>NC_041395.2:200617197-200941364 GCF_900747795.2 Erpetoichthys calabaricus
TGTGTTATCCTCACTGCACTGGCTGCCTGTTCAGCTTAGAGTTCATTTTAAGATTCTTTTATTTGTTTTTAAGTCCTTAAATGGGCTTGCTCCGCCCTACCTCGCTGAGATGCTGCATATGCACCCTCCTTCCTGCTCACTCAGATCAGCTGGTCACCTGCTTCTGGATGTGCCTTGGACTCAGCGAAAACTCAGGGGGGATAGGGCTTTTTCCGTTGTGGCTCCAAGGCTCTGGAATTCACTGCCGATCCACATTAGACAGGCCTCCTCACTGCCCATTTTTAAGTCTGCTCTTAAGACTTACCTTTTTGGTTTGGCGTTTGATCCTGTGTGAGCAGTTGATTTTTCTCTGTTTTAACTCTGTTTAGTTGTTTTTACTATGTTTTAAATTAGTTTTATTTATTGTATTTTATTTACTTATTTATTATTTTGTTTCTGTTTAAAATTTATTTTAGCCTATGTTCAGCACTTTGGTCATCGGCTGTTGTATGTAAAATGCTTTATAAATAAAGTTGACTTGACTTGACTTGACTTGACTTTAAGGGGGCCACACGTCTTTCTTTCACACACACACACACACACACACACACGCACACACACACACACACACGCACACACGCACACACACACGCATGCTCACACACACACACGCACACACACGCACACACACGCACACACACACACCTACAGTCACAAATCTGAGTTGTACTTCTTTTAAAAACACCGCCCCACCATTTTACTATGACTTTGTGACACACCATACCTTGTTTATATTTTTGAACATTGCTTGAATAAACTTTACTATTATTAAGAAAATCTGATTTGTTTTTAATTCCTGTTTTTTTTATGGTTCCCCTCTCCCATTTTGCTATTTAATTGGATTTTGTTCATTTTGGATGTGCAGGCCTAATTGTATGTTTATTTAGAAAGATGTCTTTGAGTTTTGTAAGACCTGCATCATAACAGTTTCCACTATGCACATTGGTATCCAGTTTTATATATTGTTTGGTTTAAATGCTATTTAAAAATAATAACGAAACCAAGAGCAACCTGGAAAATGAAAGTCTAACCTGCTTATCCATTTCACAGTCACTGGGAAGGGTAACATTATGAATAATAAAATCAAATTAAAAGAAGGAATAAGTCTGTGATTAAGAATATGGAAAAGGGCACCAGAATTTTATAGACGTGTTCTTTCAAACTGTCTTAGCTTAGCAGTCCTTTCTCTTTCTTTGATGCAGAGTTCTGTTTGGCTCTCTCTGAATATTAGAAAAAGAACCATCAACCAAATTGTAGGAAGGGTCAGTTTCAGGCAACACACAATACTTTCTGGCTGAGTTAGGGGTCTCAGAGTGAGTTTTTCTTGCGGTGAAGCATGGTCCACTGCATGTAGGTGTTATTCAGCATATGAAGACACAGTATGTGATTTTAGGACCATCATTCTCTAGAGCAATGTACCATAGGACATTTGAGAATGTTACTAATCTCTGACAAATGTCTGTCGTCAGGCTGAAGTGAGATGGCTGTCCCTTTTTCAAAATTAGACTTTGCAGGTTTCACATGCTTTTGTTAGACTTGTAAGTTGCACCTTAAAAGGCACCAAATTTTCCATAAATTAAATATTGGGAGAAGGATGCTAATGATAGAGTTTCCAGGCAAGAGGAAAAGAGGAAGGCCTAAGAGAAGGGTTATGGATGTTTATGGACATGCAAGTGATGAGTGTAACGGAACAAGATACAGAAGACAGGAAGATATGGAAAAAGATGATCCACTGTGGCAGCCCCTAACGGGAGCAGCCAAAAGAAGAAGAAGAATTTTCAGAATGTGGCACAATGTCATACCATGTAGGCATAGCCTAACAATTTTTTTCCAAAATAAATGTAAAAAATAGTGCATTGTAAAATTGAATGTCAAACTGTCTATGGTGTCTAAGTAGAGTAGCAGAAAAGGTCCATCTTTTTATATAAATTATCTCAATGTTTTCTGAACGTATACCCATATTTACTAAATAGACTGTGTGACTGTTCATGTCCTATGCTTATTTTTTATTTATTTATTTTTTTACAGAATGAGAAGGCACACATCCTCATTAGCTTCCTCTCCTCCAGACAGGTAAGTCCCCACACAACTCTGAAATCTATCTGACCACCTTTCCGCAACGGTGTTTCTCATTCATTGTTTGCCAATAAGAAGAAAGCTGGGGATCATCAAAGACCCCCTTCAATAGCAATCAGATTTCATCAGTTTAAAATGACTGCAAAATTGATATTTGTTTTTTTCTTTATATGTTTACTTGCTTTTCCCAAAGATGTGTGTGTTAGGACGATTACCAGCAATTAATTTTCCTGGTATGTAGCCTTTAGGTTCTTCCCTTAATGGTAGATAAGAAGAAAAGTCAAAACCAGCTATACACCTGTTGTCTATAACTTCTTACCTGTCTTACAGCCCTTATTGTACCCTGCATATTCAACCCTAGGGACTTTTAATGGCAGGCTGCTCAGTGACTGGGAGGGACTTTCTTTCATTGTCATTCCTTCACTTCAACCCAGCTTACCACCAATAGAAGATCACACAAAGCATCCTTGAGTCCTAAAGGAACCTCAGCTAGACAAGGAATTATCAATCAGAACTTGGCTATGCTAGTAATCAAATAAGTTAGAGACACTGAGCTTAAGCTTTTAGCTTAAATACATATTTTAATTTCTATAATAACCAATTGCTGCAGATATGAGCAATACAAAGAATTATACAACCTATGTGTGTTCATTCATTCTTCATTCAGTACCAAATGAGAGTCCCCAATTGGCCCAGGTCTTTAGTTATTGATTATATCACCTTAATGTCAAAAAGAGAAAACAAAAGAAAGTATCTAGCAGCTAAGCAGGCAGCAAGCACCATTTAAATATCCATGGCTCCTCTCAAAGTGTCAGAAACACTTCATTCTTTCAATAAAACACTAACTGAACTAAAATTAAAAAGCTGAACTGAAATTTGAACTAAGACTCTTATTGGAAAAAAAATGTTCTAATAAAAGGCAATCACTTTCGCCCCAACTTTTCACCCAAAGTGAGCACTTCTACACTTTCTTACAACAGAGCATAAGTACCACACAAGCTCAAGGTCAGTTGCAATGGGAACTAAAAGCTACACTAAGCTGCCGACAGACAGGTTGTATAAAATATTCTAAGATTCTTTGCCTTTTAGCTTTCCCAGAATACACTTTACTCTTGTCCAACTTTCAGACCTAAGCCACTTACCTGAAATCTGTCAATTCAGGAGGTTAAAGCATCCCCCATGCATCTTCAAGCCCTGAGCTTGATGGTTCAAATCCCACTGCTGACACTGTTTGACCATGAACAAGTCAAAACCTGCTTGGAAAAGCAAAAGCAATGTACAGATTGCATCTCTAAGGTTGTAACTCTCCTTAGATAACAGATTCATTGGAATATGTTGCTTCAGGAAATACAGAGAATTGATACAAAAACTCCTTTTTATCCTTATACAGTGTTGATATTTTTAAAAATTGATTATTTTGTTAAAAAATAAGGAGTGACATTTTTAATGAAATTAATTTATTGCTTTTACAAACAGATTATTTGTTTACAAAATGCCTGACTAGTCTTTTAATGAAATGAAATTGATACTGCTTTAGTTCCAATTCCGTATAAAATGTGAATTTCCCCTTGGGATTAATAAAGTATCTATCTATCTATCTATCTATCTATCTATCTATCTATCTATCTATCTATCTATCTATCTATCTATCTATCTATCTATCTATCTATCTATCTATCTATCTATCTATCTATCTATCTATCTATCTATCTATCTATCTATCTATCTATCTATCTATCTAAAATGAAATAGAATCCACAGTTCTAATTTAATGAGAATCACTTCTTGTTATCTTCTATATTGCCTATACCTTCTCTGACATTACATACTTTTTAGAAGTTTTGCCAGTTTCTTTGTGACTAGTTCAGCGTTCCTTCTTCTGCTCTTTAGGAGCTAGTTCATTTAGTCATAATAACTACATAGGCTCAGGTGAAAGAAGTCTATGGGCTTCACCATAAGATGTTTGATTTGGGATCTGTCTGGGTCAGTTAAAGCCCTTTGCTGATTTTTTGGGTCATTATAAAAACAAATGACTGCTGCATATTTTGTGCCTGGTGCTCTTTTTTTCCCTCTAACTTGTCAAGCATTTTTGTGAGACTCTTTAATTTGTGTCTTTAGCACAATAATGCCTTATGTATTTTTATCATTTTTTTCATTTTTTGGTGTCTGTTTTTCAGCACTGAGATGTTTATTCCTTATTTGCTCCTTATGAATTAGTTTATGTTTTGACAGCCACACACTTCTGCTTAATCAGAGACAAGTGAGGGATGTAGATCCAGGCAGACTCCACCATAGAGCATTCCTAATTAGCTAATTTTATATGCAACTGATTGGGCATGCCTGGATTTTTACATTACATCACTGACACAAACTTGTCAACTAATCAACACATATTGCACCTTTGAGTATTTTATGTATCTTTTATGTGCTTGGTGGTCTTGCTAATGTCACTGTCTAACTTTCGATTTTAATATTCCTGTTAGAGGTGCTTGGAGAGTCTTGCAGAAATTTTTATACAGTTAAACAGTATAAACAGTTACAGCCCAACTATTCTGTTGTTTACAGTTAACCATTTCTTGGGCGACTGACTGAGATTTGGTTAGATGACCTGCTTCCATATTTTGAGTAGGGCCTGCTGCCTATTGAGTTGAAAGTTGAACACTGGCCCATCTGGCAGTGCTGCTGAAGCACCTTCTGTTTGTTACTAGTATGTTATCAGTGTATTCATTTGGAACTCTTCTTGAAGTCACACAGTCAGGTTAATGGGAGACTTAATGATTTTTATTTTTTACCTGATTGGTTATTTCAAATAACAGCACAGATTGCTAGGATAATAAAGACCACTGAAACTGTTAGTTAATATGGAATGTGTTATAGTTATTAAAATAAACAATATATTCAAATGCCATGCAAGCAAAACCTAATGATATGGAACATTTCAGATAAACAACCTAATCTTTTTATAATTTAATGACATATTTCTTTCTCAGTTGGACACTTCAAAACTTTGTCCACTATGGTATTCTCTAAGAGTCATTCAGAATAAACATAGAAAAAGAAGCCTGTAAACTGTTAGAGCTTGTAGTATTATTTGAACTTGGAACATACTTTTGCTTAAATTTCCAATTGAAGCTTTTAATTTGCTAGACATAAACGTGACCTTCTTCAAAGATACAATACATTGCAGCTTTTGAAATGCTAAAAAAGGTGAATATGAAGGAAGGTATTTAGACTCCTTCACTTTGTTCACATTCTGTTATGTTAGAGCGGGGTCCTCAATCACAGTCCTGGAGGGTCGCAGTGGCTGCAGGTTTTTGCTCCAACCCAATTGCTTAGTAAGAAGCACTTATTGTTCAAGTAACAGCTCTGCTTCACTTTAGTGGTCTTGTTCATTAAGATTTTGAACCCTTATTGCTTATTTTAGTCTTAAACAGCTCTATTCTTGGTTTCAATTGCTCCTAATTAGCAATAACATGCAAATGACAAAAGAGAGCAGCATTTCTCCATTTAACTTGTTACCATTTACACCTGTGTGTATTTATCATGCATTATTGGGTTTAATTAAATACTTGGAAGGAAAGTGAAGAGAAAAAAGAGAAGGACTGAGAATTACTCATCCATTTGAGCCTTCAAATCATGTGGATGATATCCTTAGAAAGGGGAAGAAAATCTAGGATATGAGAACTACCTGACATAGCAGTGTTAAAGCACTAACAAGCCATGAAATTAAATTATTGGCAAGAATTGCTTTCTAATTAAGCAACCGGGTTAGAACAACAACCTGCAGCCACTGCAGCCCTCCAGGACTGTGATTGAGGACCCCTGTGTTAGAGCCTTGTACTATAAACATTTCAGTTATTTTTTTCATTATTATAAAACAGTATTATATAAAACATTATTATAATTTTTTTTTCAAATTTGTTAAAATTAAAAAAAAAAAGAAATATGTTGACAGAAGTATTCAGACCCTTTACTCTTTCCTTAGTTAACCACCTTTGGTAGTGATTAAAGCCTGGAGTCTTCTTGGATATGATGTGACATGCTTTACACAACTGAATATGGGGATTTTCAAGCTCTGTGAGGTTGAATGGAAACCTTCGGTAGATAGCTATAGTCTGGTCTCTCCAGAGATATTTAAATGGGTTCATGTCCAGGATATGTTTGGTTAGCTCAATGATCTTTAAAAAGTTGCCCCTAATCCACTCCTGTGTTGCATTTGCTTCGTGCTTATGATCCTTGTCCTGTTGGAAGATAAACCTTTGTCCAGTCTGAGGTCCAAAACACTCTGGAGCACATTTTCATTAGGATGTCTATGTGCTTTGCTCCATTCAGCTTTCCCTCACTCCTGACTTGTTTCCCACTCTGTGCCACTGAAAAACAACCCACAACATGACACTGCCACTACCACTACTGGAATGGTTTTGCACAGTGTGGAGACTGGCTCGGACACAGACAGGCAGACACGCTCATGTTACCCAACACACGTTTATTATACATATTTACAAAGTTATTATGCTCACAAACCCCAAAGACTTGGTCACACAACAATGCCTTTTCTCTTTTCAGGCCACCTCCTTGCTTTCCTCCCGACATCATCCAACTTCCACCCGACTCTTGTCTCTGTCTGAAGGGAGGCGGCCCCTTTTATACACACCCGGATGGGCTCCAGATGCTCCCCGGCAATCTTCCACCGGCACTCCCCAGTGTGGCAGAAGTGCCGGCTGCGTACCCGGAAGCACTCCGGGTGTCCCCTCTTTTCTTCCCCCCAGCACTTCCGGGTATGGCAGAAGCGCTGGGGTCCAGGGTCCCCAAGACATTGGGGCGCCCCCTGGCGGTGGCCACGGGCCCCTACGGGGTAAAGCTTCCAAGCTCTGTACCCGTGGCTCCCAAAACAACCAGGTCGGTCGCCCCCTCGTGGTCTGGAGGAGGCACAAGCCCTCCTCCGGTCCGCCTGGGCATCCCGGCCAGGCATGAACCCCAGCCGGGTGCCACAATAGGTGAAAAGTAGTGCCCAGTTTCTTCCAGACATGGTGCTAATCTTGGTTTCCTCAGACCAGAGAATCTTGTTTCTCACAGTTTGAGAGTAATTTAAGTGCCTTTTTGTAACCTCCAAGCAGGCGTCCATGTGTTGTTTTTACAAAGGAGAGGCTTCTGTCTGGCTTCTCTCATATAACCCAGACTGGAGGAGTGTTGCAATGATAGTTGATTTCTGGAAGTTTCTCCCATCTCCACACAGGTTTTATGGAGCTCAGCCAGAGTGATAATGAGGTTCTTGGTCATTTCTTTTGCCATGGGTCTTCTTTCATGATTACTTTGTTTGGTCGAGAAGCCAGCTCTAGCAAGAGTTTCAGTTTTTCAAAACTTTTTTCAATTTAACAATTATGGAGGCCACTGTGCTCTTAGAAACCTTCAGTACTGCAGGAAGTTTTTGTAGCCTTCCCCAGATCTCTGCCTTGTCACAATCCCATCTCTAAACTCCGCAGGCAATTCCTTCAACCTCATGGCTTGGCTTTTGCTCTGATACACATTGATCTTGATCATTTCCAATCAACTGAATTTAGCACACATGGACGCCAAACAAGGTGTCAAAACATCTCAATGATGACCAAATAGAATGGGATGTACCTTAGCTGAATTTCAAGTGTCATAGTAAAGGGTCTTAATTCTTGTGATAGTGTGATTTTTCAGTTTTTTGATTTTAAAAACCTCTGAACAAATCTAAAATTTTGATTTTGCTTGATCATTCTGGGGTTTTCAGACTTTGTTCAAATGATTTTAGCATAAGACTGTAACATAACAAAATGTGACAAAAGGTGTAAGTGGTTTGAGTACTTTCTGAATCCTCTGTATATGCAAGTGGCTGTTAACTTAAAGAAAAATAAACTCCCTTAATCTTTGGTTTTGAATGTTTCCTGGACTGGTGTTTATGGATAAAATAAACATCATCTGATGAATGTTAGAACTCAAAGTCTAAGCATGATATTCTGCTATGTGCATACATTCTAGAATTTTATAACATGCATTATCTGTAATTGAAAACACAATTAATAAAGCTTATAATAATTACTCTAAAGCATTCTCATTATATATATATATATATATATATATAGCTGGCACCCTGCCCGGGGTTTGTTTCCTGCCTTGTGCCCAGTGTTGGCTGGGATTGGTTCCAGCAGACCCCCATGACCCTATAGTTAAGATATAGCGGGTTAGATAATGGAGGAATGGATGTATATATATATATTATATATTATAAAAAAAATCCTTGGACAAGATGATACTTTTTAGCCTGGGATGAGACGTGACTTTTTCAGAGGGATACTTTCAAGTCCCATGAGACGAGACTTTGTGCCAAGAGATTTAACTATGTCTGGGGCCGGAAATAAAAGACAGAGTAGATGACAAAGTAGAATGTCATATTGAATTCAAAAATGTTGGTGCGATACACATGTAGAGCAGGTTAGAGATAATGAAAGTACTAAAATTCGAAAGTCTCAAAAAAAATTATAGTAAAGATCTCATTAGCGCAAAAAAATGGAAATTATTACTCGGTGAAATAATGGAACAGCGAAAAGAGATCGAATATTTTGTTTGATTTAAACTTTAAGTCGGAGACTTGTAGACCGTCTAATTCATGTTCCCATCAGGGAAAAGTAGTATTTCATCCCAATGAAGAGGCGTATCTGAGAGAATTAAAAGATTTGTTGTTTGGTGAAAGTGAAATCCCCAAACATGAGCAGCAGAGACACAAAGTGGCTGGCACGTAGTGCAGGCCTGAGGGTTGGCGAGCGAAGCATATATGTAAAGTTTCATAAATATCACCTGTAGTGATGATATAAATTGTGGTGGATGGCCAGGGACCTTGCCCCGCTGGGATGCCTCCACACTGGGAGCACTGGGGGAGCAAGTGTGGCCAGAGCATTATGTCCCGGAACAATAGATGTCAGCCCCCCTGCGTTGCAGTGGTGCCTTGGACTCTCACAGGGCTTCATGGGAGTTGAAGTTTGGTACAGCCCTTGTGGGATCTGTGAGTGCCCCCTGGTGGTGCTACAATTACCCTGGCGAGTAGCTCTTCCACCATACCTGGAAGTGCTGCCGGAAACACATCATCAGACACCTGTAGAACTCCTGGGTACCCTATATAAGGAGCCAGCAGACACTACTCTGAGAGCCAGAGTTGGGAGGTGGAGGGCGAAGCTTACCGGAGGGAGAGTGGAGGAGAAAGAAAGAGAGAGAGAGAGAAAGAGAGAGATGAAGAAGAAGAAATGAAAAGGAGATTAGTAAAGGGTGTTGGTGCTTGTTGGAACTGTATAAATAAAATCACGTGTGCTTTGGTACTTGTGTTCTTGGCGTCTGTCTGTGATCTGGGCTGGAATGTTCACCAAATTTATATTAAAGCTCTTTTTTTGATGAGTGCAGTTATTGCAAAGCACAGGTGCCCTCTTCAGGGTTCATTCATGTGAATTTCCCCTTGGGATTAATAAAGTATCTATCTATCTATCTATCTATCTATCTATCTATCTATCTATCTATCTATCTATCTATCTATCTATCTATCTATCTATCTATCTATCTATCTATCTATCTATCTATCTATCTATCTATCTATCTATCTATCTATCCATTCCTGTTTCACGTCTTGTGCTGATTTCTTAGACTCCATATGCCTTTGAACAGAAAAATATGTGTTTAATAAGTAATGGATGGAGGGATTTCTGGTGTCATGCTAGAGCTTTTGATGTCTGTTGCCAGAAGAGGCAAGTTATGTCCTACGTAACATAAATATTGACAGCTTCTTCCTTCTTCAGGTATTTTCCCATTTGAGGAAATGTTTTCATCTGTTTCATTTTTCTGTGAACAGTAATGCATAACACAGTGTGGGAAAACCAAAGCAGCAACTGACATTACTTATATAAAAAACCAGTGGATCAGGTAGCATGATCATTTTATAAAAGGGCAACAAGCAATTGAGTGTGAAACATGTAAAAAGTACAAGAAAAGTGTGACATCAAAAACAAGGCAAGAGATCATAACTGCAGTTAGCAAAAGTTGTCAAGGTTGTGCAGCAAAAACATTGTCAAATATCTGGGCTGGCAGGTTGAGAAGCCACAGAAAGTTAAGGCAAGGAAGGTAACAACTTGAGGGACCATGTACTGTGCTAAAGACTTGAGCCTGTTTAATTAACAAAGCCAACGAAGGTGACAGGTAAAAACTGCCATCAGAAAAGCCTGGCAAAAGGCAGGGTACACATTTATGTTCACATGTGTGGCCACTTACCAGTACCAGGCATGACTCAGGAGAGACCTCCTTGGCATGTGCTACCCAAGGCTGGAAGGGTGTTCAAGGCTTTGAAGGCCACTTGACCAATTTTTGAGATGTTTGATGTATGGAATATAATTAGCCTGTAAAAGAATGTTTTATTACAGGAAATGATGCAATCAGTACATATGTTAACAGACAGCCCCAGCCGTTTTGAAGTAAATTAGATAGAAATTTATATAACCCGGAGTAATTTTAAAGGGAAATGTTCAGATGGGACCTCCCCTTCTTTCCACTTGTCTATGAACAGATCAAACAGGACTATTAAAATTAATCCAGTTTTCAAGCTGGTTGTGTGAGCTTTTAATGGACTATTTAATACTGACAAACCTGTCAGTCCTGGTTGTAGGTTATGTAATACTACTGTGACAGACCCACCAAGAGCCCACCATTCAGCTAAGCTATCAAAGTTGTAATCTATTCAAGAATGTTCATGTTTTGTTTAGTTTTGTTTTCTGCTTTCTGTTCAGTCTATAAAACAATACATAAGAACAATGAAATGAAAATGAATGGATGTGCTTTAGAAAAAAAATCATAATAATAGGTTGGCATTGTTTATTGCTTGACATTTTGGGAGCCTTTGTTATATACAAATACAAATTAAGTTAATGACCTGTCAAGTACATCCATAACTAGTAAAAAAAAAAAATTCGACCATTCTAAACCTACAAACACTGTCAGAGTTTAATTTATTTATATTTTTTCTGAGAGCCATATCTCCAGGATGCTAACACATATTAGGTCAAACAGAAGAATTTAGGGAATTTAATTATTTCTATTTTTTTTCATTTCTACATCTACAGCTGTGGTTTAATGACTACTTGGTGTGGAAACCAGAAGAGTTTGATGGTATCGATCACCTAATTGTTCCTCTTGACTTCATCTGGATTCCGGATTTTTACATTTGGGAATTGTAAGTGCACTCTTGTTTTATTTGGAAATGGTTTTTCATGGCCGTACCTTGAGTCCATTCCCTTTTAAGGATGCAGACTTACAATTATGTGCTCTCTACACTCTTAAAAATAAAGGTGCTAGAGTGGCTTTTCACAGTGATGCCATAGGGGAACCAATTTTGGTCCCCAAAAGACCCATCCGCATGAAGGTACCAGAAAGAATATTTATTTATTTAGATCAGCAACAAGCTCCATACAGTAAACAACCGGGAATAGATGGCAAAACATTTTGTTGAAATACCAATGGCCTATGATATTTAAAGGACTCTCGCTGCATATGTAGCGGTAGCAGTGGCACAGGCTAGATTTTCTTAATCTGTTAATGTCCTGATATGTAGCCTACCACATGTTAAAGATTTCAGTTTTGTTTTCGTTTTCCTACATACTACAACATTTTTCAAAGCACAAACAACCAACTTGATATGTGAAGAACCCTTTGCAGAATGAAATGGTGCATTGTCAAGCAATGGATTTACGAGAAATCACACAACCCAATAAAGAACCATAAAGTGCAAATAAAGAACCATTATTTTTAAGAGTGTAGGTCTCCTCATGTTGTATGAAAGTAATATGCTTAGTTAGGTAAGCTAATTTAATGACTTTTCTGGCTATGGAAAGTGTTTACCTATTAATGGTGCGTGCTGTTTTTGAAGACAGGAATATTGCACTTGGAGATTTTGAATCTCTAACAGGCATGATATTACGATAAGGAAAATAAACTGCAAGGGTATCCATAATTGTAGCTTCTGATGTTTGTTTGTTTCTAGTAATAATGCTTTTTCATTATTATTAAATGGAAGAGATGGGTTAATAAGTAAAGGGACTGATTCATACTACTGAGACACCATGATTTATTGATTAAAGATTAATTTCTACTAGAAACACACGGACCTCCAGTACTCCCAAAGTCAAGGCTACAGCCTCAGTAGTTCATGAACAGCTGCAGTTTGCTGCACCATATGTGCTTGATGCTTAGCACATGCTGGAGCTATCCTTCTTCTTCCTATTACATAAGTGGCTTCATGCCCAGAACATGCCGCTGCTCTTCTTTCTCTTTCTGCCATGTCACCTTCTCAATCAATTTCCCTATGCAGATTGCCACAGGAAAGACACAAATACCAAAAACCTTGCAGAGTTTTCTACTAGCCACATTTTTTGCTTACATGTATCACGTCATAAGCTTTCAGTTAGGACCAAGATTCGAGGTGCTGGCCCCAGTGGTTTGAGATTACGAAATTGACATTGTGACAGAAGAACACAACTGCCATGCAGTTAAGAGACCCGGGTTTGCTTCCAGAGTCCTCCCTGCGTGGAGTTTGCATGTTCTCCCCATGTCTGCATGGGTTTCCTCTGGGTGCTCCGGTTTCCTCCCACAGTCCAAAGCAAAAACAGTTCACACAAAAATAAAAACAAAAATTGGAAATACACAAAAAAGGGAAAATTTCTGATATATGAGGCTTCTTTTTAAGGCTTACATAGTTACTTAGTTTCTCGAAGTTACTGTATAGTTGCATTTATGTAGTCAAAAAACTGTATACCATCATAACAGTCACTTGAATGGATTAACCTGTCGAACAGTTCATACTTCTAGCAAAGACACTATGTTACACTATATAACTGACTAATTAACATTCTGTTATTATATATTTAGAATCTGTTAATAAATATAACCAAGAACAGTACATGTTATCTTGGATTATACATTATCTAAATAAATAACAAAAATTAACATTTTTATTCTACCTAATCAAATACTTATGTAGCTCTCACACCCTTAGTTAAATCAACACAATTGAAGGGGTAGCTGGAGTCAGCTGAATGGACACAGCCCGGCTTGGTAACATGCTGCTCAATATAAACATAATTTCTTTTGACCCACTACCATGAAAGTGAGTCAAACCAGCATCAAGCCCACACCTAAAATCATTCAGGAAGTCTTAAATCATCCTAAGAAACATCCGCTCAGTTGCAAGTTTCTCCTGACTGGTCAGCATTCATAGCTCCACTATCATAAAGACACTAGGAAGGGAAGAGACACAGGGGAAGGCGGAAACTCCTGTTAACCAAGAAGAACATAAAGGGTCGCCAGGGAGCAACGAGAAGATCCCCAAGCTTTTTGCAAGGATATTCCTTGAACAAAGTAAGACAAGATTGGAATGTTTTGGATGACATGTTTACTTTTATAGTGTTCTTATTGTAATGTGCATAGAGTACAATGACATTTTAATTTGCATGTACTAATCAACGTGCAACATATCACCACTCTCCAGTGCCTTGATTTTGAATGCTTAAGTAATTTTATTTATCATTTGTTAAATATAATCACTTTTATCCACTCTTATTTAAATAGAGTAACACAATCATAAATAAAACTATAAAAAAATCTGTAGATGTCCCATTATGCGTGGCATAAAGCAAAAAGCAGTCTTCACTAAGAATGTCAAACATAGAGGTGGCAGTTGGATGGTGTGGGGATGCTTCACTGCCTTTGTACCTGAAGGACTTGCCATAATGTAAGGAACCATAAACTCTGCTCTGTAACAGAAAAGTTTTAAACAGAATGTCCTGAGAGATGAATGCTTGAAGTGCAGTTGTGTCATGCAGCTGGACAATGGTTCAAACCACAAAAGCAAATCACCTCAAAGTAAAATCAAAGTTTTGTGCTGGCATGACCTAAACCCAATAGCTATAATGAGGCAGAATATGAAAAGAGCAGCTTATGCTCACAAAGCTTTCCATGTTTGTGAATCAAAGCAAGAGTCAACTAAAGTCCTCCCCAGAGATGTGAAAGACTGATATTGAATCATAGGAATAATTTTGTTGCAATCATTGCAGCTAATGGAGTTATAAGTTTTGGGGCAATTACTTTTGCAAACAGTGCCAGATGATGTTGGGTAGCTTGGTTAATTTAATACATATCATGCATTGTAAAAAATGTGGTACTTCTTCAATCAGGTGCCCTGTATCAGATATTAAAATTTGTTTGGAGACTGGAAAATATTAAATGTCAAAATGTATAAATGTCAAAAATGTACAAAGGAAATCAGGAAGGGACAAATGCATCTTCACAGCAGATGGACTCATCTTTCATGTTTTCTTAAAAATGTGCAGCTGAAGTGGTGATGGAAGATGTCTAGAATGTAGATACAAATATAAACCCAGTGGAACGCAAATAAACTCTTTCCACTAGTTGTACTATTTCCATTTTAGATGAATTTAAAATTATAAATGTGCAATATTTGTGCAAAAGTATTTCTTCCCAATTTTTCATTGGGTGTTAAGATTATTATGTCAGTTAGAGATATTAATAGTCATTGTTCCATTATGTGTTATTAATTCTTAATTGCTCTGAGGAATCACATGGCCTTGCTTAACTTCAGGATCAGATCTCAACCGGCTGCTAGTCATGTTCATTTAAATTTTGTTGTCATGATTACCATCATCTAATAATACTTCCACTACCTAAACGATTCAGCTAAAGTAATCTCCAAAAACATCTGTCTTTTTGACAATAATGTGTTTTCCACGCTGCTTAGCACTGTTTGACTTTGAACAATTAAAACAAAAATAGCAGACAAGTTGTAGCTAATTGAAATATTTTATCTAGTGCAGAATGCAATCTCATGGGCCTCTTGCCTGTTTAAGTCAGTCATCTCTGTTTTCTAAACTGTTAAATTCATTTTTTTTCAGTGTTGGTGAAAATATTTCTCCACTCATGTCATATGCATACATTCATCATACTGGAAAAGTCATCTGTGATCAGCCAATAAGAGCTGAGACGTCTTGCTACTTGGATATTTTCTTCTTTCCTTTTGATACTCAGAAGTGTTTGTTTACATTTGGACCATATCTCCATACTGGTATGTAAATATTACTTTTAAGTTCTGTAGCTTTATATTCTAGACACTGACTGATACTAGAAAATGCTCTTTTTCTTTTCACCTTGGTTTTTTAATAAATTTTGTACTGGGCTATAATTCAGCTTAAGAGACGTTCATGTCAGATGGATTTTCACCTCTTTCTCTGTCTCTATCTCTCCATCTTATAATCTCTTTCAATTGGAGTTTTTGTGAATTAGGCTGAGGGACTCTGAAACGAATGGAGAAGAGAGAATGGATACTCTGTCACTTAGTGACAAATATCAGACTAACAATCTTATTTCAAAACCATTCTTCATTTTTGTTTCTTAATAGGTGTTCCCCATGGATACAAAACAAGGCTTTAAGATACACATAATATGTCTGTGGATTGTCAAGGGTGGTTAGTAGGGGAAATGCTGACTGGAAAGGCAGATACCTGACAGATATGTGGTCTATAAAGAGAGGTATGGGCTCTAGCTGAAACAATGTATGTTGTCTTACCAGAGTAAACAGAGCACAGGGATAGGTGACGTGCCTCCTGAATAAGTTGTGTTCTCGAGATGGCCTTTGGAGGTGGCAATAATAGAGAGTGGGAGTGATTACGTATTAAGAGCCACATTGTCCCCAAAAGGAATATCTGGGACTGTTCTGTCTCAAGGAATGAATGTTCAGCTGGGGTTGTTGTCTTTGAGATCTGGCCATTAAGGATGATACTATGCCCACATCAGAGGCCAGTGGAGGAAGCCCTATTCTGGTTTACTAGAACAAAGTATGGAGACTAGAAGTTGCCCAGGGAGGCGAAAAAAAACCAGGGGGACTTCAGATGTTGTCTTGGGAGGAATAGTTTGGCAAGAGCTCAACTAGGAGGGGGAAGAAGAGTGCAGAGTGATTGGAACATTTCGGAAGCCAAAGCAGCGGTGGATGGATAAAGAAAAAGAAGATCTGAAGGAAAAGGGCTTGACTAGTGAGGAAGTGCAGGGACGAGCTGTTTGGAGAAGGCTGCTCGAACGCATAGACCCCACAAAAAAGTGGCGGAAGATGAAGAAGATGAAGAAGAAGAAATTGCTGACAACTTTAGCATATACAGTTAATGAGTCAGCAGTTGTTTGATATTACATCATACCTCCAGAAGGGCCTGGAAAAAGTAGAAGGCCATGTCTCTAAATGTTGTTCTTCAAGGCATCCCAAAGGTGATCTATGGAGCGAAAGTCAGAAAAGGCAGAAGGCCAATACACCAGCATTCATATTCTATGAAAGCTAACACCACAGCAGTTGTGTATGGCCTGGCATTTTCCTGGCCAGCTTGTGTAAGAAGGTGTGAGCATGAAGACCGTTTTCTATTGTGTTTTCACTAATGAAGGGATTCAGTCTGACAACAGTTTCAGCAGCAGTATGGGAGGCTTATCTGAAGCGATGTCCCTGATGGACTAGTCTGAGATGTTGGTCCTGCTCTAGTGTCGCTTAAAGGCAACCAGATTCTAAACATTTATCTGTTCTGACCATCTGGTTAAATCTTTCCTGCAGTTTGGACATTCCATTGCTTCTCATGACATTCAAGTCATTATTTAATGTATCAAAAGCAAATACTGTAAGTCTTCCATTTGTCTTGTCATGACTTTTGAATTAAGGTCTTTTTAAAGGTGAGCTGATGTGACATTGTTCCACCTAGATGCACAGTTGCACAATGAGATCTAACAGGCATTTATGGGTTTGGCCACTTGCTAATTTTTACTTCACAAATTGTATGGCTTTTTCAGAGGGCTAAAGCAAATTGACACTGTTTTATGAAAGCATACAAATTATAACTATAATTATCTCATTCCAAAATTATTGTTTTTCTTTTGTCTTCAGTATATCATGTTTCTCCCTGTTTTAACCCTCCTTTTAGTTTCCTAGATACATTTCCTTTGTGTACTTTGACATCTTTAGACATTATTTTAATTAGAGATTACTACAAGATAGCCCCCTGGTAGTTAACAAAATGTATACTCAAAGTCCTGACCTATACCCTATTGAGATGTTATACAAGATACTGAACCAAGAGGTTCATAGACAAAAACCCACTAATCTCATTGAAGAAGTTCTGTTATAAAAAAAACCCATCCAAAATTCTTCCACATTAAGAAACTGAACATCTGAGAAAAGAAACATCAGCTTTCAATTATTACTATTAAAGATTGCATGACAGGCTATTGAGTTCTAGGGAGAAGATAGTTTTTTCCTAAGAGACATTGGGTCTCATTGGATAAGTAAGTATCATATTGGTTTATTAAGGGGGTTCATTGAAATTATTCGTCTATATTCTCAAGTGACGTATAGAGTTTAACATGTAAATAAAATAAAATAAAATAAAATAAAATAAAATAGAAGTCTTTGCAGTTAAAGCAGAACCCAAAGTAATTCAAATGGACTGAACTTCTGTTTAATATCCTGTGTTAGCCGATGACAAGACAAATCAGAATTGGAAAGTTCTGTAAAAGAACATGTTATATATTCACATGTGTGAACACGTGTGTACTGTAGCTGGAAGTCCAATAAATGTAATTTGTTCAAGGCTATTAGTCGAACAGGCAAAATCGACTAAGGACATCTCTTTGTTGCTGTAACCAGCAGGGTTGTTTAATCATAAATAAATATTCTGACACTAACTCCAGCTTTACTATATGCTAAATAAAGTTTCTAGCCATAGTTTTTATATGAGACCTTACTAATATTTTGTAGTGATTGGCTTGTATTTATGTAGTTATAGTACTGTTATAGTACTATAGTACTATAAGTCATGATGTACACCCTCACCTCTTACAGTATATGACAAATGAAGGCATTAGTGAAAGAAGATTTGTGATAGAGGTGGTCATCTAAATTGGGACTCAACAGTTGTAGGTCCAGGTCTACATAGCTCTAGAAATCCTGTGGTACCCATGGGGTCCACCCCAAGACTTTAAGAGCTGTGAGCAGATGCAGAGTTCATTGTTTTCAAATGTATTATTCCAAATATTGTGGCGCATGCAGTAGGCAAATTAGGCTGTGTACTCAACTCATGTGCTATTTTAAGGGGAAAACACATCGCACTTGGGAATGTGATGGGGCTTTTGTAGGAGCAGCTGGGAGTGGAATAGGAAAATCAGTACCGCGCATACCTCTAGTTTTAGGTATGGGATGTTTTCACTGACATGTAAGCAACAATGGGCTGTCAACATTGAGATATGACAACATGTGCAATAAAACTCCAGGGAAACTGTTATTGCTTTGAATATAAATAAAACCTTTACTTTGGAAACAGACTTTTAAATATTTTAAGTATTAAAAATTCAATTACTATGTCATTATATTTATGTTTTTTTCTGAATGCCACACATTCACAATATACTACTTAAATGGAGAGGGCAGATGTGCAGTGGACAGCCATTACAGTAAAATAAAAGGAGAAGTCAGATTTACAGATTTAATATTACTTTTATTA
Organism: Erpetoichthys calabaricus; assembly: GCF_900747795.2. Taxonomy (NCBI): domain Eukaryota; kingdom Metazoa; phylum Chordata; class Cladistia; order Polypteriformes; family Polypteridae; genus Erpetoichthys; species Erpetoichthys calabaricus. The sequence continues at coordinate 200,635,908 of NC_041395.2, forward strand.
TTTGTTTATTTGGGGAGGATTGGGCCAAGCTGTTCAGAAAGCAATGATGTGAATGGTAGCAGTCAGAGTATGCTATTTAATGCAGGACAGTTTTCACCTGATATGAAATAAAAGCAGGAGAGGGTCTAATGATTTATGAAGGAGATACAAGAACATTACAATTAAAGCTGATAAGTGTAGAGAAAAGCCAAGCAAAATGACACCTTTTATTGGCTAATTAAAAAGATTACAATATGCAAGCTTTCGAGGCAACTCAGGCCCCTTCTTCAGTCAAGATTGTAATCTTTTTAGTTAGCCAATAAAAGGTGTCATTTTGCTTGGCTTTTCTCTACATTCATAATGGCTAACACGGTACAACACCCTAGTACAGCTGATAAGTCTGAAAAACCGACTGAATTTGTCCATGTTACTGCCCAGGAGTGGTTGCATCATCCTGTTGATGTTTATTTTTATTTATTTAGTTTTTTTTTTTTTTTACCACTCTAGAGGGCGATGGACTGGGTGTTGGGCAAGGTCATGGAGTCTAGCAGCTGTGGACCATCCGTTGGTGAAGAGAGATTCGCTGATCTTGACTTTGCTGATGATGTGGTGATCTTTGCAGAGTCAATGGAGGCTCTGATTGGGGCTCTCAAGAGACTAGGCAAGGAGTCTGAGTGCCAGTCCTTTAATGACTTCTTGGGCACAGCCATCAGTAGTGTGTCTATCTGTGTAGAGAATGTCTAGTTTGTCGAGAGGTTTACTTACCTCGGCAGTGACATTTATGTCTCTGTTGACTCTTCCTATGAAGTCAGTAGATAGATTGGGAGAGCATGGGGGGTCATGAGGTCATCGGAAAGGGATGTGTGGCGCTCCCAATATCTATGCAAAAGAACAAAGGTCCAAGTCTTTAGAGTCCTGGTGCTTTCTATCTTGCTATATGGTTGCGAGACATGAACTCTATCCAGTGATCTGTGACATAGACTGGACTCCTTTGGTACTGTGTCTCTTTGGATTATTCTTGGGTACCGCTGGTTTGGCTTTGTGTTGAATGAGCAGTTGCTGACAGAGTCCTGAATGAGACACATTACCTACATTGTGATTGAGCGTCAGTTACGGCACTACAGCCATGTGGCACGATTCCCCAAGGGTGATCTGGCTTTCATGATCGTCATTGTTGAGGACCTGAGTGGCTGGACCAGACCAAGGTAAAATCTGTGTACACCCTGATGCTGCAATAGCACTCAGTGTCGCTCTGTAACTTTGTTTGCATGTCTTAGTTATATCCTGTGCTAAAATTGGAGCCCCGATTAGTGTGGATAACAACATTCTAAAATTAACTTTAAACCAAATTACATTTGCAAATGTCAGGTTACTTTGTTTTTATTATTGTTTTAGCCACAAAAAAAGTGGCGGATATCAGAGTAGCTCAAAGCCCTTGAGACTCAATTGCTGTAACTGGAGCCAGATAACAATTTTGCAACTGCAATTCTGCCAAAAAAAGCCAACTCCATGATTGCACAATCCTGTTAAAAAAATTTACATTTAAAGTGTTAAATGTACACAGGAAGATCATACAAAAAGAAAACGTGAATGATGAAAGCAACTATGAGGTGACAATGCAGACTGAAACCAGACTTCAAATTCATACAGAGATGTAGTTTATATTTAACAGCAGACAGCAGTAATCCACAGTAAGTTATTTGAAATTCAGCCTTTGTTTTTTCTACTATAATCTGTAAATATAATTTTCATAAATGATATGTGAAGAACAGAATTTACCACATAAACACGACAAGGTGTGAATGAAAAACGGGGCGTCAGTGAGCCCCAAACCCCCAAACACGATCACACCAAGAGTCCCAAGTTCAAATAAAGGATGGTTTATTCACCAATTTCTCTATAAAGTAACACATGCACAAAGACAGGTTGTCTCTATCCACAAAACACAATACCTCTTCCCAATCCCTCTCACCACCGAACTGCCCTACTCCAGCTGAGTGTTGCTCCACATCCTCCCAACTCCAACTCGCCTGGATAAGGGAGTCTCTTTTATTACAAACCTGGAAGTACATCCGGTGCCAGAGCAATTGCCTGATGGAAGTACTTCTGGGTCACATGGAAGTCCCTTTGGGGAGCGCATCTCCCTACAGCACACTCTTGCGGCACCCATGGTCCCCAGCAGGGCTGCTGGTTCCTGAATGGGTGCCTTCATGGAGGGCTTATTCCATCTATTATCTAGGGGGAATAGAAAGTCCCAAGTAACCTCTTCCACTTCAAGTGGGCTGTCTGTTCCTCTGTTCTGTCCAACTCTTCCAGGTCTGGTTCCTCTTTCTTCCCTGGTTGGGATGCCTGTCTGCCTTCTAGGAACCTCCCTTCTGGGTAAGGAACCATCCCCTCATCTGGCTGCAATGCTGGACCAGCCCATGTGGTATCTACAAAGAACAGCAAGGACATTAGTCCATCACAAGTTACTCAGTCATACATTCATACAGAGCAAATCTAGATTCACAAATGAACTTAATCCAGAGTCGACAATAACATAGGGAGAGCATGATGTCCCCACATAGGCACGAGCTGCTGGGCAAAGTCAGTTATGAGACAGACACCATGCTACACTTTGTGTGATGGTTTCCTGTACCCCTGCAGTTAAACAATCTGGTGTACAAAATGGATTTATGAGCACTGTTAGAAAATTTGAAACATTAATAATTAGCAATGAAAGAATACATCCTTCTCACCTTGTACTGTTAGAGAAACACCATTCATATTACTTATGAATTATTAGGGCTTTATCAGATGGTCTTTATAATGTATGTGGTCAACCATGCTATTCAGTCTGACTGTAAGATACGTACGTGTTCTGCTTAGAGACAGAAAGCTGTAAAAAAATGGTTATGATACCCATTGACACAGGGTAAAATCTAAGGAAACCAAAAACACCCTGGTACTTTTTTGTCTCAAATATTATTCAATATAAAATTTATATTCCGAATCTGACTTGTATTTACATTATATCTTAATGTGGTAGTTCATTTTGTTCATGTATTACCCCCCTAAAGAAGCATCAAGATTCTGGGTTCAAATACCGCATAGGTTCTCTTCCAGATATTCCAGTTCTGATCACACATTCCCAAAGAAGTGCTGGTTAGTGCACTTGGTGACTCCATATTATCCCCATGTGGCTATGTGTGGTTATGTGTGTGTGTGTGTTTGTGTGTCAGTGGATCCTGTCATGGACTGACATCTGGTCCAGGGCTCTAGCACCTAGTGCTGCTGGGAAAGGCGCAAGCTCCCCACAACACAAAATTGAGTGGGATAAAGAATGACTGATCAGCATTACAAGGAGATCTGCAAAATAAGTTTCTTGAGAGGATAAATAGCACTACACTTGTGCAAATGGTAGATTGCAATACAAAGTAAATCTATGTGTAGGGTAGTTGCACATTCTGAACTTTTAAATCAAAAGAAATAATCATTTCAATTGAAATACTCTCAGCAGCTACAAGAAATTTTTAAATATTATTGATTTAACAAATTAGGAAAGAATACACTCAGCATAAACAATAAGTATAATGAAAGATCCCAATCAATTTCTATTAAGCGATGCTAATTGTTCATATTACCAAAATAACTGTCCTGCACAAGACTGCAGAATATTGAATATTGGATTAATAATACTTACTTGGATTAATAATACTCAGATTCCAAACCATCATAGATGGACAGTACAACTAGTTATAAATATAAAAGGCATGATAACTTTTCAGCAGGGAATCTGCCATCAACAGGGAGTGGAAAACACAAAAATACTGAAGTTCCACATTATTAGCAGTTTTAAATGCAATGAGAAAAGGAGAAGATCTTCAGCTATCTGTACTAAGACTGAAGCTGAAGGACACCTTATTGCTGTAATAAATGATTTGATTAGCCAAGAAATGGTGGAAGAAAGTTTTAGCTTTGTATTTATTAGTGGGGAAGAACAAGGCAGACAGGAAAGGAGAATTTTCCACTTTAGGAAGGAATCCAAATGCATAACTGATTAAATTAGTCTTTATGAGGATGTCTTTACTGCAATGTGGATAAGAGTGCTTGACTGATTCTGTATATTTGAATTATTAATACAATTTGTCTAAAAAAAATGTCACGTATATGTGTTATGTGTTGACTATTGCATACCCAGACATATTTCTGCTTATGTGCCCTGAAAGACTTTCTCCTGGCTCACAAGTTTTAGGTCCAGTAAGTAAGTAGATTGCAGCTTATACTGATTTCTTAGTGGAGCTTTTATTTTTATTTGAAAAAAATTGGATTTCTTCTATACTCCTGTTGTAAAAATGAAAAACACATATGGAACATAAACAGATTTTCAATTGAACATTATAAGCTAATAAGTGAAGGATAAGCAAAAACCATCCATAACCAACAACATATTCGGAAAATGTCGTTAAGAATATTGTACTGAGAAAAACAAGAGCTTATTTATTGCATATTTTAGAAGTAAATGTAAAAAAGCCTTTGAGCTAATGTTGACATTAGCATACATTAACCAGGAAGCTGTAACCTGTCTAGATGTTTCTGTGAAGCTTATATTAATGAAGATGTCACAGATTTGCCTGTAGCTACAGAGTGTGCCAGAACCATTAATTAATAAGGAGATCTTAGAGAGTGATATATAGCAGTAAGGAAGCTAAAACAAGTGGGAGCCAAATCATACTCATAAATATATTCAACAAGGTAATGTCTAACATTGGAAACCCATTATTACTTCTACAGTAGTTTGCATTGAACCCTGCAGGCCATTGCATTTCATAGAAAGAGAAATGTGAACAGTATTGTATCCTACAAAAATATAAAAAAATAAATATTAATAAAAATAATAATAATAATAAGAAGAAGAAGAAGAAGAAGAAGAAGAAGAAGATGAAGAAGCCAGGAAGGACATTATAATTAAATTGCTTAGTAGTTTTATCTATTTTAAAACTCTGTAGTCCCAAATTTTAGATTAGATTAGATTAGATAAACTTTTTTGATTCCATGGGGAAATTCAGATGCATACAGCAGCAGAAACACTATAAAAACAAAAAATACAGATTCACAGGACAGATAATACAGCCAAACAATCAATCAATCAATCAATCAATCAATCAATCAATCAATAAAATTAAATAAACTTAATGAGAAATAGGGTGGAAGCATTGAATTGCCTGACATCAGTGGGCAGAAACGACCCCCAGAGAGCACAACATGGTGGAATGAGCCTGTGGCTAAAAGTGCTCCAAGAGAGTGCCTCTTGGAGGGGATGAAGGGGATTTTTCATGATGGTAGCCAATTTTGCTATCATCCTCTTTTCCACAACAGCTTCCAGTGTGTCCAGTGTTCGCCCTGTGATGGAGCAAGCTTTCCTGATAAGTTTGTTCAGGCATTATGCTTCTTTTGAACTCGGGTTGCTTCCCAGGAACACCACACTGGCTACTATGGACTGGTAGAACGTTTCCAGAAGCTTGCTGCACACATCCAAAGACGTGAGTCTTCACAGCAAGTACAGTCTGCTCTGATCCTTCTTGTACAGCACCAGTGTGTGATCAGACCAGTCCAGGTTGTTGTTTATGTGACCCCCCAGGTACTTGTAGCTCTGCACCACTTCAACATTCTCCTCCATAATGGTGACTGATCTCAGAAGGTCCTTGGCATGCCATATGTCCATCATCACCTCTTTTGTCCTACTAATGTTGAGTAAACTGCTGTCTGTTGGTCATATAGTTCATGATCCAGGAGACTGTGAAAGCATCAAGATTCAAAGGTTTGAGCTTTCTCCCTAGTCATTTAAACAGAATGGAGTTAAAACACTGGAAAAATCAAAGAACATTGTCCTGACTGTATTACTGGTTTTGACCAAGTGGGAGTAGGCTTTGTGGAGCATGTACCTGAGAGCATCCCCCACACCTATATGTGCCTGATAGTCAAACTGCAGATGATCCAAATGTTCTGAAGCCAGGGATCAGAGATGTTTCAGAACCAGCCTCTCAAAAGTCTTCATGATGTATGAAGTAAGAGCAACTGGTCTGATGCAATTCCCTTTCTTTGACACTAAAACCGCACAAGATGAGATGACACCTTTTATTTTCAAAAGTACAGTTTGTCATCAAATGGTACACTATATATATAATGGTTGTTAAATTAAAGTTCTATGAATAGCACTATTCTTAATTGTTCTGGGTGTCAAAGATACTTCAATACTTTACGGGATTTGATTGTTCGGTTTTTTGGCAACACTAAATTAGCTCTGTATAAGTCAGCATAGGTTTCATCAGGGTGCTCCAGTTTTTGCTTACATTCTAAACACACATGAGTTAAATGGATTAAATATGCAAAACTAGCCCCTGATGTGTGTGTGGGGGTGTGTTCACCCTGTGATAGGATAACACCTTGTTCCAGGGATATTCCTGCGTTGTGCCTGTTGCATGCTGGGATACACGCAAGCATTTCCATGCCCTTCCTCTGGATAAGCAAGCATAGAAAATGGATGGATTGGTGGATCAGTAAATGTGAGTGTGTGTATGTGTGAGTATGTCCTACGATATACTGATGTCCTGTCTAGGCTCGTTTGTGCCTTGCAGTCGATGGTGGGATTGTCATTGGTCCTCCATAACCTTGAATTCTATAAACAAGCATGAAAATTGCATGAAAGAATGAATCACCATCACCAGGCACTCCAAAGGAAAAAGAATCAATGGGGCATGATCTAATTTACTGTAGATCAAGAATTTTTGGCAAACTGATAATAATAAAATCAACATAGTGCAAGACATATTAGATGTGGATATGTTTGTACATTAATGGAGTTCAAGTTAGAAAGTTTACTTTGTATGAGATGAGATAATGATATATTTATTTCATATGCACTTCTGTTATTTTGAAAAGTGTGTTTATATCATAATGTGTTCTGTTAGGCAGTTGTAACAAATATTTGCATGTGCTGGTTAATTTAAAAGTGTCATATATGAAGAAAACTAATAATGAAGGACATGCTCAGCATCCCCTGTTGTGTATTTGAACACGGATACAAAAATGGTGTCAATCTCCTTTTAAAATGTTATGGTATCCAGGAAATAACACCTCCCATGGCCAGCACAAAGAATATGATTAGAAAGGATCACAAACAAGTTAGCTTACTAAGAAAGTCTTGCATGCTTTGGTAATGAATTTCATGTAACCACAATGGGGCACCATTGAGCCCCAAACTACAAGCACAGTAATCCCCAACACAATTTCAGTTTCAAATAAAGGATTTTAATTGGAAAAAATACCTTCTTGATAAGATCATCAGCAAAATAAACCATTCAGAAATCTCTCCTTCCTCCTTCAAGAGTGTTACCCGCTGCCTCCCAACTCTGACAGTGGTAAGTGCAGTGGTGGGCTTTCTTCTAAAGTAGACCCTGAAACTGCTTCTGGTCGCCTAGCCAAGACGTCTGGAGCACTTCCAGGTTGTGTAGAAACCAGGGTGCTCCTCCCCTGGCAGCACCCTCTGGTGGTCCACAAAGACCATGACAGGACTGCATTTATAGACTCCAACTCCAATGCCACCCTGCAGGTGTCCTGATCCCCTGACAAGCACTGCCACCTATCATTTGGGGGAATGAACCACTCTTGGCATGCCCATTCACCTGATTCTTCCCTTATGGTCTTGTGGACAGGGTATAAATCTTTCCTTTATCCTGGCCAGGATGCCTGTCATATAACATCTTACCCTGCCACCACATTGTTTTTCTGTTGGCATTTTACACATATTTCTTTACTGTCTGTGGGCTGGTTGTCACCCTATCACAAACTGAAGTCACTATTCTGACTATTCAAAGATTGGCTTTGCAGCTCCCCAGTTGTCAGACATTCTGCATAAACAACAAAAAGCTTTTTCCAGGTATTAGGATGTGTCTTTATTTAAGATAATTGCTTTATGTGTTGGTCTTTTGTAGCATAATAGATTTGACGTTAATAGGAACCCTGCTAGAGTTTTTTTACTTTGATTTTTGCAGTGTCCATCTCCCTGTCCATTGTTTCCATAGCAAAACTCCTTTCTGTCTGCTTTTCAAAGTCATTCTGTGCCAGCTCAGGAAAGTGGAGTGTCTTGCCCCCAACGCAGCATCATGGGATATGTGAGTCATGTAGGTAGTCAGAAGCTGAGCTTTAGATCCCCATTTAACTTAATTATAGCTCCATTCATGAAAGTGTAATAGAGCTGTGTACAAAGAATTGAGATTGGTTAGAGGTTGGGTTCTTTCACATACTCTTTGTGCACTCTTTGTGTTTTGCTTATGGAATCGAGCTTCCCCAGTTTTCAACTGATTGTTGAAGGAGTAGTCTTACCAGTTCTGTTCATGGCAGAGAAGACTGTTTAAAGTTTTTGAAAGTACCAGCTTCATAGTATTTATACATTTTTGAAAACTGGTCCAGTCTCTCTGAATACTGTTTCGGCCTCTACGTTTACTCCCTATATGCCAATCAATCATATTACATAAATTTAGCAGCTCAAGCATTGTTTTTTTTTTTGGCATTCATTGTACATTTTTTCTGCTTTTAAAATATTTTTGTGATCTGTAATTAACTGCATTGTTTGTTAAAACAAAAGAGGATTTTTAGGGTTTTGTTGCTAGTAGTTGAGGTGCACAAACGTTGTGCATTTGAAATCACATTTGAAATTTGAAGTGACACTTTATAAACACATGCAGTGTCTGAAATTGCAAATAATCCTCCTAAAACCTTTACTGGTGTTTAAGATGTTGTATATGCTTATAGGGTAAGAATTTAGCATTGTTTTATTGATAGCAATTTTGGTTTATGGCTTTGTTAATTTAGGTCATTGGTTCTTTTGGGTTTAACCCCTGTGCATTTACTTACCAGGAGTCTAGTCTTGTCCATCTCATGTCCTTGAATTACCTTCATTCCGGCCTGTTTCCAGCCTGGCACAACAATTGGAGCTTCCTGATGGACTCCACCAATTTTCTCTTTCCATGCTGTTAGTCTCATGTCTCCCATCAAGTTTCATAGTTTCATAAATTCCAACTAGCACAAATAACCTGTTTCTTCGTAAAACAAAGGATTATATTTTTAGCCTAAAAAGTGCAAAAAGACACAAATAACAATTCACAATTTTTTACACAAAAGAAAAGAACACATACACTGGTGGACTGAGTTTCCAGTGGCATAAACAACTTTATTTTGTGAGCATCTGTGTTTTCCTGAGTATTTTTCAAAAGAGTTTAATGGTTGTTTTTTATGTCCTTCTTTCCTTTGTAGCACTAGATGGCCCTATACCAGTGTTTAACCCAACACACAAACACTGACAAAACATTTTAAAAGCACCAATAAGTTGTTTAGTTTGTTTTCTTTAAATAAATAGTGCCCATAACACCTACACCACTATAAACAAATAAACACAATAATATTTAATTCTTGAAATCTCTCCCCCACACCTCCCAGCAAGCTCTGCCTTCAACCTCCCAACTCCGGCTCGCTTGCTGGGTCTTCAGTAGTCCTTTATATAATCCTTGACCCGGAAGGGCTTCTGTTCTTCCGTCCTTGTGACTTGCCAGCACTTCTGGGTCAGATGGAGGACTTGAGGTTTTCTTCAGCCCAGAAGTACTTTGTGGCTTCCGACCCCGTGACTTGGGAGTACTTCCGGCTATTTGGAAAATAAAAATCCCCAGATCTTCCTGCAGCGATTCCTGGCGGCACCCACGGTACCCAGCAGTGCTGTGATGCCGAACTACAGATCCCATGATGCCCGGCAGGAATCCAGGGCACCTCTATGCTGCAGGAAACTTGCCATCTGGCATCTCGGGGGAGGCAGTGCCCCTCAATAGCTGCCTTCCCCCATCCTTCTCTTTTTTGGGTGTCCCAGCCGGATTGAGCAGATGGCCATCCGCCACACCTTTTGTATTTCCTTGTCACTAAAATTGAAATTTCAACTATTTTTGACCTTTCAAACTGTGTTTAAACTACAGTGGCAGACATCACCTTGGGTGTTCACGTGTCAGATGAGCAGCTGTTGTCAGATTCTCTTCAGAACCTTCAAGACAGAGGAGAATGGGAGCTCCGACAGATTAATGCATCTATCCAGCAATTTTACTATCAGAGAGATGAGTGGCCAATGTGTGTCTTCACCGTGAGTAGCACATGTTATGTTTATCATTGTTACAAGGAAACTTGTCCATTGCTTCTTTTATTTACATCTCTGCAAATGCTGAAGAGGGAGCATTCATCACAGCAGTCTGTTACAGACTGTCAAAAAATAAGAGCAGAGGTCTGTTTTATAAAAAAACTGAATTTACTCAGCGGTGCTGATTAATGAATGCATTTACTTTGATTGGTTTGTTGGCTTACACCCAAATAACTTATCCAAAGAAAAGTCTATTATATTATATTTCTTGTTCTTTTCATATCTCTTAGGTTCAGCTATTACCATTGAAATCTCTGTGTATGTGACAACTGTCCAGCTTTGTTGTTTACAGGACATCTGATGATCTCTTAACCATCTCCTTGTACATTTTGTGTATTACATCAATCATTCTCCTAGTACTTATACATTCTTGTTGTTTATTCCCTTAACCATTTCAGCAGTTCTCTTCAGTAGTTCTGAAACAAATGCTTATATATTTCAATGTATACTGCAAACCAGAATAAAAGGGAAAATGCTGACTGAACCATGACAATTACCGCTACAAATGCCAAGAATAGGCTGCTTAATCCTAAACAGTAAAGCTTCAAGAGGGGCTAACTCACTGATATGGCTCTGCTGACTATTGTCAACATATTACAGTTGGCTAGAGCCACCACCATTTCATCTGTCCTGACCCAGCTTGAACTTTCCTTATCGTTTTACACAGTTAACCATCAGCTTCTCCTTGTCATCCTCTCTTTTGTAGGTGTCATTGGGATTAATAATAATAATAATTCATTACATTTAGGATTACTCTCATATGGTTTGAATCCTACAACTTTTGCAGATTACACTATGTTTCCTGATGTGTAGAGATGTCAAGGGTGCATAAGACAAGCACAGGAGTGCCCCAAGGATCTGTTCTTGGTCCTATTCTCTTCTCTTTGTGCAATACCTCATTGGGCCCTGTCATCCAGTCCTGTGGATGCTCATATCAGTACTATGGTGAAGATACATACCTGTTGTTCCCTCTGGAAGATCATTTTCTCTCTGATATCTCAATCTGGATGAAGGAACACAATGTCCAGATCAAACTAACAAAGACAGTCCTCCTTGTTATTCCAGCCAGTCTGTTTATTCAGCTCGGTTTATTATCATTAATACCTGCAAATTCAGTATGCAACCTTAGGGTTGTGATCGAAGACCATCTAGCATTCCCTAACCAAATTGCAACTTCCTGTCATCCATTCAGATTCACATCTGCAAGATCAGCCTTTATATGGCCGAGTATTCAGCATGACTTCTTGTTCAGGCATTGGCTTCATCACAGCTTGACTACTGTAAGCTTAGGTTGCTGCAAGAAGAGGTGTTTGTGAGGCCAGCAGGGGTACTTAACCTGTGGTCTGAATGTGGATCCCAATGCGCAGTGCTGTAAAAATGGCACTGTCCTTCGGATGAGATGTAAAACCAAGGTCCTGATTCTCTGTAGTCATAAATGAACCCTGGACATCTTTCGTAAAGAAAAGGGTGTTTCCTGATGTCCAGGCTAAATTGCCCACCACAACCTATTCATCATGGTCCCCTAATCATCTCCAGTCTCTAATTGTTTCTCTCTCTCGCCACTTCACCAATGTGTGGTGAGGGTAGTGTATTTTAAGCAGTTGATCATGACCTATGTCTAATTAATCATTTGAGACTTACTGGACTCATATCATTTGATCTACCACACAATTAAATCAACAGAGCTCAAATTTTCCCCTGCCATCCATAAAGCACCAACCCCCCCTTGACAATGGAACATGTGACAATTATGTTTGTCAAACATAGCTTTACATTCAGTACAATCATCCCTCTAAAGTGATTAGCAAAGCAGAGGGCCTTTGGTTAGAACATCCCACAACAGACCTTCCTGACTAGTAAACATCTGGCTGTCAGGCTTTGGAAACATACAACTAACAGTGTCACTTTGGACACCAGAGGAACCCTGGACCATCTCAACCAATTGCTGTTTTGCCTGTGAAAGCCCACTTGGTTTACCAAACATGAAACACTGGTAGCACCACTCTGGGTCAGATTACTAAATATGAGGAAACATTTTTACAGCAAAGAAGTGTTATTTCCTAATGAATGGTGCAAGGATGTCTCATCATCCACTCATCTAAACACGGACTATGGAGGTTTGGAGGGAGTTAGGTGTTTATTGATATAAATGGGGTTAGAAAGAGTGAAAAGCCTTAAGTTGTTAAGGCTAAGGATCTTCTGTCATCTCTCAGCACCAGTTGAGAAGGTAGTAATAGGGTGTTCAGCTTTTGAGAATGCTGAGGAAAGTTAATCTGGTCCCCCAGTCATATTTACAGATGCACAAGAGAAGAAAGAACTACTACTTGCATTACACTCTAATATGGCAATGACATTCTGGTAGACCACAAAGCCTCCCAGTGGGTGGTTAAAGTGGCCAACCTAATTACTAGAGCCATAGTATTCATCTTATAGGAAATGTAGAATAAGCCACTTGGTTGGCCTCTTCAAGCTTCTCTAAAAGGCTTCTGGGTGCTGCAAAACACACATGATCCTGGATCTTCAGAGATCCTAGTGTTTGGAGGAATGACTAAAGGACCAATTTCTCTAGTAAATCAATAGGAATTTTGAAGTGTCTTTGAAGGCAGTTATGCTACATGGTTGACATGGCATTCTGAATAAGCTCTGCCACCTTTCTTTGCACAAAGTTCCTCCCCTCTCAAGTAACAGTTTCTAGTGTCAGGGGCCTCATTTAAAAAACATTTCCACCTGTTGCACTGAGACCCCGCCATCTGCATTCAAGAGTATCTGGCTGTGCTCTGAGAGAGTAGGATCACACGCAGCATTATTGTGCCTCTCCTCTGTATTCTGCGGGTCCGGAAAAGGTGAATGGCACCATTGTCTGAATGGGTAGCTGCTATCACCTGACACATGTAATGATGTGATTGTTGTTACAATGAGCAGTGCAGACCAGTTACCTTATCAATAAACCAGCCACCATGTAGAGCACCATCATGGCTGTTCGAGCTACTTTGCCTTAAAATAAATTAATCATGGGTTGACCCAGGCCACCAAGCCATGATGTTTGTCAGTCTCATCCTGGAATCACAGAGGGCTTGTGCATTAATAGAATGTCACTGCTCATAGTTAACAAAAGCAGATTCTTTCTTGCTAATATTAGGTGCTCTTATTGCAATAAGAGAACATTAAATTGCCTTTTTCTGTAGGCAAAAATATGTTAAGTTTTATGTATGTGAACTGAAAACCATGCAAAAACTACATGAAATGCCTTGCTGATCAGTTAATGCCAATAAGCACAGCAGGTAAGATGGAGTGGAGCTTGGCTGAGATACTGTTGACCTATCAGCCAGTTCCCTAAGAAGTGACAACAGGTAGCTGATATAAACTGATGAAAAACCATAAAAAGTCTTCAGAGCAAATATGCGGTATTGACCCTCTTAAAAGGGAACTAAAATAGAGTCTGTACATCACATTAATCATTTTGTGGTGTAAGCACGTTATTTTGACAGCTCAGTGATATGAATTATTATGTCCACAAGTCATCATTTAGCTTGTTTGGCAGCATTTCCCAACTTGATCAAGGGCGTTGTCATTTCCCAGCCACTCTGAAATGTTATATATGGAGTGATCTGAGTTGCTGTAAATATTCTCCCTTAGTCAAGTTTTCTTTTATAAATCCCGAAATTTGTGTGGGAAATTGTGCATGTACATTTTGAGCTCTAGGCCATTAAAGTAACCTCCAGTTTATTCACCTCCTTGCCCTATGTCCATGACACCACATGCACTCTGTTTAGTTTGGTTTTACTGTCTTATTGGTTGTGGTTCTGTCTGATAAATGTGATATTTGCTTATGTATTTATTGCACTTTTAATTTGAAACTGTAACATATCACTGCTGTGTTTAGTAATTTGCATTAGCTGTACCATTTGTACCATATATTGTATGGCTGCTACAGATATCTGCACCAGTGACTGGAAGAAACACTTTTTATTTTACTGTAAAGGTATATTGACAATGAAATAAATTGAATTAAGTAATGTGCTCCAGAGTCCATTAGTTTAGTCTGCATTATGCTTCATCAGGATAAGTAGAGTAAAAAATTGAATTGATGGATGCTATTAAAAGCCCCTTTAAATTGTTGCCATTCAATGCTTGAGGGTTCTTTTCAAGCTCGTAAGTATGAAATAAATATTTTGCACTTCATTGTCCCCTACTTTAGGAGAGTTGATCCAATAACCACTGAAATACTTTCTTTTCTTGGCTCCATTCATATCACATGAAGTTAATGGACTGTTGTGAACTAAAGGCTCACCTTTCGGTCAGAGGTACTCCTATTTCTATTTTTTCTCCTTTTGCAGGTCAAGGTCAGGCGAAAGCCCACCCTCTATTTGGTCAGCCTAATTCTGCCTAGCGCTTTCCTGATGCTGATTGATATTCTGAGCTTCTACCTTCCCCCTCATTCTTTGGACAGATGTGCCTTCAAAGTGACTCTTCTCCTGGGGTATACTGTCTTCCTGCTGATGATGAACAACATTCTGCCAAACAATTCTGGAGGAACTCCCCTCATAGGTGGTGTACAATTTATACTCTCAAATCTCCACAGACCTGCCGTCTGTCTCTGCTAATCATTTTTCCTTGCCTTCCTTTCCAGGAGGATACTTCTTATTCTGTCTTGCCCTGTTAGTTATCAGTTTGTTGGAAAGCATTTTCATTTCTTATATTCTCAATGGACTGGCTACTCAGAACAGGACTGTTCCCCAGTGGGTTAAATCTTTTGTCTTGGGCTACATGTCCCAGCTGATTTGCTACAAGATCACGGATACCAGGGAGCATCACAAAAAGATAAATGTGTTTACAGTTGGAATGATCAAAGGTTATGAAGGTACTTATATTAGGTCCTATTTCACAGTAGATATATATTGATATTTCTATGTTGATCTTTCATGTTAACGTATCGGTGTTTCTTTATATTAAGGTATTATATGATGAAATGGCTAGCCAGGCTATACTTTCATAAAGAACCTTTTGCTAGAGTATAAGATAATTTGTAGTCATTCATTCTATGTTAGGAGGTCTGTCCTATCAGTGTCGGTTACATATAGAAGCCAGCTCTGAAGGCAGTACTAGTCAGTGTGGCCTTGTTTAACATCATGCACAGTAGCTTCAAACTCCTTCTTTCAGTAGTCAGATATGATGTCTGGCATACTGCACACACTATACACACAACACTTTCAAAACCATCGACTTCACTTACATGAAAATGACTTTGTTTTGCCCACTGTGTTATTCATAAGAACATAAGGAGCTTCATATTTAGTGTATCAGGCTAATCAGGTGATATAGTACCTATCTTATTCAGATACTTTTTAAGCGATGTCATTTATTTATATAGCACGTCTTCATACAAACAACGTAGCTCAAAGTGCTTTGCAAAATACAATTAAAAGGAAGTTTATATAAAATACAAACAAACAATATGAGGCGAAAATGTTATACAGTATGTAATAAAGAAAAAAGGTTTGGTCGAATGACCAGGATGACTGAAAAAAATAGAAAAAACTTGAGATAGTCTGGAGAAAAAGACAAAATCTGCAGGGGTTCCAAGGCCAAAAGACCGCCCAGCATTCTACCTAACATAAATGTTCTAGATCAGTCCTTACAGTTTTCAGGCTTTACATGGAAGAATTTGATGATGATGGTCATGTGGACATCTGGGACACCCGCCATTCAATCCATAAATACTGGGGACAGCATTGTACCTTTATCAGGTGGTGGGGTGCAGATTGCCATTACAGAAGAATAAGAAAAGACAGACTTTGACTTTGATATTCCACAGGTTTCAGAATATTGCCTAGCATTTTATTTATCTTATTTCTGCACATCATATGGAAATGTTGCATCCGTGTCAATCCTTATATTTTTTTTCAAAAACTTGCTTTCTGAAGGCCATTATTATCCATTATCCATGTTTCTTTTGTCTGTGTATAATGCTTTTCTCTCTTCTATGTTGAATTGCATTTTCCATTTGTTTGTCTACTTTTGACGATTGCCCAGGATTTTTTAAATTGTTTTTGCTAGCTCTTCAGCATTTGCAACTCCTCCAATTTTACTGTCTTCTGCCTGTTTCATACATTTGCTTACTATATCAGAATCAATATTAGTAATGTAAGTCAAAAAAGTGACAGTCTAAGCAGAGATGTATGGAAACTTCACCAATGTCCTCTCCACTTACCTGTGCTCGGTGAAGCTGTTAAATCTGCAAAATGTATTCCCCATTTTCAGTTACACAATGATATCTGCCTTTAGACAGCATGACCACCTCCATCTTCCCATTAATCATTTTACAGCCAAGAATCTGACAAGATCAGGTCACTGAAAGGGAGAGGATGTGTGAACAACCAGTGAGTGTATTTCTGCAGCTGGGTCACACAATGCATCCAAATGTCTCACAAGAGAGAAATGTGTGCAACTCCGGTTTGCAGATATGAGTCTCCCAAAAAATCTGGGAGACTTATTTAACAAAAACAGAAAAATAAGGTGAGTGGCTCATAAGAGTAAAAAGGATTTACCTGAAAAAGCAATCCATAGCAAGCATATTCAAAAACACAATCCAAGGCTGAAATCCATTGAAACAGAGCGAACTTAATCACAAGACCAGAAAATTCATAGCAATAGCAACACTCACACAACTTCATATACAAGCTTAATGATCTGCCTCCTGCTGAGTTTCTTCTTCTTCTCCTGCCTTAAATAGCCAGAGGGAGGGCTCAGGAGTGGTGATGTCATAGTGGTCCTGCCTCCTGGAGTTCCACCCACAAAGTGCAAAGGAATGAAGGCATGCTTAAAGTTACAGTTCATAATTATCTATATTACTTTCTATATTACTAACCGAGAATGGTAAACCGGATGGCATGGAAGCAGGTACACGGCGATGGGACCATGAGACGTACTGCGCAGGCACGTACAGCGCGCGTCTCATAAACCGCACGTGAAGTTGTATCCACCGCGAACGAAGGAGTCACGGCCCAAAAACGAAAGAGCTCAACTGACGTGAATGAGAAATGAAGCAACAACGTGCCCATAGCTAACTACTAATGACACAGCCATACAAAAAAGAGGATTCTCAGCCCAGATTCAAACGGAAGAGGCTACGGTGGCCCCACAAGTCCACATTGTGAGTGGTACTACTACGGAAGGCGCAGGCGTCACCGCCATATTGTGAGTGGCACTACTGCGGAGTGAAGTTAGGAATAATGTGCTGCTTGGGATTGTACAAACCGCTGAACGCTTTACACCGAATTCAAACACAATACAGCTCAACGATACAAACACGAGCCCACCTAGATAAGATCAATGAACGCAGGCGCCTACAACACACGTCTGAAACTGCGGAAGCAAAGCAGGCACGGGTTCAAAACGAACAAGCTCGACTGACAGATATACAAACATGAACCCGGCTGGATAAAATCAATGAACGCAGGCGCCTACAACGCGCGTCTGAAATGCCGCAAGCAAAGATGGGCACGGCTCCAAGACGAACAAGCTCGACTAATGTATTTCAGGATACCCAACGCCGGGGGTAGGCGAGCGAAGCGAGCAGGGGGCGGAGCCCCCCTTGTAAACAACAGAAAAGACATAAGGATCTGAACAATAATAATTCAAAAACAACAAACAAATAACACAAATTCAGAAGGTAATATAACAGTTTTAAGATGAATATGATTCTGATTCTTAACTAATTGAATACAGTATTGGAATAATTATAAAGCTGATTTATGGGATATAATTTTTCAGCAAATATTTTGCCTTAATACTAGAGTCTTGACTGTTCATTCCACACAGAGACCGTATAATGACCTGTGCAAGTAATGTTGGTACTCAGGTCCCTGCTTCTAGATTGGTTCAACTGTAAGTTGTTTCATCTTGCTAGTATTTCAGATCAAATACAATTAAACTGTAAATGCATTTTTTTAGTCACTAAAGTCAAATAATTGAAATTAGATATTGTTAGTAAAGTAGATATTTTTGATGTCAAACAAGAACCCTCAAGTCAGCATTTAAGAACAGTATTCCACCGATGGCAGAAAACAAAAAAGAAATCTACTCCAGACTCATAACAGACTTCTCAGAGTAAGTACTACTTGTGCACTTCTCATTTAATCCTGAATTCCCACAACAATGAATCCTCTTCTGATGCTGAGTCCACTGCTGTATATGCCACCAGACACCCCAGAGTGGGTAGAGCTTTAGTGTTCTGAAAGGCAAGAAGGACATTTGTCTGTGTTGGTCAGTTGCCAGAGGTGTGCTGACTTGTTGTGTCTCAGACTTAGGAAGTTCAACTGCTTCAGGTTTTGGCTCTCTTATTGCTTTTTTAACTTTGCCCATGGAGTAACCTAGATAATAGGTTTCAAGAACTCCCAATGTACATTTTTTAGGATTTGCAGTCAATACCACCTCCCTGGTATTGTCATGCACAATCTGTAGACAAAACACATACATATTCAAATCATTGTCAAATATAGTGAGGTCATCTAGCAATCTGTCAGAAGGCAGTCTCCTCATAACTAGACTCCTGTAGTGAAAGCTGCCACTACCCTCTTTGGCAGGTCAAGAATACTCAGGTAACTTGCTTCTGCAAGCTCTTCCAGAAGTTCATCAACACAAAGCATGAGATATGCATAAACTTTGAAACTTTATTTAAGTAAACAAAGTCAAAACCAAAACACATAATTTGGTTTGGATCCCATTAGTCAATCTCAAGTGGATTGCACCAGTCACTGACTGATGCTGGTAATTATGCTCAGTACTGTAATTTGTTAATTTTTTTTTTATCTTTTATTGAATTGTATTAGTGTCCTGCAGTGGGTGGCAACCCTGCCCGGGATTGGTTCTCGCCTTGTGCCATGTGTTGGCTGGGATTGGCTCCAGCAGACCCCCGTGACCCTGTATTCGGTTTCGGCGGGGGTGGAAAATGGATGGATGGATGGATGAATTGTATTAAAAGCATATAACATTTTTTTAACAAATTAACCTCTTGCCAAAGTGTGGAGAATCTAAATGGAGGTACATAGACCTTTACACTATTAGCTAAGTTGTGGCGCAGTGGTTAAGGCTTTGAACTTCAAACCCTGAGGTTGTGGGTTCAGATTCCAATCCTGACACTGTGTGACTCTGAGCAGTTTCACTTCACCCACACGTGCTCCAAATGGAAAAACAAAAGAACCTTAACCAACTGTAGCTCAAATGTTGGAAGTCTCTTTGGATAAAAGTGTCGGCCAAATAATGAAATGAGTTGAACCAAGTTAGTTTGCTTTATCTCAGGCCTAATGTTACTAAAAAAAACAGCAACCAAAAAACTCTCAAAACAAGAGGTGAAACATTATAAGGTTAGAGAAAAAAAACAATGCATAGCTTAGCTTTTAATGCAAGTTCAACTTGGAACTTACAAGTAGTTATAGAGACAAGGAGCAGGTTATTATCACTATTGTCAGAATATGACCCTCTGGTATAACATTTTATGGAAATGTTCTTGTCTGTTCCCGAATTTTCTTTGTGGCACTTCAACTTTGTTTAAGTGTCTTGATTAAGAAAAGGTCTAAGGCCAGGATGGCTCAATGACATTCAATAATAATAATAATAGTAGCTGTACCTGACTGACCCGCTTAATTGTTTACAACCTTTGCCCAATATGTGATACGACTTCATATTGTATGCATCTTTTGTCCCCTTTTTTTCCTTCTGTAAGCAGGAATTGTAGCAATTTCTAGTCCTTCAGCTATAATCTTGATTTCTAGCATTTCTCATGCCTTATTATCAAGCTCATATATTGTGTCCCAGGAGAATGTAAAATAGCTTCACATGGTTTGTATATATATATTAAAATATCAACAGTATGTGTAGCTGTGTTTGTTCCAAATTACCAAAGTTCTGCAGCTTTTAGTTTACTTCATAGGACAGTTCTGGCACTAGTGTGACATGTTTTTCAAATAATTCCATAGACCAAATATCTTTGTTTTAAAAGTTTTAATAAAATTTAAAGCAAAACAGATCATACAAAAATAGAGAAAAAATTGAAATTTCAAAGAAAGCAAAGTTCTTAATTTAAAGAGAGTTCAGATTAATGCTTATTTATCTTATTTAATTTCTCTCTAAGTTTGTTCATACAGTTATACTTTCAAATGCTCCTATCAAAACATGTAGTACAGTCAGAAAACTGTTTGCCAGACTCCTATTTGCAAACTTATCTAACAGTTCATGCTAGCAGTGAGACTTTCTCCTAACTGGCTTAATTAACACTCAGTTTTACACATATAGCTAAGAAAGTTCATTTTTCAGATTAATTTACAGGGGGTAAAAGACTATTCCATATTCTACGTAACTATAAGAAACTGATATTCTACTATTGAAATTAAGCAATTCTAACATTAACATTAATCATTCTAAGATTGGCTCTTACAGTCATCTTCTTTCTGCTGCTCCCATTAGGGATTACCACAGTGGATCATCTTCTTCCATATCTTTCTATCCTCTGCATCTTGTTCTGTTACACCCATCACCTGCATGTTTGCTCTCACAACATCCATAAACCTTCTCTTAGGCCTTCCTCTTTTTCTCTTGCCTGGCAGATCTATGCATCCTTAGCATCCTTCTCCCAATATACTCAGCATCTCCCCTCTGCACTGTCTAAACCAACACAATCCTGCCTCTCCGACTTTGCCTCCCAACCGTCCAACTTGAGCTGACCCTCTAATGTACTCATTTCTAATCCTGTCCATCCTCGTCACACCCAATGCAAATCTTAGCATCTTTAACATCTGCTACCTCCAGCTCTGTCTCCTGCTTGCTTTCTGGTCAGTGCACCATCTCCAACTCATATAACATAGCTGGTCTTACTACCATCCTGTAGACTTTTCTTTCACTCTTGCTGATACTTGTCTATCACAAATTACTCCTGACACTCTTCTCCACCCATTCCGCCCTGCCTGCACTCTCTTTTTCACCTCTCCTCTACAATCCCCATTACTCTGTACTGTTGATCCCAAGTATTTTAAACTCATCCACCTTCGGTACCTCTACTTCTTGCATCCTAACCATTCCACTGACACCCCCCTCATTTACACACATGGATTCTGTCTTGTTCCTACGGACCTTCATTCCTCTCCTCTCTAGAGTATATCTTCACCTCTCTAGGGTCTTCTCAACCTGCTCTCTACTATCGCTACAGATCACAATGTCATCAGAAAACATCATAGTCCATGGGACTCCTGTCTTATCTCGTCTGTCAACCTGTCTATCACCTTTGCAAATAAGAAAGGGCTCAGAGTCGATCCCTGATGTAATCCCAACTCCACCTTGAATGCATCCATCACTCCTACCGCAGACCTCACCACGGTCACACTTCCCTCATACATATCCTGTACAACCCTTACATACTTCTCTGCTACTCCCAACTTCCTCATACAATACCACAACTCCTCTCTAAGGCACCCTGTCATATGCTTTCTCCAGGTCCACAATGACGCAGTGCAACTTCCTTCTGGCCTTCTCTATACTTCTCCATCACCATCCTCAGAGCAAACATCGCATCTGTGGTGCTCTTTCTAGGCATGAAACCATACTGCTGGCTCACTAATCATCACCTCACTTCTTAACCTAGCTTCCACTACTCTTTCCCATAACTTCATGCCGTGGCTCATCAATTGCATCCCCCTATAGTTACTACAGCTCTGCACATCCCCCTTATTCTTAAATATTGGCACCAGTACACTTCTCCACTCCTCAGGCATCCTCTCACTTTCCAAGATTCCATTAAATAATCTGGTTAAAAACTCCACTACCATCTTTCCTAAACACCTCCATGCTTCCACAGGTACGTCATCTGGACCAACGGCCTTTCCATTTATCATCCTCTTCATAGCTGTCCTTACTTCCTCCTTGCTAATCCGTTGCACTTCCTGATCACTATCTCCACATCATCCAACCTTTTCTCTCTCTTGTTCTCTTCATTCATTAGCCTCTCGAAGTACTCTTTCCATCTTCGCAACACACCCTTCTCGCTTGTGACTATGTTTTCCATCTTTATCCTTTATCATCCTAATCTGCTGCACACTTTTCCAGCTTGGTCCCTCTGTCTAGCCAATCGGTACAGGTCCTGTTCTCCCTCCTTAGTGTCCAACCTCTCATACAACTCATCATACACCTTTTCTTTAATTTCCTTTTTCCTCCTTCATTTGTCCAGATGTCACCCTTACTACATCTGCTGTAGTTTCCCAACTGTCTGGTAACTCTTTACTTACCACCCAGTGCCTGTCTCACCTTCTCCCTAAAACTCAACCTTGCAGTCTTCTTTTTTCAGCTTCTACAATTTGATCCTTGTCTCTGCCCTCACTCTCTTCCTCTTCTTGATCTCCAACGTCATCCTACAGACCACCATCTTATGCTGCTTAACTACACCGATCACTCTCCCACTTGGACAGAGGCAGTGGTGCTGTGGGAATTGTGTTTCTAGACTTCTCTAGCGCCTTCAACACCATCCAACCTCTGCTCCTGAGGGACAAGCTGACAGAGATGGAAGTAGATTCATACCTAGTGGCATGGATCGTGGACTATCTTACAAACAGACCTCAGTATGTGCGTCTTGGGAGCTGCGGGTCTGACATTGTGGTCAGCGACATGGGAGAGCTGCAGGTGACTCTACTTTCTCCAGTCCTGTTCAGCCTATATACATTGGACTTCCTATACAACTCGAAGTCCTGCCACGTGCAAAAGATAGCTGACGACACTGCTATCGTGGGCTGCATCAGGAGTGGGCATGAGGAGGAGTATAGGAACCTCATCAAGGCCTTTGATGGGTGGTGCGGCTCAGACCACCTACACCTGAACACCAGCAAAACCAAGGAGCTGGTGGTGGATTTTGGGAAGCCCGGGCCCCTCCTGGACCCCGTGATCATCAGAGGTGACAGTGTGCAGAGGGTACAGACCTATAAATACCTGGGAGTGTAGCTGGATGATAAATTGGACTGGACTGCCAATGCTGATTCTCTGTGCAAGAGAGGACAGAGCCGGCTCTACTTCCTTAGAAGACTGGCGTCCTTCAACATCTGCAATTAGGTGCTGCAGATGTTCTGTCAGATGGATGTGGTGAGTGCCCTCTTCTACGGAGTGGTGTGCTGGGGAGACAGCATAAAGAAGAAGGATGCCTCACGCCTGGACAAAACTGGTGAGGAAAGCAGGCTCTATTGTAGGCATTGAGCTGAACAGTTTGACATCCGTGGCAGAGCGATGGGCGATCAGCAGGCTCCTATCAATTATAGAGAATCCACTGCATCCACTAAACAGTGTCATCTCCAGACAGAGGAGCAGCTTCAGCGACAGACTGTTCCACCCGGGTTTGGGTAAACGTTAACATTATTCAAAGTTATTGTCCTGTTTTTACCTACATTTTTTATTACTCTTTAATTTAATATTGTTTTTTTTGTATCAGTATGCTGCTGCTGGAGTATGTGAATTTCCCCTTGGGATTAATAAAGTATCTATCTATCTATCTACTATCTGTCTATCTATCTATCTATCTATCTATCTATCTATCTATCTATCTATCTATCTATCTATCTATCTATCTATCTATCTATCTATCTATCTATCTATCTATCTATCTATCTATCTATCTATCTATCTATCTATCTATCTATCTATCTATCTATCTATCTATCTATCTATCTATCTATTCTATCTATCTATCTATCTATCTATCTACACTTTCCCCTGCCACCTCTTTGCAGTCTACAATCTCCTTCAGATTGACTCTTCTACCTGTGTGCATCTTCCGCCACTCTTGTATATAACCCTATGTTCCTCCCTCTTCTTAAAATACATATTCACCACAGTCTATCCTTTTGGCAAAATCCACTATCCTCTGACCTTTTTCATTTCTCTCCTTGACACCACCTCCTTGTCTCCTCTGTTTCCTTCACCAACATGTCCATTAAAATCCGCTCCAATCACTACTTTCTGTCCCTTGGGTACACTGTTTATCACTTTATCCAACTCACTCCAAAATTCTTCTTTCTTATCCATTGCACACACAACTTGCAGTGCATATGCACTAACAACATTCATCATCACACCTCCAATTTCCAGCTTCATAATCATTACTCTGTCTGACACTCTTTTCACTTCCAAAACACTCTTGACAACTGTTCCTTCAGAATAACCCCTACCCCATTTCTCCTCCTATCCACACCATGATGGAACAATTTGAATCCACCTCCGATCCACATAGCTTTACTCCCCTTCCATTTAGTCTCTTGCATGCACAATATATCAACCTTCCTTCTCTCCATCATATCTGCTAACTTCTCTCCCCTTACCAGTCATACTGCCAAACATTCAAAGTTCCTATTTTAAGTTCAGTTATCGGGTGACCATTGTTGCTGCAGGTTTTTATTTAAGCCAGTTCACAAACCAGTGAGTCACCCATTCTAATTTTAATTTGCTATTAGCATTTAGTAAAGTTCTTTAGTATGATAGTTACATTTCTACAAAATTCAGGAATTTGTATTTTTTTTTCTTTAATTTTAAATATTTAACATCTTTGATAATTTTCTTTTTTAATTTTCCTTTTTCTGTTGAATGTGTTCTCGTAACTGTATTCAAATGCTGCCAATTACTAACGACCACTGCACACACTACATGGCCAGAAGTACATGGATGATCCCTCAGATTATTGAGTTCAGGTGTTTTCAGCGGCCCCCATTGTTAACAGATGCACACACTCAAGTGCATAGCCATGCAATCTCCATTGACAAACACTGGCAGTAGAAGGGGTCATACTGAAGAGCTCAGTGGCTTTAAACATGGCACTGTCATAGGATGTCACCTTTGCCAAAAGTCACTATGTGCTAGATCTGTCCTCACCACCTGTTAAGTGCTATTAATGTGTACTGGAAGTGTGTAGGAGCAGCAACAGCTCAGACACAAAATGGTAGACCATGCAAACTTACATAGCCACCAAGTGCTGAAGTGCATAGCACCATAAAAATCACCTATTCTCTGTTGCATCACTCACAACAGAGTTTTGGGCTGTTTCTGGAAGCAACATTAGCACAAGATCTATGCATCATGAAATGGGTTTCCATGGCTGAGTAGCTACGTAGAAGCTTCAGATCACTATCCACAATGCCAAGCAGCATCTGGAGTGGTGTAATGGAGTAATGGAAAAGTGTTTTATTGAGTGATGAATTATGCTTCACTATCTGGAAATCTGATGGATGAATCTGGGTTTGGGGAATGCCAGGAGAACACTACTTTCCAGACTGCATGATGCCTATTGTAAAGTTCAGTGTGTGTGTGTGTGTGTGGGTTGGGGGGGGGGTTTGGGGGGTTATGGTTGGATAATGGACTGGGGCTGTTTTTCAGGGTTTGGGCTAGGCCCCTTGGTTCCAGGGAAGGGTGCTCTTAATGCTACCGCACACAAAAACATTTTAAACAACTTTGTAGCAACAATTTGGAGAAGGCCCTTTTCTATTTCAAAATGACTGTACCCCAAAGCCAGGGCCATAAAGACATTGTTTGACAAGTTTGGTGTGGTAGAATGCCAGTGACCACCACAGAGCTCTCACATCAACCCTTTTGAACACCTTTGCAATGAACTGGAACTCTGACTTCTGAGCCAGGTCTTCTCACCCAATATCAGTGTCTGACCTCACAAATGGGCACAAATTCCCACAGACACACCTCAACATCCTGTGGAAAGCCTTCCCAGAAGAGTGGTTATTATAATAGCAGCAGTAATGGGGCAACTCATTATTAATGCCCATGGTTTTGGAATGGGATGTCCAACAGGCTCACCTAGGTGTCTGGTGTCCACAAATATTTGGCCATTACATTTGCCTTTACTTATTTGGCTGACACCTTTATCCAAGGATGAATTACATTTGAGATGTGATTGGTTACCTTTCTTTTGTTTTTCTAATTGGAAGCATGCAAGTCAAATGACTTACTCATGGTCACACAGTTTCAGTATTTGAGCCCACAACCTCAGAGTTTAAAGTACAAAGCCTTAACCACTACACCACACCTCTCATCATATGCACAGTATGTGCACAACCAACCAATGATGTACAAACTAGTGATTTTATCTACGGTACATTACTCCAAGCAAGGTAGCAAGGTATTGTTCTTGGCTAATTTTATCAGCCATTCTTTCTAATGTTCTTTCAAATCGGTCCCAAATTGGTCTTGTGTTGTGTTACTACCAGTGAGCAAGTCTATTTTACTGTGTCCTTTTCTCTTAACAAATTTACATGCCTTCTTATATTCAGGTGATGTTACTTTATAGTTGACAGCATGTCCTGTTAATGTGCTGTAGATGTGTGAGGTTTGTGTAGAACAGGCACCAAAGGTTTATCTCTCCTGCTAAATTCACACAGTTTTGTTCCTGGATCATAGCATCATCTTTGTATCTCTTCTTCTCACCACAGACATTCTGTCACTAAGGCAGATAATTTTGAAGGTTCTCTGTAGAGACATGTCTGTCAGAGACTGTATCAAGTAAAAGAACACCATATCAGACCTACTCAGTGAGTGAATAAAAGACAAGAAGCAAATAAAAAAGTTGAAAGTTTAAGCTTATTTTATGAAAGAATTTAAAATATTTGGCTGCTTGATTAATGCAGAATATTTGTCAAATTGTTACATTCATGCTTTCTATAATGCCTCCATGATAAACTAGAAGAGTAAAGTACAAATAATATATTTGTCATTTAAAGTGCAATTGTAAGCAATCATAAAACAGTAGATGCCTAGGCAGAGTTATCTGGGAAACCACTGTCCTCACAGAATTCCATCAATCTTTTTCAGATGAACTAACTGGCAACAGAGAAGCCCCAGGACAAGAACTGGAACAATTTCTAAAGGACACTTGTGACAAGGTGAAGGATATAAGAAACTCCTTTGAACACTTTCACATCAGGAGCAAAGATGCTGAAGAATGGAAAGAAGTGTCTATTGTCTTGGACATTTTTATTTTCAGAGTTTATATTATCTTTATTACTGTTTGCATGGTATGCTTGGGTATTTTTTGGTCACAGTGGCTCACAGAATAGAATGGTTCACCATACGCTCAATGTCTTCAGCTTCCTAGGTTTCTGTGCTGACTTTATACTTAGATCTGCTAACCATTAGCCATCCTTTAATTTACACAAATGCCAGCACAAAGCACATTACAGTTAATTAATATTATAACATGGTATAATCAAAATATATAATGTACATTAGTAATACTAGACAAAGACAATGTTAACATGGCGGGACATCTAAGAGGTTATGGTAAGGCGAAGTAACAAGAGTTAAAGAACACTGTGGAGGAAGATAGCAGAATGAGTTCCCCTTAACTGAGATTCACCAATGTGCTTGGAGTTTTGAGAATGGTCATATAAGAGATTGTAGGGATCAGGGCAGTGCGGCAATGAGGTTCAGTTCAGTTATATCACATAATCAAGATGGTTCTAGAACTCTTGATGAGGGTTCCGAAAGGAACAGTGAACTCGATCTTACACATCCTTGACATTTAGTTTGTGTCATGTCCCTGTAGCAGTACAACAAACCAGTAGAGTCTATTAGGATTTACAGGTGACCATTGAATAGGACAAGAAAACAAAAGAAATCAAAAAGAGAAAATCGTCTGACATTCATGTTGTTTCACTTGTGTCCTTGCTGTGCATTTTCATAAAAACTTCTTTTCCGGTTTATTTTATGTAAATGTAAGTTAAACAAGTAAACCTATAAACACTGTGGGTAGGCAAGTGAATGTGTCAAGAGCTGGACTAACGCTCTCAGGGATCATTTCCTGCCTTGCACTTTGTGCTGCTAGGATGAGCACCAGACCCCAGTGGTTCTGAAATGAAATGAAAATGGATTGATAGATGAAAACCAACAAAAAATTTGGAAGTAAATAACAACTACATTCAATAAGGATAGACAAAAATAAAATATCATCTGTTTATAAAACTCAATAAAGCCAATAATTGTCTTTATGTTACAGTTCAAGACATTTATTCATTCTCAAAGTTTATTTGTTGTAAAATATTAAGAGAAAATCTGAATTCTGATTCAACATTGAGCTTGAGGTGGGTATGAAACCTAAGAAAATGGCCATTCATGAACAGAGCTATTTTAAAATGAAAACTTCATTTAGCTGCAGTGGGCTGGCGCCCTGCCTGGGGTTTGTTCCTGCCTTGCACCCTGTGTTGGCTTGGATTGGCTCCAGCAGACCCCCGTGACCCTGTGTTAGGATATAGCGGGTTGGAAAATGGATGAATGGATAGAACTTCATTTAGACAACCAAATGTGGATTTCATTCACAACATAATGAGAATTTGCCTCCACCTAGTGGCGAAAATGCATTACAACAATATTTTGTTAATATTTGGATAATAGTAATAATACATGTTGTTTATATAGCACCTTTCCCAAGCTCCTGCATAGATAATGATAACTTCTAATTTGTTTATTTTTTCCAGTTCACATTATTTTTTTATAAAGTGAAATTCAACTCATTAGCCCAATGTATTATGTAGTGTTATTAATTTCAAACACGGGCAAATTATGAAACTCCATTAAAGGATAGTACAAAAAAAAAATACAACGTATTATGTACCATTCGATGAAAGAATTTCAACCTGCTCAGTCTAATTATCCCTTCCACTCTAGTCAGTTAAGGCAGTGGCTGCATCAGCCAATCACTCTCTCTGTCTCTCTTTCGAGAACTGCTCCAATGTCCAGGATGAGTGTCACCTTGGTGGTACAGATATGATAAAAATCCAGTGTGGTTCAGGCCTACATATTTTTTATTTTTAAACAAAACATAAATGACAATCTCTTTTAAGTTTTGTGAGCCGTCAAAAATCAACCTTTGAGCAGTAAAATTTTCCTATTGGATGAACCAGCTAGTTCTGCTTATGTGCCTCACATGTGCATTTGACTGCCTGTAGTTTGGGTAGAACCTCTGGTTGCCATTGTTTATCTTGAATAGAACTGATGGAGCTGCCCAGTGTTTGATGATGATTCAATACACGCCAGTTTTTCCCTATCCTTTGCTCTTGTACGAAGGTTCAGTTAACTGGTGGCCTGCTAAGTTACAAAATGAGACCACCCTCCTAGGAAGCGTGCACTGCTTGCTTTTTTCACACTTAAAAAAAATGTAAGAGTTAGCCATTTAACTTGCTTTGTTAATGTGGCTAATTAGCACTCTTGATCTTCTTTTTCTTTCGGCTGCTGTGGCTCATCAGTTTATCAGTTACTACAGCTCTGCACATACCCCTTAGATAGATAGATAGATAGATAGATAGATAGATAGATAGATAGATAGATAGATAGATAGATAGATAGATAGATAGATAGATAGATAGATAGATAGATAGATAGATAGATAGATAGATAGATAGATAGATAGATAGATACTTTATTAAATCCAAAGGGGAAATTCACATACTCCAGCAGCAGCATATTGATAAAGAAACAATATTAAATTAAAGAATGATAAAAAAAATGCAGGTAAAACAGACATTATTATTAAAAATCGGCACCAGTACACTTCATCTCCACTCCTCAGGCATCTTCTCACTTTCCAAGATTCCATTAAACAATCTGGTTAAAAGCTCCACTACCATCTCTCCTAAACACCTACATGCTTTTACAGATATGTCATCTGGACCAACGGCCTTTCCATTTTTCATCCTCTTCATAACTGTCCTTACTTCCTCCTTGCTAATCTCAGGTTTCACTGTCCAACCCTGCTATCTGGCCCACAGCTGCAGGGTTCACAAGTTCAAAAGTAGGGCGCCCACTAGAGGATGGACAGTTCCGCACCAAATGACCTGCTACTTGGCACTGATTACAAATGGGCCTACCTTGTGAATCCCAGGCATAACAGCTGTTAGTGCAAGGCCTCCTATCTGGCTGAGAGTGTGCTAGTGGCTGGGCAGCATCAACCTCTGGAACTGCTGGCCTCAGTTCCTTCAGCAGCTCCTGAGTCCATTCCTTCATCTGTGTTTTCAGGTCACCCAGAATCTCTGCCTTGAATGCTAGTCTCCAGTCTGCCTGTGATGAGAGTTAGTTGCGAATAACTTACCAATAGCTCCGCAAGTTGCTTCCCTGTGTCACGCATAATTACATTCCCCTTCCAGCAGCAGAGACTCTTGATGCACTTCCCCAAAAGTTTTCTCTGGATTGTGGTGCACAAATGTCCGAAGTGCTTGTCGCAGTCCATTGTCATGGAGGCCCAACAACAGCTGATCTCGCAGCTGTATATCGGAGGGGGCTTGTGCTGCACTACGCCGTTGTAACCTGTAATGAAGTTCCCTCAATCTAAGAACAAAAGCCCTAAAAGGTTCATTAGTTCTTTGTGGACAACTGTAGAACTGGGACATCAGAGTAGCTAATGGGACTTGGTCACCATATAATCCATCTAGAAAAAGAAAAATCTTTGTAACCCTAACTCTTTCTTCCACACTCAACACACTGACTTCCCGTTTGGCATCCCCAGTCAATGCTCCCATCACAATACTGACCTTTTGAGATTCCCCATATTCAGCAGCTTTTAATAATCCCTGCATCTGTTCTTTCCACTCAGCATATTTCAAATCACCTTTTTCCCCACTAAACTTGGCAATCCAAGGTGCACCGGCAAAAATAGGCATCATCATGATGATAATAAAAAACACAGTAAAACTACCCCAGAAAATCAATAACTAAATAAAATGATTTAAAAAAAATGCCTAGTACTTCCAAGTGTGTTACTCACAAGCCCAATCCTGCCGACTACTGCCAACACTTATGTGACAGGTCTCTGGTCACACTTACAGGTAAACTAACTTAGACACCATTAAAATATCCAACTACGCCACTCAGTTTTATTAAGGGACTGGGAACTCTTGAAATTTACTGATAATAACACTCAGGTTTCTTTAAATTGGACGGTGAGTAAACACACAATGAAAGACACAACAGTAATTTCAGAAAAAAAGGAACAGTAAGTTCTATTACACAAGACAATATAAAGTACATTAAAAAGATAAACGAACATAACAAAATCTAAACATATCAGGAACGAATTTCCTTTTTTTAAAAGGAAAACACACAGTTCACACTCTAAAAGTCCATTAAAAACAAGAATTGGAGGATACAACCTATAGTGGTGCAGAGTCCAGTTTGCGCACTGTGTTACCCCAACACTTAATTGTTCAACTGTCCACGGATGCACTCTGTTCACCAGACACTCGTTTCCCAACAGAAGTTGTGTCAAATCGTTGAATCCCTGTCAGTGTCTCTTCGTCATTCCTATTTTTTCCACTCTGGGCTCCTTGTGTTGCTGTGACCTAGGCAAGCCTCATTTCTCATCTGCCAGCTTTGCTTGGTCCTTTCATGCGGCTTCCCTCTCTCGCTGGACCCACAACTGGCGTCTCTTTGTGGAGCTGTCTCTTCCTCCCTGGAAGTAAGTGTTGCCGTCCTTGTGCCTCACGTCATGCCAGCCAGATACCCTCGTCTGCCTACGAGCCCCCTGTGCTCTGTCCGAGTGTCTTGGCAGCGTTCTCAGTGGACCGTCCCTCTCCTGCCCAGGAGTTTAAATCTCCTTTAGTCCCTGCCGTTGTCAGTCCTGGACAATCAGTTTAATCAATGGCACATCTAAATTTCCTGGGTTTAACAATTAATGAAAACACAAGTTAACAAAATGTATTGTTACCAACCATTAATGAGTACAGATCTGCTGATTAGAAACCAATATTGTCAAACATGTTAATTTCAGGTAAATACAGACATCCTCCAAGGAAGGAGCAGTTCAGTTATCACAACTTGGTATTGTTTGTAATCTCAACCAGCCAAAGTGACTCCTTTGCAATATAGCAAATACCTACATCCTGCAGACAGCCTTTTAACTTCTCACCCCCCAGTCCCAACAATGGGTGCCTAATGGAACCACCCAGTGCACAAAAAATGTCCCCTTCTGACACAGTTGCATGATAAGCGAAGACACAGTCCACTGTTCATATTGTCTAGGAGGAGGCACTTTAATGGTGATGGCTTTATTTGCTGAGAAAATTTTAAGCTGCTGGTCTTCATCTCTTTAGAGCTTTGCAGTATTAACAGTCGAATCATGGCAGTCTTTCAAGCCCTGACATTTTTTTTGCTTTAATTAGAAAACACTAATGAGTATTTAGTCATAATGAAATACCCTTAATCACTGAACTTTGAATACCTTTTTTGTGTTTGCCATGCTGAATTGTCATATAGTATTTGAATATCTGAATATTTATTTTTGGTAGATTCAGGTTTGCTTATGCATAATGTGCTGTGTACTGTTGTCTAAATCAAATTTTTGTAGCCTGGGGAAGCTGAAGCAATTAAAGTGGGTAGGAGGTGATTTTGTTGTCTCTTTTAAAAATTTGCTATCTTAAATCTTCATCCATCCCTCAATTTGCTAAGTTACTTATCCAGTTCATGGTAAGCTGGTGCCTATCCCTGCATCACTGGGTTTAAGGCAGGACACACATCTGGACAGGGCCTCTGTAAATAGAAGGACACACTCATGCACACATACACCTTTTTCCATTGAAGCCCAATATAGGGAACTACAGTATGTAAATTTTAATGCAGGGTGGATCTACAGCACCACCTCATCACTGTATAATAGCCAGTATCATAGGGACTCAATTCAGATCCCCATATTTGCTCAGGTTCCTACCTTATTGGTGTTTTTTTCTGTCAAATGTTCTCAGTTTAATAGAATTCTGAAAATACATACAATCACACAGTTATACAGGACGAGTTTAAAGTTTTCATTTAACCTCACATGCACATCTCTGGGGATGTGGGAAGAACACCCATAGTAATCTACGGAGAACATGCAAACTGGACTCTGGAATGATGGAGCAGCAGTGGTAAACATTGTGCCCCCCGCTTAATTAGAAATTAATCATCCTAATTTAACAAAAAATGAAAAGCAGTGTACATGCTGACAATTACAAATAACAAACTGTAATTGGGCATTTAATTGTTTATTTTCCTTTGAATGACACACATTGTCTTTGATGTAACAGGAAAACACTGATTGTGGCTTGGGTTTCGTGAAGTATGTTGTATTGAAATTGCTTTATAGTGATAATAACTGTGTTGTCTCTTAACGTCTGTTGTATGTTGAGGTTTGAATATTGGGAATTATTGAGAATTGAGTTTTGTATCATGCTATAATGGAATGAATCATTAAGCATAAGGAAAATGATTGAATGTAACTCAGTGTTTAACTAGATGTAACTTAAAGCTTAAGTGCCTTGTCAATGTCAATGTCAATTTATTTATATAGCACATTTAAAACAACATAGAAATGCTCTGGCGAGCATTGAGAGGGTAATATCAGCCAGGAGATCAGAGAATTTCAGAAATGAAGAAATCATTAATTACAGGAGGTCTATAAACCACAGCAAACAACAAAGAAGGGGAGCTGCACACTTTGAAAAGTTGCAGTTCGAAGCTAATAAACGGACCCCTTGTAAGGCTCCGACACAAGAACATACTTTTAGAAACAGTGGCAATGCCCCCACCACGACGAGTCAGCAGAGGAGAGTTTAGAAATGAATAACCTGATGGTACCAAGTCAGTAAAACATGAAGAGTCACCATTTACAATCCAGGTCTCAGTGTTGAAAAAGAAATCCAGTTTATTTGAGAAAGTCTTGCAGAATAAAAGTTTTATTAGACACTGATCTCACGTTAAAGAGAGCAGCCTTGATAGAAGTAGAAAGCTCACTGCGGGATAAGCACGGGTGAGCGTGCGAAGATTAGCAGCGTTTACTCCCTGAGAGCCTACCGAGGAAGAGTGATGCCGCCTTGAAATGGAGAAATTAAATCTGGTATCCAGAGCCCATGGACCAAGGATGGAGTCCTGTGCAGGAGAAGATGGGTCATAGACGACTCACAGGCATCGGGAATCCAAGCTCTGGGACTTGAGTCGGCGTTGTTTAACAGCATTACTGGCTCTTCTTTCACGGTGGTGGCGGGTGTTTGCATCTCCGAGAGACATTCAGCTCACTGATCCAGGTGAACACCGCCGTCCAGGTGAAGAAGTCAGGAGATGAATAAAACAAAGGTGAAGGTTCACATAATATCCCATCAGGAGATGAAAATTTAGAGGAAAGCAAGCAAGAAAATATGTTAAGTAAAGAATCACGATCATAGGACAGTGGCCGTTGAGATAAACGAATACATAAAACGAAGTTAAAACATAGATTAACGAGACGAGCAGACAGCCAGCCACACCAGTTGGCACCATCTTTCTGAGTCATCTTTCTGTCTTAGAGAAGCTACCAAAGTAAATTTCCAATGTTAGAATGAGATAAATGAGTAGCGAATATGTCTCTAGTGGGGATAAACTTGTGGGAAAGCTGATACACCCCTCCTATGAAGCAGTGTTAAGATCAATAGGACTATCCACAAAACACCCCTCTTAATGAAGCAGTGTTCAGAGTAATGGGAGAATTGACATGAGTCAGAAATTACTCCTGTCGTTAGTTGATTGGAGGAGGTAATAAAGTTTAGCATATTAAGAGTCATATGGCATGATGTATTAGAGAAAAAGTATACGTATATGAAGTGTATGTATCAGAAAAAAAGTGTAAAAGCAGATGAATTGTTTAATTGATTTCTCACACTACAGACTGGGACATTTGTGCATAACTCTGTGCAAATAAAGAAGTGTTTTGCATTATTTGGATCATCTGGCTGCCTTCTTTGAAGATAGAGAATTTTTTTTCAATGACAGTGTCCAGTTGTCAGTTTTTATTATTGCGAAGTCAATGCTACAGTAGAATGACTTATTTGTCTTGTTGTATAGCTTCTGATTAGTGTCTTGTCCAAAAAAAAAAAACTCCCTTTATTTAAAAAGATAAAAAATAAATTGATAAATCATAAATGTTTCTGTGGCACACTGCCTTTAAAATTACTCACTTTGCACAGTTTATGTACAAAGATGCTCAGAAACTCTCTTGGTGTACTTTTTGGTTTGTCTGCCATGTCTTGGCTCTGCCTGATATCAAACAATAATAACAATAATGAGGGAAAAACACTTTCCCTTTCTCCAAACACCTGGTAGGATAAATATTTTCCAGCAGCTACCTTAGTCCAGCAAATCAAGACATGCCAAGAGAAACAAGAGAAAAATAAACTCTGGGGATTTTTGTGATTTGGAGAGGAAAACAACAAGGTGGCACCCAGGGGAGTGAAGAAGCTAAACAGTAGGGTCAGCATGAGAGTGGTCAAGCCATTCATTTTGAAAACTCGCCTTTGGGTTGATCTGTGTTTCAACAAAAGTATTAAATGCAGAACTTTTACTGCGCTATCTGGTAATTTGAAAATAAGTGTGTTCTATACTAAAAGCCTGTTTAGAATTGGCAATAATCTGAAGTTTGATATGATTGTCTCCATAACAAGCTTCCCAAGTGTCCCCTGGGAGCTGTGTCCACTAGGAGTGGGCGCGGCAAAGAGCGCCTATATAGAAGAATAATGTGCAATTTGTGAGCTTGTACAAAAAAAGTGTGGCTGCTGGTTATCACCCTGAAGGAGAGTCGAAGAATGTGTTATCATGGTGAAAACAAAGTGTGTTTACTTGTCCTGTATTGTTCTTTTCAATGGTAGGCTTGTTTTATTACAAAGATGACCTTCATTATCTTTGCATTAATGATATAATTCATATGTCATGTCATCTAAATAGTGCATGAGTAGTCATGACTCTTTTTAATGATCACTTTAATATAATCTGTTCATAGTTTTTGTAAGTGCTATGATATTTTTTTTTCATTGCTTTGTCCTGGAATTTCTTATTTGGTTCATACGTATCTTGGAAGGTACCAAATGTGTTCATATTTGTTGAGACTTTTGTAATAGATAATGTTGTTTGTTTCTTTGCCTGTGTGAGATGCTTTGAGTTGTGTTGTTATTGCTTTTAGATCGTTTATACTTCTTACAAGTATATGAATCAGTTTACTCTTCACATTGAACAGCCCATTTAACAGTTTTAGTTAAGTTTAAAAACCCTTTGTAGTGCTGAATTCTGGTCTTAAAGAGCTGGCAGGCCGTCTCCACTTTTCTTCTTACATCTGCGTAGCACTGACCCTGGCACAACACCCAGATTATCTGTCTCCTTTTCCAAGGCACCAAAGTGTGCAATCTGGGAGCTGTGGCAACCTTTTGGGTGCTAAAGACTTACCCTACAATTCCAGGCCACTGGACAGGCATCAATGGGATTCAACAGGTTTGTCTTAACTATCCTAATCTCTAAAATGAGAAAAATTAGTCTGGGTCAGAATAGCCAGAAAAAAGTGTACAGCAAAACACAATTTTGTACTTGAGAATGCATTTTTAAAATACTGTAAGTTATCATCTCTTTTAGGAATTAATTAGTAGTCCAGCACACAGTTAAGTGTCAGAAGCAAAAAGAATAACAGAATTTTGTAGCAAAGTCACATGAGATCTGGACTTTTCCTTTGTCTTCAGTTAAAGAATGAGCCTCATAAAATAATCCTCACTTTACCCTTTAAATCTAGAGTTTCCCTCACAATTATATTCTTATTTCAACTTTAAAAATAAAATCTAAATGAAACATTTTTGATCAGCTCAGTCAAAGTTTTTTAGCAGTCACATATATTTATAATATTTCTTTTTTAAACTTGTTTTTTTTCTAATTCATGAAGTATTTTCAGCACCATTTTCCTATCCTGTCACTCCATTCAAACTTGTTACATAATATAAATCATGTTTATTGTTGTAAATGTTATTTTCATAACATACATTAAGATCTCAAACATAATGTCCATTTTAAATGCACTATGACTCTAACCTCACCCAAGTAGCACAGGAGTGTATCTGACGCTGTTTGGATCGCTTGGGGTCACCATGATTCCAAAAATAAATGTCAGAAAATGATGCTTTAATAAACTTAGTATTTGGCATGTGCTTCTGCTAATCATGGAAATAACTGATATATTGCTTTTTATATTTGAATATAAATTACAAAGGCCCTGTGACCCTATAGTTAGGATATAGCAGGTTGGATAATGGATGGATGGATAGATAAATTACAAAGGTCATGTAGCTGTGTTTGTCCCAAATTACCAAAGCTCTGCAGCTTTTAGCTTGTTTCATAGGTTGATTCAGGCAATAGTGTGATGCATGTTCCAAATAATTCCACAGATCAAATATCTTCATTTTTAAAAGTTTTAGTAACTTTTCAAAGCAAAACAGTTCATACAAAAATAGGGAAAAAAATATATTAAAGAAGATAAAAGTTCTGGATTAAAGAAAGTTCTGTTTAAGGTTTATTTTTCTTGTTTCATTTCTCTAAGTTTGGTCAATCAGTTGAACTTTAGGCATGTTAAGTATGTCAGAAAACTATATACCATCTCCTATTTGCAAACATATCTAACAGTCTATGCTAACAGTAAGACTATTCCTTAGTGGCTTAATTAACACTCCGTTTTACAGATAAAGCAAAGAAAGTTCTATTTCTTGTTATCTAACAGGGGGTAAAAGACTACGCCATATTCTAGGCAGCTATAAGAAACTGATATTCTATTATTAAAATTAAGCAAACATCCATCCATCCATTCTCCAACCCGCTGAATCCGAACACAGGGTCACGGGGGTCTGCTGGAGCCAATCCCAGCAACACAGGGCACAAGGCAGGAACCAATCCAGGGCAGGGTGCCAACCCACCGCAGGACACACACAAACACACCCCACACACCAAGCACACACTAGGGCCAATTTAGAATCGCCAATCCACCTAACCTGCATGTCTTTGGACTGTGGGAGGAAACCGGAGCGCCCGGAGGAAACCCACGCAGACACGGGGAGAACATGCAAACTCCATGCAGGGAGGACCTGGGAAGCGAACCCAGGTCCCCAGATCTCTCAACTGCGAGGCAGCAGCGCTACCCACTGCGCCACCGTGCCGCCCAATTAAGCAAACACTTATATGAATTTAACATTAAAAATTACTTTCTAAAATTGGCTCTTACAGATAATTTTAGATAGGATGCGTATGAGCAGGTGTTGGATGACATTAGAACATAAGAATTTTGAAGAGAACAGGCCATTCAGGCCAAAAAACTCATGCTCACTGTTGACCTAGATTGTCCAAAATAACATCAAGTCAAGATTTGAGGATGCCTAAAATCCTACTCTCTATTACTCCACTTATTCATTTATTCCAGGCATCTATCGCTTTTTGAACAAAGGAAAAAACACCCTGAAGGGGAAGCCTATTTAACCTGTCTCTCCAGAAATGATAGAAGGAGTCTAAAAGTCTCAAACTATTATTATTTTCCGAGGGATAATAATACAGAGTAAGAAGAGATTTTATACATTCCTCAGTTTTGTAACAGATGACCTCAGGTTGCTGCCTTTGAGGCCCCTGTAGCATTGTCTGGCACTTTTAGTAAAAGCAGACAAGCAGTCCGGCAGGGATACCTGGATCTGCAAAAATAAGACCTGGACAGATAACCCCATCAGTTTTTGTATGGCTGTGTCTGACTCGGAAGTGCTTCAGAGGAGAACAGAAGTGAGTTTGTAAGGACTACTTAGATCAGACCTAAAAGAGGCCACTGGTCAAAGGTCCAATGGGCTTGGAGTCAGGGCTCCTCTGATATGAGGAACACTGACTGATAAGGGATGGGAGTAATCAGGGGCTGTGGGAGTGGATCAGCCACCTCTCAGACACGAAAA
The DNA here is from genome assembly GCF_900747795.2 of Erpetoichthys calabaricus. Lineage (NCBI taxonomy): Eukaryota > Metazoa > Chordata > Cladistia > Polypteriformes > Polypteridae > Erpetoichthys > Erpetoichthys calabaricus. Next base: position 200,674,854 of record NC_041395.2, read on the forward strand.
AATGTAACCTATTGTCATAGGTATAGCTAGAGAGACTTAATTTTTTTGTTATTTTGGTATCTTTTGTTATTATTATTTTGCCTAATGTGTACATAGCCATATCCTATAGAGTTTGTAGCAAATAAAAACACACTTCTGTGTCTATCTGGCTGTTTCCTGAGTTCAGGGTGTGCTATTATGCCCATTCCAGTTGACAATATTATTAAATTTATCATCATCTATACTTAAAATAGATCGAGCTCTGTTTAATTCTACAAAGCTTTCAAAAAATAATAGGCATCCAAGTTTATTGAAACATATTTTGCAAATATGATCCGCACGCCATCAGTTCCTATGCATTACCTGTTGTAATACATAAAAATGGGCTGTTGTCAGACGGTTTACTTCAGCTCACTCTTATAAACCTCTTCTTATTTTAACCCATAGCAAACTGCCAGTTATCTCACCGTGTGCAATATATTTTACAATCACCTTGTACAATCTAACTAGCAAAATTCCCTGAGAATCGACTATGTACAGTTATAGAAGAAAGAATGTGCATGCAACTGTAGTAGTTGGGTGAACCATTACAGCTGTGGAAACTCATGGGAGCTGTATAAGAATGACAGATGAGACAACTAAAATAATAACAATTGAATCAAATAGCACCAATCAGAAACAAAGGCTACTTGCAAAAAATACATGAATTATTTATTTCCATACTTTTTACTTATATTACCTTAGATGACTAAACTCTCACATTGAACAAAGTGCATAAAGTATTAAGTATTTGTTCTTTAATCTGTGACAAGCAATTATGCTCTTTGTTTTAAAAACTAATCAATATAAAATTACTTTTCTGTTTGATAATATGTGATGTATTAATATTTCTCCAGATTACACAAAAACTAGGCTCTCATGAAGTACTTTTTTCAAAATGGGGCACAAGTAGTTATTTCTTAATATTTAATGCACTTCTAACTAAACTAGCAGATGGCTGTAAATTATTTCTTGTTTTTTAATTCCAGCGATGACCATCATCTCCACCACAGATCTTAACTTTACTGACTATGAGTATGTGCAATTTTTTGAAACATTTAAAGACGTCATAAGCAACAAGTTTCTAAGACCTGTGAGAAACTGGACAATCCCTGTGCAGCTGAACATCACTTTGACCCTCTATGAGATCATTGGCGTGGTAAGAAACATCTCTTTGTACTGTTGTGTTCACTTGGTGCTTACTGTGAGAGACATTTTGTGTTGATTGAACACACACAATTAGGCTCTTCTTCATCTGAAAGAGCATTTAAAAATATAGTCATTGGTGTGGGCAATTCCACATTACTGTGTTGTGTGGATCTTCAAAGTTTAGCATGGTGGATCAGGTCATTGACCTCAACGTGTCAAACTTTAATTTCAAAAACTGAATGGAACTGCTGATTTTAGCTGGAAGAAGCAGTAGGAGCAGTGTTGCCATGTGTACAGAGTACAGTGAAATTCTTACTTGCAATGTCTGTAACATGCAACACACTGAGATTCTTTAGAGTATGTACATCAGATGAGTGAACTGAAACATAATGGTGTTTAGCAGGTTTCCACATTTATCACTTATACCAATCTAGAATTTTCTTCTTAGTGTAATGCTGGATTTCTTAAATCACCTAAGACTAGTGTCCAAAGCACTCCTAATTTTATGAAGATGAAACTAAGGCCTCCAGCTCCATAAGTACTCTCTCAAATCCAAGTATTTACTTTTTTCTATGTTTTGCAAATGAAGAGCTTTAGATAGATAGATAGATAGATAGATAGATAGATAGATAGATAGATAGATAGATAGATAGATAGATAGATAGATAGATAGATAGATAGATAGATAGATAGATAGATAGATAGATAGATAGATAGATAGATAGATAGATAGATAGATAGATAGATAGATAGATAGATAGATAGATAGATAGATAGATAGATAGATAGATACTTTATTAATCCCAATGGGAAATTCACAAGAAGTGTCCAGGGAAGGAATCCACATAAAATAAAGTAATAGGAGTGATCAATAAATAAAAATAGAAAAATAAAAGTAGAAAAGTACACATACATATGTACATTATGTGCAACACAAGTCATTTTTATTTAAAAAACATAAGCTTACATTTTCAAATGTTATTTATCCTATTGAGGATTAGAGGGAGACTAAGTCTACTGTATTGATGAGGACTGAAGCCAAAACAGAGCAGACCCTGGATTGGCGGCTAATCCATCACAGAGCACACATATGGAAACATGAATACCCACAATCTCACCAGCACTCAAGATTTTAGGAAGTAATAGAAAAACAGAGTAGAGAGGGAAAAAAATGGACATGAAGAGAAAGTACAAACTCCTCATAGACAATGACCAAGCTGACAAAAAATACTCCGGGCCTTGGGGGTTTGAGGCAGTAGTGTCAACCACTGTGCCACAGTGCCTGCTTTAATGAACTCTAATAATAATAACAATATAATAACAACACATATCTCTATTTAAATCTAAAAGGGATATGAAAACAATGTAAAGAAGATAAAATACAGTAATTAGCTGTAACTGAAGTACAAACAATACAAATAACATCAACCTGCAGCCATTCCATTTTTATTTCAAATCGTGCAAGCCTAATCACAACGAGACTTAAACATCAATAAACACAATAGTGTAAAAACTCTGACATACTGTATAACCAAGACAAGAAATCAAAGCAGGGTGAAGCCTATGGATTCCATTTATTTTATGTGCAGACGGACACAGACATTTGCTTCACAGTTAATGGTGTTTTGGTGACATGGTGGTGCAGTGATCACTACGTGTTTTGAGGTCAAAACTGTGTGAAGTTTATATTTTGTCCCTATGTGTTTTTCTCCCAGTGAAGTTGTGAATATGCCCAGCATGGCCCCACGTTTTGTGTCCTGTTTAGGCATGGCTCTAGTCTTGCACCAAGCGCTATTGGGATAAAAGCCCAGAATTGGATTAGCAGCTTTGAAAATATTTGGATGCAACAGATGTCAAACTTACTGAGCTTTTTGATTTAGACTTGCCACTTATGTTATGTCACATCAAAATGTATATGTTATTGTTCAGTTATGTACCACATTTAGCTCTTTGAAGATTTGTTTAAAGTTTACAAAATCCAGTATTGGGTTTGTTGTGAAGAAAAGCTTTGAAAACAAAAGGCCTGGACTTTATACATGGACATTATAAAAATATTTCTGGAAGATAAACTTTGACATCATTGGCCATCACAAGTGAGTTTGAGCAATGCATGATACTGCCCAAGCTAATATGATGCTGTAATAGTATTAGCAATATTAATATTGTCACATGTGCAGTGAAACCATCACTTGCATAACTGACCAACATGCAATACATTGCCACTGCCCAGTACCATGGAAAATCAATAAAATGCAGAACTTCTCTTTATTTAATAAAATACACAAATGAGCTTACCTGATGTCTTTTTTTGAAACCTTGTGCAAAATTCTTAGAATGAAACTCCAATATACAGCAGCAGTGAGATCTGTAGCAGCTTGAAAATATCCAAATCTAAGAAATCCTGGACAGCATCAGGGTAATGTGGATGCTAATTTACTCAACTGTGTAGCAAAAACTGGATTTGATTTATTTATATAATTGTTCCCATATTTAGCATCTACCAAGCATTTAGGTATACCATCACACAATCTTCATGTCTGCTGTTTGCTATGAAACAGTTGCAAAGTTTTCAAGTGAATACCATGAATGCTAAGATCATTGGAAATAGGCCTGCTCCTCTAATGGGTTATGGATGTTACGAGGGACCTTCATTTTGCGGAACTCCACATCATCTTGTATAGAAATGCCTGAACAATGAGCTTTTATGTTATGCTCCACACTAGACTAATCCTTTACAATCAGCCTGTCTTTTATCCATGTAAGTTTATTCATAACAGTGTAAGTAAAAAAATTAGCTTTCCATGTTTGTGTACACTATTATTCTATGATGTACTAATATTTATTAATTGTTATTGACACCTTCTAAAGTTCTATGTTCTCTGATTTCAGAGTTACTTACAACTTTGCTAATTTTATTTTTAATTTGTTAGGATGAGAAATCCCACATTTTGAAAACATACATCTGGCTCCGGCAGGTAAGAGCATGACAACTGAGGGATGTTCAGTCAAACAAGTTTTACCAGTCGGGTTTCCATCCCCAAAACAGTAGGATGAACATAAAAAGAAAGAAACAACATAGAACAAAACATATCCCAGAAACCTTTTCTGTTTTTCTTTCCTCAGTTTTCAGAGATGGTTTCTTCTCACATACTGTAACAATTGCTTGTTGCTTAATCTTCAGAAAAGCGACCCACTTTGCTATCCTGCCTTTGGTCAGTGTAGTGGAGTTTGTCCTCTTGGTGCCGCTGGAGGTGAACTAACTGTTGGGATTAGTCGCTCCTTAATAATGGACTGAAGTCACATGTCTGAAAGTGACTCATCTCTTGTAAGGAAAAGACTACACTGGGCTGACCAGTTCCTGATGTCTTCTGGTTTCTTTGAGTAGCATGTCCTCAGTAGGATACTATCAGTCCACTCCTGAAAAGTAAGAACAACATGCTCTGAGGCATGTTGAGTTCCTTTATTTTCTGCCTTAGCTCTCAGCCTATATCTCACAAGAAGATGGAGTAAAATAGGATGGGGTTCTTCAAAAATACTATGCATTAATTTCAAGTCAACTTTTGATAAGACTGGTTAGTCAATTGTACTTTACTATAGTAGTGAATTACACTGCCATCTTGTCCACACTCCTTTGTCTTCGTTTCTCTTTAGTAATTGGTTCATCACATCACAATTAAGCAGAAAACCATTGTCAGTTCATGTACAGCATTACACAACAAATTTTTAATTACAGAAGAAATCAGCAATTATATCTGTCCGTTAGTATTACTATATTTAAACACATTTAAGTCAGTTTAGGGTTACTGGAGGCCAATGGAGTCTATCCAAGCAGCACCCTACACAAAGCAAAACACAATCTCGGGTAAAATGTCAGTAAAGAAGAAAGCGAGAAGAAAGATGAATTGCTTAGTTTTATTTAGGTAACACTTTTCAAAATTAACATTTTCACAATTTTTATTGAAAAAGAAATTAATTAAAGAAATGTGAATCTATGTAGAGAAGGCACTGTGAACAGTCTTAAAAATAACATTTGTCAGTAGCACTTTACTGGGTTATGTAGTTCCTCTTAGAGCTACTACCTGACAAATATTTCACTCTGGGAAGATTTCTGTGAGTTCTTTGAACTTTGAAAGTTTCCTGATATGTGGAAAAAACAGACTTTTTAAAATGTATAGTAGGCTACCTACTAGGACATTACCAGATTAAGAAAACTTGAACTTAGCCTGTGTTATTTTATGCATCAAGAATCCTTAAAAATCAGAATCCATTGGTATTTCATGAATCTTCTATTATCTATGCATGTTAATTTATGGAGACTGTTATGCATTTAAATAAATAAAGGTTCTTTCTGGAACCTTCACATAGATGGTTCTTTCGGGAACAAAAATGCTTTCCCTTTGACATAACTCCTTACTTTAAAGAATGAATGGTGGTCGAAAGGTAATCGTCTGCCTCACACTTCCAGAAGAATGGATTTCAGTGCTGGCCTGGATACTTTCAATACAGGATTTGTACATCCTCCCTATGGCTTTATGGGGTCTTCTTGCCATATTCTATAGACACACTTTTCATGTTTATTGGTAGGTCTAAACTGGCCCTGTGTAAATGTGTTGTCCCTGCAGTCAGGGGAAGACTTATAAGTGAGGAGACCCCTGATCTAGAACCATTGTTCAGGATCCTCCTAGGCCCTTTAAGGGAACCACAGAAAAAACTAGCACATTTACGTTTATAATGTCAAAACTTAGGGAGTTGACAAAATTTGAACGTGGTCTACACAACTACTGCAAGTAGAGTGAAAATATGCAATAGGTGTATGAATAGCAGAAATAGCTATAGAAACAGCATCCGAGATTAAAAGCAATACAGACAGGGGGACAGAGTATGTGATGGCAAAGCTTATAATTATATAGCCATCAGAGCACAGTCTGTCATGTCAAATATTAAAAACAAAGAGAGTGTGATCCATTTCAATTATCTATTCTGAGAAAGAAAATGAGATACAGTGAGAGGGAGAACAGATGTTTTCAGCTGTTAAAATAAAACTAAGAAAAATTACAACAGAAATATAAACAGATAAAATCCATAAAAAATAAAGTAAATAACAATTTAAAAAGTTTCATTTTTCACTAGTTTGCAGCCTATAAGCACTTTTGTTCAGTTTTCAATAAAGTTTTCCTGTTGTTCAGTAGCGATTCAACCAGCTCAGTAGTTGTACTAGGCATGGAAAATTATTTGTCAACAATAACCTTCTGCTCAGGCATGTAAAGCATAAAGAACGATTTTGTTTTCCAAAAGGATTCCTCACTGCTATGCAAAGTGTCAGGCAGTGTCAATCGAAGCTCATATGGAGCCCCATGGTGTCTGTAGCATGTTCCATAAGTTACCAAAACAGTGCCCCTTGGTGTCCATAACGCATATTCATTATTATTAGATTTCAAGGACGGTGGGGGTGTTCCCTCTTACTATCTGTAGTACAGGCTCTTAAGTTTCAAAACAGAGCCCCTCAATGCCATCAAACATCTGGGGTCTGTTCCAGAAAGCAGGATTAGTGTGAAACCCTGTTAAAATAAAATGGGATTAACAGAAATTGAGCTAACCCTAGTCTCCTAACTGTGAGGCAGCAGTGCTATCAGAATACTTTACACACACATAGGTAAGGAACATATTTGGCTAAGAAAGAACATTACATTTATAGTGGTGAGATAGAGAGAGTGGAGAGAGTGCATTTGCTCTGCACCCTCGATGTGTCCTAAATTTGCTATTGCAATTCCACAATTCATACTCATTCAATACAAATTAAAGTGGTGTAAAAAAAAAAACGGATTTCAATTTTTACCTATATTATATTGGAAACATACAGAGAGACAGCAACAGGACTGCTTCAATTGCATGCATCAACCAAGTGTGTGAGGGAAAGTGCAGTCCGAGGTGAGGTGAGGCTCGTCGCTACCACACCTTGCATTTCTCCCATGTATTTGAATCAGAAATGTGCCAATTCAGTGATTTTGACTATAAAAATAATCAAAATTGTTGGAATCATACAGAAAACAAATGTATAACACAGACCAGATACATTTATTTTATGTTATTATTATTCGTTTTTTTTAACTTAGAGCCTCACCTGCCTCCCTTTACCGCACTTTCTGTTAATACTGTATTATCATTTATCCCAAGATGGACGACAAAGCTCACAGCATTATAACTAAAAATAAACAAATATTAATTTGATATCAAACTCTTTCTAAGAGAAGAGAGCCCTGGTGGTAGCCTTTTGGAAATTAATGTAAAAACATAAAAACATAAACATAAAAACATAAAAAATTATAAGTCAATTTTAATCATAGAGAGAAGTATGAAAATGGGAGAAACCAAATTACACATAAGCCCAAACAAAACCACAAGTTCTCTCTCTGAACTGGGTCTGGCTGAATGGGTCTTCAATCCCAGCTATTCTTCTTCTAATACTTTGTGTTTCCACATCTAGCATTTCCTGTCTAGCCTGACTCTCATTGCCAGTGCGAATCCTGGAATCCTGCAAAGTGCTGCCTTAGCATCCCCTAGTGGTCTCTGGTACAATGCAGGAGTTTTCCTGCTGTTAGTAAGCCTCTTCTATCTCCCTGAGAACTGTCCATGGGGCTTCTTCCTGTCTTGTGCCACCATGTTCCTGGAAGATTCCTCATTAAATCTGTTTAGCAAATTCTACCACAAGGAGTGTTAATAACCAGATGACAGTAGACTTCATTTTTTGACTTAATGGAAATCTGTTAATTGTAAGCATAATCATGAAGCGCTTTATTAAAAGGTGACAATATTGAACACCTTAGCACATCAGGCTGACAGGCGATAAATGCATTTCTGGAGCATCCATGCCCTAGATTAAGAGGTCATGTCAACTGAAGTTTAAAAAAAGGCTAAAATATCATTAGAAACTGTGCTGCATGACCTCAAGGTCAGTGGTTAGGAGTCCAGGATGGTTACATTATTTAATTTTTTTTCCCAGTCTGAGACAAAAGTAGGTTTTTTGATTACATCGTAATGACTGAGAAGGCTTTAATAAATACTGAGGTGAATTTCATTTGCTCTCCATGATTGGGAAGCAGTAATGAAGGACCTCTGTGACCCATGGCTGGAATTTCTGTAGTGTGAGGAACAAATGCAGAATCACTCAGTTTTTTTTTTTTTTTTTTTTACGGTCAGCTCTTTTGAAATCAGGTCCATTCTGCTTGGCACTGTAGAATTTTATAATTTTTAGGAAAATGCTAAATATATATGTATGTGCCCTCCGGTGGGCTGGCGCCCTGCCCGGAGTTTGTTTCCTGCCTTGCGCCCTGTGTTGGCTGGGATTGGCTCCAGAAGACCCCCATGACCATGTAGTCAGGATATAGCGGGTTGGATAATGGATAGATGGATGGATATATGTATATATGTATATGTACTGTATATATATATATATATATACTGACTTTATATATTCGGGAATGACTTTATATATTCCGACACTGACTTTATATATTCAGGAATGACTTTATATATTCAAGTTTGACTTTATATATTCTGGAATGACTCTATATATTCAGAACATTGAATTTATACATTATGGGGTGCCAAATAGGCAAATATAATGATTTTCTGAATATATAAAGTCAGTATTCTGAATATATAACATCAAAGCCTGATTATATAAAGTCAGTGTTGAAATATATAAAATCATTCCCAAATTTATAAAGTTAGGACAATTCACAAATAAAATGGTCTAGTTCCACCAAATATTCTCTACCTTCCGTGCTTGTCATTTTACTCCATGAGGGGCCGTTCAGGAAAAAAATATTTGTTCTAAAATATATAAGTTGGTTCAAATATATATATATACTGTATATTGGTTACATTGGTTTGAATATATCCAAGGTGACTCAGTTGGACATATCCTGATTTGGACACATCCACCTCTGGTGGAGAGGTATACACAAGCTTTTCAAAAGCACATCATCACATGGCAAAAAACCTTGTAAAATGTTAACATGCAAGCAAACATTTTAATAATTTTTGTAAATGTCTACTAGATTAAATTCCTGCACTTTTCTCCACAGTGACTTTCGGAGGTGAAAAAAAAATTCCTTTTAGCTCCAGTACTTGGAACATAGTTATGCATGCATTCTTGTAAACATGAATTGTGAATACTTGACATAAAAAGCAAGGTGATGCTTTGAATGTGAGTATATTTAACTGCATAAATTTACCATCATGCCTTTTAAGTGATGAAAAAAGACCCCATGTTTTATTTCTCCTTGACCATTATGTCATATGACAGTAGGCCACTTATCACTAGTGAGAAAAAGATGAAGATGAGTGGACTCGGGGTTGGAGACCAGGCCACATCCCTACAGAAAGAACCACAATGCAAACATATAAAATGAGAGGACTAACAAAAGCTTGACCAAACAAACAAGAAAACTTATGGCAGAAATGTGCAAGTACAGTAAACTGCAAAGCCCCTTTAAACATCCCTAGATCCTGACAACAGTGTCATTTTTTTCTACTTCTTTACTCCTAAATACTGAAGTTTTCCTCTCCTTATGTTCCCTAAAGTCTTTTTCTCTTTTTTCTTTGTTTCATCAAAGTTCCCAGACCCCAGTACAAGTTCAATCACATCTCTTTTACATTTCATTTCACTTGTATTTTGAGTCTTTCTAGAATTTACATTAATTCTGTATTATTAATCATCGCCTTGTCTTTTGTTACCCTGTGCTCATCTTGCAGCTTTATTTCTTAAATAGCATGTGATATGAATTAATCAAATAGCAATTTCTGGGTCTTCTGCTGTTTGTTTGTCCATCCATGACATTAGGAGCTGTAATATTTTATTTACCTTATGTTGGATAACTACAGATTATTTAAGGGTGGATTAGACAAATATGGATGTATGCATAAAATGTTGACCAGGTCCTTTGCAACCTTTAGTCTAATTATTTGACCACACATATGTATTAGCAGAAGTAATAGTAGATGTGTATTGTCCCAATATATGTGTCTTCATCCAAAATTTTCCTCTATTCATATTTCTGCCTCTTTTGCATGCAGTGACTACATGCCTAGCTCCTTATAACTCACATATTTCTTATCTGCCTTGTTCTATAGTTTTGGTATAATGAATTCTTGGTTTGGGACCCAAAAGACTTTAATGGATTGGCAAAAGTATCTATCCCAGTGGACAACATTTGGCGTCCTGACATCTATGTCTATGAGTTGTGAGTAATGTCTCTGATTTTTAAAAGTAAAATAAACTGCTGTATTATAAATGATTCTAATGCTTATAAATGACAATTAAATGCATTTTTTTTTCTTGAAATTTTAGCCCCCCTGTTTTTCCAGTGGCCAAGTTCAATGTTAATAGAAGGCATTTCCTCCTCAGTAAAAGTATGGATAACACAGTTGAAAATGGAATAGTTTTAGGAAGTAGAGGTTTGAAAGCATTAATTTAAGTGTGCCGAATACCCAGCAGATGGAGCTGTTTCGTAAAAATGAAATAAGTAATTAATTTAACGGTGGCCAGACAATTCCCCACATCAGTCAATTCCCCACATTCCCAACTCCCCACAATTACAATTCCCCACATCACAATTCCCCACATTGCAATTCCCCACATTGCAATTCCCCACTTCCACAACTCCCCACATTGGGATAATATGGAGTGCACTGAATTAATAATATAATGAAGGAATTCTAAAATGCAAATAGTAGTAATTAATCTCCAAAAGTTTTATTTCATGACAATTTATTGAAATGCATTACTGATTACAAAATACAAGTAACTGATATACACAAATGAACAAATGAGTTTAATACAAAATATGCTTGGTACAAAAATAATGAATTAGATAAGGTCCTATTCCATTTGCTAATAATTCCACTGTACAGGTTTATCTAATAAAAGAAAATCATTAAACTAAATGTACAGTACCCGACTAGGGTAAGTTCGCTACAGACTATCAAACGTGCAAACTTGGTGCGCGCGACGCGGAGCACGTAGATACGTTGTAAGGCGCGAGAAGAATTTTATTTGATTTATTTCGTGTTTTTATTTTTACACCATAAGTAGAGTCTATTATTTTGAGAACTTTAATTTTGGTAATTTAAAAAAGATAAAAATCAAAAATGTTACGTTTTAGCATGTTTTAAGAAAGATTCAAAAAATAATAGAATTCAACTTACCTGTTTCAAATTTTTAAAAGGCAAATTGTATATAAAAATGCATGCTTGGATAATGTATTTTTACATATTTATTAACAAGTAGCGTTTTTAAATAAAATAATGCTCGATGTGGGGAAACGGAGGGCACGCTTTTGTATCATTATATGGACTGTCTTATATAGTACATTAGTCTATGGTTATAATAAATATTATCCCAATGTGGGGAGTTGTGGACGTGGGGAATTGTGAATTTGGGGAATTGCAATGTGGGGAATTGTGATGTGGGGAATTGTAATTGTGGGGAGTTGGGAATGTGGGGAATTGACTAAGGTGGGGAGTTGTCATGGAACCGATTTATATTCTGTATTCTTTGATAGAAGTTGTGAATGTTCTGAGTTTTCATTGTTACGTATCAGCCAATCAGTGTACCCTTTACTGAATGAATACTACTTGCTTTTCTGCTTTCAGCTTTGAGTATTTATTATATTTTGAAATATATTTTAATTCTGTCCGTTGGTGGTTGCACTGTAAGGTAAAATAATATGCTCACAAATCTTCATTTTGTGTGATTTTTTCAATACCATTGTTCATCTGACATTTTATCATCACTGTTCCATAGTAGCTCCTCCAAACTTCTGCAGCTTCTTCGATACAGCTCTACTTTGTCCAATGCTTGCACATTGATGACCCTGGCTCTATCTCACACCACTCACTCGGGAGTCTGAGGCAACCCATTCTGCACTCACTTTCCCTGTCTTTGAAGTACTTCACATCTTGTGCTCACTCCATCTTTCTCCTCCTCCTCTCTTGCTGCCACTCTCACACATACACAGACAAACAAATAAACACCTTCTGCATCACTCCATTTATGGCCAGATTCTTAGGCATGCTCTGCTCCCTCATACGGTCTGTAGATACTACACCCCATTGAATTTTCTTGCCATAAATGCCAAGGCCGGAAAGCACACTATTTACTTTAGAACATTAGAACACTCTAGATGAGAACAGGCCATTTAGCCCAACAAAGCTCCCCAGTCCTATCCTTTTATTTCTTCCAATAAACTTCAAGTCGAGTTTTGAAAGTCGCTAAAGTCTTATTGTCTATCACACTACTTGATAAATTATTCCAAGTGTCTATCGGACTTTGTGTAAAGAAAAACTTCCTAATGTTTGTGCGAAATTTACCCGTTAACAAGTTTCCAACTCTGTCCCCATGTTCTTGATGAACTCATTTTAAAATAACAGTCTCGATCCACTGTACTGAGTCCCTTCATAATTTTAAACACTTCAGTCATGTCACCTCTTAATCTTCTTTTGCTTAAACTGTATAAGCTCAGCTCTTTTAATCTTTCCTAATAATTCAACTCCTGTAGCCCTGGAATCAGCCTAGTCTCTCTTCTCTGAACCTTTTCTAGTGCTGCTATGTCCTTTTTGTGGCATGGAGACCAAAACTGCACACAGTATTCCAGATGAGCATAACAGTTTCACAAACTCAGGTTTGATTCTTGGCTTGGTCACTCTCTATACATTTTGCACAGTCTCCTTGTCTCTAGGTAGCTTTTCTCCATTTTTCCACTCAGCATCCCAAAGACACACAGTTAAGCTTGATTGATAACATTAAATTGACCCATTACACATTTGTTTGAGTATGTCCTGTGATGAGCTGGTAACTTGTTCAGTTGCTTCCTGCCTTGTGTTTAATATGACTGGATGATAATTCACTGGAAACTCCCAGGAAGAGACATTTTTCTGTTCGTCAGTTGTTCTGAGTTTTTCTATTGATCATTCTGCTGTTAGCTTTACTCTTTGCATTATTGGGTCAAGAAACAGTAACCAGTTTCCATAACGGATGATGGCTTTTATTTTGTCCCACAGTGTGGAAGAAGACTTATCTCCACAGATCCCATACCTGTATGTGAGAAACACAGGCAGAGTCACTCACGATAAACCCTTACGCATCATCAGCTCCTGCAACTTGGACATCTTCTACTTTCCATTTGACATCCAGACATGCACTCTGTCCTTGGGTTCCTATTTGCACACAGGTACAGCCATCTGGGGGGGAGTTGGATAGAAAAAGAGTCAAAGGTAATATGAGCCATGTTATATAGAAGAGCAAGAAGATATTTGATGATTAAAAATGAGAAACACTGATGTTACCAAAACACTAGCATTTCAGAAAATGAAAACTTTTATTGATGGTTCCCAACAATTTAATTCAATTCTATCTTGTGTTTGGCACTGTTAATAACACTAAATAGAAATTCGCCTCATTTAATAACTTTGTTTTGCTTGTGGAAGGCCAGCACAGTGGTTAGAGCTACCACTGTTTTGCTCCAGGTGCCTGGATTCAAAGCCCTGCCTGGGTATTTTATTTTTAGACATTGTTTTACAGTGTGTGGTCTCACCCCAGAGCTTGTGGTTCAAGACTGGCCCAGTGTGGACATTGCCATAGATTTCACATGTTGGCTGGCACCCCAGCCAGAGTAGATGATTCCTTACCCTGGCTGGGAGTCTGTGGTAAAAGAAGGAGATGGAACATTGGGCATCATGACTGGGTTTAGTTAGTGGTATTTTTCCTGGTCATGAAACTATTACAACAAGAACAAGAACAATAACAATAATTTATTTTCTGTATAGCCCAAAATCACACAAGGAGTGCAGTAATGGGCTTTAACAGGCCCTGTTTTTTGACAGACCCACCAGCATTGACTTCCTAAGGAGACAAGAACCCCCGCCCCCCCAAAAAAAATATTTTTATTGGCTAACTGAACAGATTGCAATATGCAAGATTTCAAGGCAGCCCAGGTCCCCAAAAAAAGGTGTTATTTTGCTTCACTTGTGTATGGAGGTTTGAGAAAAGAGTCTGTAAACTTGCAAAAATCTACATCTACTGTGTTTGTATTTTTTATTTATTTCATTTTTTAATTGAAATAATTAATTAAATGATGGCCATTCTACAGACATATACATTCATTTCTCATGTATGTATTGTATGTAGGTCATTTAGGCCTATGTGAATTATGTATGTATACCATATAGTCTTTGAAGTCAGCAGCACCCTTTATTAAAAAATGTTCCTGTGGCCCTGTATACAGAAGTGATCAAGATGGCTAATAGAATGTTAGGTTATATAGCATGATGGGAAGAATACAAGTAAAGGGAGGTTATACTTGAGTTTTATAACACACTACTAGTGTAGCCTCACCTGGATCACAAAGTACAGTTTTGGTCTTCAGGCTACAGGAAGGATAAAGAAGCATTAGATAAAGCACAAAGTAGAGCAGACAGACTGGTTCCAGTACTGAAAGGTAAGCACTATAGTATGTGGAAAGACTGAAGGAGCTGAAATTTCCAATTTAAGCAAAAACAGAGATTAAGTGGAGACATAATCATTGTGTTTAAAATTATGAAATGGATTAGGAGAGGTTTCCAGACTCCACTTCTCCTTCCACATTCTAAGTATGTGAGTGCTAGTTTAACAGGCATTTTATACATGGAGTGGTGTGGGTGAGTGTGTGAGTGTGCCCTGCTATAGACTGCCACATTTTTCAGAGTAAATTCTGACCTTGTGCCTTAGACTACCTTGAATGGATGGTGCAACAATACAAATCAATGCAATGGTAAGGTATCTTCATAAAAACTATGTTACATTTTATACGTAAGTACTCTTGGGGTGAGATTTATCATGTAAAGAGCAATACTAATACTAGACTAATAATTGAAAAAGAAAAAAAATAATACAATTAGTTGAAGTTTCTGAAATGAATTATGAACTTGCAAAGCATTGCAGTTTCCTGTGTAAAGTGCTACAAGGTTGTTGCCTCATTCCACTGTCTACTCTAGTCCATCTTTGTTCATCTATCTTTGTGGCACCTTTTATGCATTTTTTGAATTACCTTTGCAATGACAGGTACACTAGAGACATAAGGTTAATAAATTAAACATGAATTTTGTAAAAAAAAAAAAAAATGAGTAAATGTTTGAGGGGATTAATTAAACAGTCTGGTATCCTGAAGCACTTGGCTGAAAAAGTGCAAGATGTAGTACTGTATAGCTAAGGCTGGTACTTCAAAATCCCACCAAAGCCTCATTGTGTTTTGTGATCAAGTCACTTAACTCACCTATTCTGCAGCTGTAGAATATCATTATTAAAGGGCAGTTCTAGAATTCAATTTTTAAGGCTCATCTGGTTAGTATTTAACTTTGATAGCTTATAATAGATTTGTTCGAATAACATTTTATGGCTCTGCAGCCTTCAGGGGCTTAGCTTGCTTGAATGCTAGCTTGAAATAGCCCATAGGACAAGTTAAAAAATATCCAGGACATAAGCAATTCTGTCTTCTTTATGTTCAATCTCTCTTCTGTCCAAATGTTGTGCTCCTCCACTTTCAAAAAGCACCAATGATAAACCAATCTGTTTTGGTGTGTATGCAGCAAAGGATATAGTGCTGGACCTGCTTCAAACACCGGAGGAAATCACTCGCGAATCAAAAGTCAACATCCAGAGCAAAGGAGAGTGGGAACTGCTTTTTATAGAGGCTCACACAACAACATGGCAGCTGCAAGGTGAAGACTGGTCCAAAGTCATCTTTAAGGTATGCCCTACTTTTATTAGCCTTCTGGGAATTTTGTTCAGGAACCTTCATGTTTCAAGTTTTGAAAAGCTGTGTGGTGTGCAACATATAACACATGGCAAAATTGAAAGACACATTGGAGTCTAAATGGGGGTGGCACTTCCTCACTCGTAGATGAATGGTTTAGAAAATTTGCAACACAATTCATGAGTGAAGAGATAACATGGAAAGTGTGCCACAAGGCAGCAATCTTGGTAAATAACTCGGAAAACCATGTCATGGTCCGGTATCCATATCTTATCTTACAAGTATGCTTTTATGGTTTTAGTTTATCTGTATTTTCATCTTCACTATCCTAACAAAAGTATTTTCTTTTTGGCACAAGTGCCACACTAAAATTGGGAGCTGCTTTTACCAGTCGTAGAGATGACTTTCCTTTTGTAAAGTATTAATATGGCATCCAGTCTGACACCCTGTGAAAATCAGATCTCTCTCATGTTCTTTTCCCAACCAGGTGAGGATGAAAAGGAGGCCCCTGCTATACTTAGTCAACCTCATTGTTCCCAGTGCCTTTCTCATGGTGATCGACCTTTTCAGCTTCTATTTGCCCTTACACAGAGTAGATCGTGGGGCTTTCAAAATGACCCTTCTTCTTGGGTACACGGTGTTCCTACTCATCATGAATGACCTACTGCCCAACAATGCTGGTGGCACTCCAATTATAGGTGAGTGAGTGTCAGTCTTTGGTAGAGACCACTGCCTCCTTGCCTACCTCTTCTAGTCCTTGCAATGTCATGGAGAACTCAGCCCAGTCATTGTGACCAGAACTCAGAAAGATTCTGTTTAATAGAAGTAAGAGTTCCAACTGGAACAGTGAGATAATAAGGTAGAAACACAAAGAGAGAGAGACAAAGAGAGCAGGGATATGACAGTGGCATGGGACCACAGAGTGAACGCTATAAATGAAGGGTAGTGGATATTCAGTGCCAGAGTGGAGGTGGAGCCAAAGACTTGTTTTCATACGTGATAGTATCTCATAAAGTATAACCTCTTGGAATGGTCAATTATCAGATGATCAAAAGACACAAGTTAATAAATAGAAATTTTAAAGCAGAGATACTTACACAAACATTTAACATAAAGTATAATAATCCTGGGCGGCACGGTGGCGCAGTGGGTAGCGCTGCTGCCTCGGAGTTGGGAGATCTGGGGACCTGGGTTTGCTTCCCGGGTCCTCCCTGCGTGGAGTTTGCATGTTCTCCCCGTGTCTGCATGGGTTTCCTCCGGGCGCTCCAGTTTCCTCCCACAGTCCAAAGACATGCAGGTTAGGTGGATTAGCGATTCTAAATTGGCCCTAGTGTGTGCTTGGTGTGTGGGTGTGTTTGTGTGCGTCCTGCGGTGGGTTGGCACCCTGCCCAGGATTGGTTCCTGCCTTGTGCCCTGTGTTGGCTGGGATTGGCTCTGGCAGACCCCCGTGACCCTGTGTTTGGATTCAGCGGGTTGGAAAATGGATGGATATAATAATCCTTTAGACTTACAATGTGAAGGGGAGGTGCCACCTTTTTACCTGGCCACTAATGAGTGGTCTACAAAAGACTCTTTTCTCAATAATGTTGGTATCACAAAATCGGCCCTTATTCCGTTCTTAATTTCCTTAAATAACAACAGCCTCTTGTTGGCTGAAAGTCTTGTGTTTCACATATGAATAAGTAGTTGCAATTAACACATTAACACAAAGGAGATTCAGCAATCACCCATTACCATAAATTGCTATAAGTGGATATGAGTGAATGATCAGACTTGCAGCAGGTGAGCATTGAAAACTATACCAGTGAGAATGAGTGCCACTGGGTTGATGTGCCCAGCATGCACTACTCAGGAACACAACACTCTCAGTTCATAATCCTGTATTCTTTATATTGAGAGATTGTACAATTATACCTTCTCAATTCTCACTGCAGAGTGGCAAAGAAAATTTAGTGATTTTAATTTTTTTTGTCCCTCCTCAGGTATCTATTTCTCTGTATGCCTAGCCTTAATGGTCATAAGCCTAATGGAGACAATTTTTGTCATGAATATTTTACATCAGACACGGTCCAATGTGCTTGAAGTTCCACCTTTTCTCCGAACTCTGACTTTTAGTATCATTGCAAAACTCATCTGTTCTGAGCCCGCTGATGAAGAAAAGGGCAGTATGGAGAACGAGGTCCAGCAAGGTACATTCAGCTTTGTCTCACATGATATGCTCTTGTCTGTATGTCTTTCTGTCTGACTGTGTGCTCTTCTACCACCTGAGGCTCTCCTAATGACATTTTGGGAATGGGAGATACTCCATGGGCAGCACGGTGGCGCAGTGGGTAGCGCTGCTGCCTTGCAGTTGGGAGACCTGGGAACCTGGGTTCGCTTCCCGGGTCCTCCCTGCGTGGAGTTTGCATGTTCTCCCCGTGTCTGCGTGGGTTTCCTCCGGGCGCTCTGGTTTCCTCCCACAGTCCAAAGACATGCAGGTTAGGTGGATTGGCGATTCTAAATTGGCCCTAGTGTGTGCTTGGTGTGTGGGTGTGTTTGTGTGTGTCCTGCAGTGGGTTGGCACCCTGCCCAGGATTGGTTCTTGCCCTGTGTTGGCTGGGATTGGCTCCAGCAGACCCCCGTGACCCTGTGTTCGGATTCAGCGGGTTGGAAAATGGATGGATGGAGATACTCCATGTGACAGAAGGAATCAACCACCACTGCCACTCGAAACACAGCTGTCTGAAGGCTGTCGGGTGAGAGACAAAGAAGATGGAGCTGTAGAATAACAAATGTGCATCTGACACTTAATTCTTAGAAAGCTTAACAGGAAAGATGAACACTTTAGCTATATTGACATTTTTTAGCATTGCCTTTTTTTAACAATTTCCAGACATTTACATTTAATATTTTCATAGCCTTAGCTTCTGGCTACAGAAACCTGTGGGAAGTGTTTAGGGTTCACAGAAAAAAAGAACCTACAACAACATTTATTTATATAGTGCCTTTCAATGCAAAGTACAATTCAAGGTGCTCTACAAATGGTAGTATGTGGAAAAAAAGAGAAAAAATAATCAAATTAACTAATTATACTATGGGTCAGATGGTCAGTGAGGAGAGGAGAAAAACTCCAGTGGAAAAAACTCTCAGCTTCCACAAACAAAATACCTTGTTGATGTAGGGTATGGCTACTTTAGGCCATGTGTAACACTGCCCCCTGGTATTCTTGGATAACGTTACGCTTTTTTAAAAGGTTGAGCCAAGTGTTCCCCTACAGCAGGGGTGTCCTGGAGGGTCGCAGTGTCTGTAGATGTTCATTATACCCCTTTTCCTAATCATTGACCAGTTTTGCTGCTAATTAACTTCTTTTTCATTTATTTTAAAAGCCCTGTTTTAAGGATTCAGTCTTCTGAATTTATTTTTTTCTTCAGTAAATGGCAGCCAAACAGAAATGAGATGTGAAGTGAGCCAAAACATGATCAGCTAAATTGGGACTTCAAACTCCAACCAATCTCACTCCAACCAGTTTCTTAATTAGAAGTAGGCTTTTGTTGTTAATTAAACACATTATTTTATTCCATGGCTTGTTGCTGTCACAGCAAACATTACCAAAACTGTTGATTTTCTGTTTTTTCTAAGAACCCATCAAAAAATTTTATTGAGACCTTCATCTTTCTTGATTTTCAGATACTGTGTGATGGGCACAGGTAACTCGTCATGTGGCACCTCGTTTTGTGTCTCATTACTGTTTGGATGTTGATTAAGGAAAAAGAAACAACTAAGGGGTCTGAGTCAAGTTAATTTAAACTAAGGCAAAAGAAGTTAATTAGCAGCAAAAATGGGTCACTAATCAAGAAGATGGTTAGAATGACACTGTTATTATGGGCTATCACAGCACAACAGCTTAGTGACTTCCACATTTCCCCTGAAACAGCCATTGACAGCTGCTGCAAAGTGAAGAGTGCTTAGGGAGCTAATGTCCTTCTTGTACTTCTACTTGACCACAATAATTTGGCCATTTGGTCACATGTGTATGCACTATGGTGAACATCCAGGTGACCGAACTCACTGGGAATGTCACAGTTTATTTGTACAGTGTGGTATGCACCAGT
This sequence comes from Erpetoichthys calabaricus, assembly GCF_900747795.2. Taxonomy (NCBI): domain Eukaryota; kingdom Metazoa; phylum Chordata; class Cladistia; order Polypteriformes; family Polypteridae; genus Erpetoichthys; species Erpetoichthys calabaricus. The sequence goes on from NC_041395.2 coordinate 200,694,904, forward strand.
TTCACTATCTATGTCAAGGTCTGAATACCAATTCACATTGTCATCACTATCACATGACTCAACTAGTGGTTCGGTTTTCTTCTAAAACTGGCTTTATAGCTTCTCCTTTAATATTTGCTCAAGTGAAAATGGCAGTGAAGCAACTGCTACTGCTCCCCCTAGACATTCACCTGTGCCTGTGACACTCATTGCAACTCATCAGCATCTGGATAGAATTAAAGGAGTGCACTCTACAGAAGGAGGAAAATTAAAAAGAAAATGGCAGAAAGTTAAGCATTTAATGATCTGGCAAGGAATATAAATATTTATGAATTTGTTAGAAACATTTGTAGGTTAGACAACTAAATAATGAAATCAATTAAAAGAATAACACACTGATTATACACTTTGTTGGTTAAAAACTTGCACCCTGGAGGTCCCCAGGACTGATCTTGGAAAGTATTGCCATTGATAGTTCCTTCCGCCACACTCTTCTATTTACTGGCTTGAGTCCTCGTTCTGTGGAATGTAAGCTTTTTTCTTTGTGGTGGAAAAACAACCTCCTGGGCCATATAAGTCATGTCAATATACAGAAATAAGCAGTTGGGACAAGATGAGGGGTTTGGCAGCTACCATTCACAGACCCTGAAATTCTTGACTGTGTAACTAGGGGGCACCTCACCACCAACAAGAAAAAAGAGTCTGCAGTTTTCTACTTAACATTAGATAGATAGATAGATAGATAGATAGATAGATAGATAGATAGATAGATAGATAGATAGATAGATAGATAGATAGATAGATAGATAGATAGATAGATAGATAGATAGATAGATAGATAGATAGATAGATAGATAGATAGATACTTTAGACAGCTCATAAGGTTTGTAAGGAAAAGCCCAGCTTCTTACACCTTGGAGAGTTTCTGTAAAGAAGCCATGCTCTCACCTGCTCACATCTACTGCCTGTTTTTCTGCAGGCTTCTTAAGGTCATCACTAACCACATATAAAAACTCTTTCTTTTAGTTTTGGATATGCCTGAGAACCTGAAGAGTCCTCCACTAACACAGATGCTCTTGAAGAAGCTTTCTGAAGATATCTTTGCCATTCGGAGTCACTTGGACAGCAAGAATAAGAAGGCACTCATGCAAAGTGAGTGGATTGTGGTGGCTTCTCTGTGGGACTGCCTTCTTTTCCGTGTGTACCTCCTGTTCTTTGTACTGTTCTCTGTTGTCATCATCGTGTCCTGGTGTATGTGGTACACAGCCTGAGCGGGTGATTTAGAGTTCGGCCTACAGGATTTCAAGCTCACTTGGAAAGTAGCTCAGCTGTCCTATTCTGTTCTCTGCACCAATGTTGCAATTCTGTTGTCTTCATAGTCTGTCACTCATGTAACTTTCTGGGGCTCCACTGAGCAGGAAAACACACAGTGCAAAATTAAAGTCAGAGCCATGACCAGATGTTTAATTCAATCCACCTAGGAAAATTTAATTTTACATCACACTTTTCCACGGTGCCTGGTGATTCAAGGTTTTCACAGTTATATACTTAGAAGTCAGGTGGATAAACAACTGACAACTTTCACAAAGTGAGGCTCTCTAACAGCACAGCTGTTCAGCCAAACCACCTTCATTTGTGATTATCCCACCATCATAAATAACATACATTTTACTCAAATGGATTATTATTTATTTCTAAAATAGTAACAGGCACAGTTACATAGCACTTGCATTAGTCCAAACCCATAGAGTTTGGCCATTTGCCCTATGTCTGCCTGGCTTTGGTACTTGTGGGTACATTTTCCTCCAATATTTCAATGGACAAGCATGTTACATGACTGTGAATGGGCTGGTATGAGTATGTGTGTGTGTGTGCCCCTCCGTGTGTGTGTCTGTCCCCTGTCATACACTAACCCCACTGTTCCCTAGAACTGAATATGCAGGTTTGAAAATGCTTATATAGATATATAAAAAATGAAATTTGCATCTCCATAAAGTTCGTCAGCAGCAGGAAGCATGAAACTTCCTGGTAGACGGTTGCGTTGACCTTGGACCTCAGAAAACACAATGGACCAACACCAGCAGATGACATGGCACCCCAAACCATCACTGACTGTGGAAACTTTACACTGGACCTCACGCAATGTGGATTCTGTGCCTCTCCTCTCTTCCTCCAGACTCTGGGACCTTGATTTCCAAAGGAAATGCAAAATTTACTTTCATCAGAGAACATAACTTTGGACCACTCAGCAGCAGTCCAAAGGCGAGACGCTTCTGACGCTGTCTCTTGTTCAAGAGTGGCTTGACACAAGGAATGCGACAGCTGAAACCCATGTCTTGCATACGTCTGTGCGTGGTGGTTCTTGAAGCACTGACTCCAGCTGCAGTCCACTCTTTGTGAATCTCCTCCACATTTTTGAATGGGTTTTGTTTCACAATCCTCTCCAGGGTGCGGTTATCCCTATTGCTTGTACACTTTTTTCTACCACATCTTGACCTTCCCTTCGCCTCTCTATTAATGTGTTTGGACACAGAGCTCTGTGAACAGCCAGCCTCTTTAGCAATGACCTTTTGTGTCTTGCCCTCCTTGTGCAAGGTGTCAGTGGTCGTCTTTTGGACAACTGTCAAGTCAGCAGTCTTCCCCATGATTGTGTAGCCTACAGAACTACACTGAGAGACCATTTAAAGGCTTTTGCAGGTGTTTTGAGTTAATTAGCTGATTAGAGTGTGGCACCAGGTGTCTTCAATATTGAACCTTTTCACAATATTCTAATTTTCCGAGATACTGAATTTGGGACTTTCATTAGTTGTCAGTTATAATCATCAACATTGAAAGAAATAAACATTTGAAATACATCAGTCTGTGTGTAATGAATGAATATAATATACAAGTTTCACTTTTTGAATGGAATTACTGAAATAAATCAACTTTGTCATGATATTCTAATTTTATGACCAGCACCTGTACACATATACAGAAACCCACCCTCAGTTACACTGGAATGATTTAGGAACTTGAGGACACCAGACAGTGTTTCTATGGAATATGGCAGAACTTGTCATCTTCAAAAAAAAGGAGACCTGTTCTGGAAACCATGTATACAAGAGATCAAAAAGGAGAAGAGAAATTAACATATTGATTATGACTTTATACATTTGAAGTGGGTCCTCACAAAAGCTGTTCTGTGTTAATTAAAGTTGCTTGTAAATTATTCATTTTCCCTGTTACTTATTTTGTACTATTACAAAAGGTGCCATATAAAACAATAGTTGGCAGGATAATTATAGAAGGCTGCATTTTTGCTTCTTTCTCTCTTTACTTAATTCTCTTTGAAAGCACTAATACACATTTATATCTGGGTTCAATATATTAAGCTTCTTTTTTTTTCTTTGTGTGTGGTGTATTTTAGTTTAAAGAAGAAAATGGTTCCCACCCTCTCTGCTGCGTTAAAGTTTGGATTCCCTTAGTTTCAAAAGACTGATGTCCAAGGTGATGAACAGCAAAGTCTCCCCCTGTCAGCAGCTGACAGAGCAAAGCTGGTGCTAGTGTTGGCTGATGAGTGATAGCGCACACATGACTTCACCACCAGAGGGAGCAATTTTCCCACAGCACTTTCACTCAGACTTTTTTTCCATTTGTGTATTTTAACAAATGAGTGACTTGCAGGCTGAACGGTTATGAGACACATTGTGGTGATGCCGCAGACTACATACAGCACAGTTTTTAATGTAAAACATGAGTTTGATTCCACTCACACAGACTTACATCCTGTTCTTCTGCAAATCTTAATGATGCCTCTGGTGCAAGGAGTGAAGCTCAAACCACACAAAAACTGCAAAGCTGAGCTATTTATCTGTGTGGTGGATTCACCACCAGAGGGTACAATGTCTCACCTAGTATGTCTTAACTTCCTTCAGCTCTCTCTAAATGAATGGCAACAAGCTCTCAATTAGGAATCTGTAGCTCACACAGAGCATAAGGCCAGGATGATTCAGTGGGTGCTGGCATCCAGCTTCTCCATTACCTCATGAATTACCACGGAACATAAGCAACTGTTTTGCTAACAGAACTGAGTTATTATAAATAAAAATAAATAAATCAATAAAGAAAAGAAATAAAAGGAAAGGTCTTCAACAGCCTTAGGCTGTTTTAAACCAAGGGCAACTCCTCAATTATGTCAGCTAATATCCAACACTGATTTTTAGGTTATGGCTGTATCTTGTAAAGGTTTTAACTGTTTGTAACACCCTATAACATAAAAAGGCACTATATAAAGTTCAGAACTGGCAAGTGAATTAAGCTATTATTTTTTATTATGTCTCATTTGTATTATCAGTGGTTTTAGACATTCTCACATACAGTATGTCAAAGTATCCTAAAAATGGATAAGCATTTTTTGAATTAGTGATTTGTTCTGATAAAAGTATAAAGTGTTGCAGTTACCTGATCTGTTGCATCATCATTATTCCTGGAGATCCCTTGACTTTGTTTAACGTCTGTGTTCCATGGAATTATTAGCTGTCTCCTCACAATAATTGTGCTGCTGAAGTGGTCGTCCAGTGGGTGGCAGCACTGTTTCTCACTGCCCTTTCACAGCATCAGGTCAGACTGACCGGGCCCTCCATCATCACATTTAGTGTTAAAGTAGATTCTTTCAACTTTAACATGTTCGTACCAATGAATTTTGATGTGCAACTCACGACACTATTCTAAAACGTGGGTTAGGTGGCAGGGGAAACCTCACATTTTTGTTTTCTAAATGCCATATGTATGTCAGAAGGAAAAAAAACAAAATGATTTTAAAGCTTTTCCACTTGGCCTGCTGCATATGCAGATAGGCTTGCTCACATGTCGTCCTCACACTAGGCCAGGGGCCTTATTTATAAAGCAAGCGTACGCACATAAAGAGGTTTGAAATGTGCTTACACAACGTGCCACACAAACATCAGGATTTCTAAAAGAAAACTTGACCTGAAAGTTTGCATATATTTACAGCAACTCTGACCCAACATTTTGGACAAACAGAGAAATGATGACACACTTGATCACACAGGGTAATGCAGTAGTATTAGCTAAGTGATGACTCACGTGTGTAATAATTCATATCATCAAGCCATTATTGTAATGTGTATTGACGTAACACACATAATAAACCTCGGATACAATGAATATAATGCACAGACTGTATTTTAGTTTCTATTAAATGGGCCAATGCTATGTATTTGCAATGAAGAATTTTTCTTGTTTTTTTCCTCAGTTTACATCAACTTCCTTCTCAGTAAACTGGCCAACAGGTCAGGAATATTTCAGCTTAGCTTCTCCCTGTCATGCACAATGTATTGGAAGCCATTAACTGATAATGGTAGCAGTATCCAGTTCTCCTAATGTAACTGGCGCATTTTACAGCACTCATATTGCAATAGGGGTACCTAGTGAGAATGAAGCTGCTTTTGTTAACCATAAATAGTTACATTCCATTTATGTACAAATCATCCAAGATGTGACTGGCAAACATCAAGTCTCAGTGGCAAAATAGTGTAGCACCCCTCTGCTCTTACTGAAGGTGCATACCTGAGTTCAGTTTGTTTTCTTCTTTACTAACTTTAAATGTAAACTTTTACCCTAGCGTTCTCAGCACAACTGTTTCCAGGATCAAACCTTTGTTACTAATGTAATTTACATAACTCTACCATTAATTGCACAATTCGTTACTAGACCCCACATAAGGATACTATAGCCACCTGCCAAACGTGATTTCCCTTTTTTTTTCCTTATATGGCTTAGCCAACCATTATAAAAAAAAACACCTAAGTTCAATGGTTTAGTTTAAATTTATTAACTATTTACATATATACATAACACATCCATACAAAAGTTTAAACTTAAATAATCCAAGAAATCTATATCAGTGTTGAACAAGCAGTCCTTTCTTTGAATGCAAAAAATATCAATAAACAAGTACAATCCACTTACTGTATAAAACCTAATCCAGTAAACTAAATAATAGGAACCACCAAAAGTCAGGTAAAAGGTACCACAGATAAGCGTTGCAGGCCTGCTACTTGAAGGTGATTGCGACGCTACTTGGCGATGGCCTCTTATGCTGTAATACAGCAGACAGGTCTTGTTTTCTGGTTTCCAGCAGATGTGAGTCCACTTTCGGTTCTCTCCTAGCGAGTATCAATTCTCAGCGATAGTTGGTCAGCTGTAACAATATCGGATATTGACAATGTACTCCAATGTCCGCCGATGCCTTCCATGTTCAGCCTTTCACGGACAGTGCTCCCATTCTCGACCAGTCTGTCCAATCACCAACATGTTCACTGTTAATTCCGTGCTGGAATCCGGTCTTCTTTTTTTTTCTTTTTAAACTCCTCGCTGAAGTTTACCATGGATCGCGTTTCAATCTTCGCTTTCAGCGCAAAAACCAAGTCCTCCTCTTTCTTTTCTTGCCCCTCCTTTACTCGTCTCTCTTCTGACCTCTGACCCCCGCCCTTTGCTACTTTCCAAACCAATAAAATAATTTAACATAAATACCAGCATTTACTTTTTACAGTTAAAACCTTAGAAATATAATTACATAACTTTTCAACAACATGTACAATAAATTTAACTGTATTAATCACATTTATATTACACCATTGCTATTACCACCTCAAAACTTGCATTTTAAAGGGCTACAGTAGCTTTGATAGACATGATGATGCCATACATGGTGGCTGATTTATCAGTAAGGTAAGTGGCTGAGTATTTCAGTATAACAGCAATCGTGTCATTACGTGTGCCAGGTGTAAGTGGTTATCCGCTCAGAAAATGGTGCCTTACATGTTTCCCGGACAGATGAAAGGCTCTATAATGCCGTACATGATCTTCCACTCTCAGTTGTGGAACACAACCATACTCTGTCAGCCAGTGAAGTTCTGCAGCTTCGTGATTGCATATGTTTGAGGTTTATCAGCAAGCTCCACATATGGATGTTTCAAGGCTGCATTTAAGACACGCTCACATATGCTGTGAAGAACAACCACCATCCTTACTTGGCAAGGATACCTTCAGGATGGAAGGACAGAGGGAGACAGTTTATACAGAGCTTTATCTCCTCCAGGATGCTAGATGGCAGCGAGCCTAGTCTCAGATTCCCACCTGGGTGCCTGCAAGGCATGCTGGGTATTGTAGTCCCAGAGAACAGCCCTGATGTGTCACCATGGAGGCTGCCAGGGGGAGCTGCAGGATTGGGAGTCCCTACATCATGGGGATTCCACCTCACTCAGAAGTGCTGAAAGACCACTTCTGGGGGAGGCTAAAATAAAAGGAGATGCCTTCCTCAGATCAGAGAGCCCGAGTTAGGAGGAGGAGAGTAAAGCTTGTGAGAGGAGCATAGGAGGCATTGAGAAACAGAGAGAGGAAAAGACCAAAAGTATGCTGTATTGTCCTTGCTGTACTTGTGGCTGAGGTGGTGAGAAATCCTTATAAAAGAAGAGTTTTCCCCAAAATAAAAGACTCTTTGCCTTTTAGCCTGTATCCGTGCCCGTTTGTGCTGATTTTGGGGAGCTGCAGCGCCCCCTACTGTCCACATTGCATATTTACAAGGTGACTGTGATTTATAAATCATAAATTGCATAGAAATATGCGTATGCCAGATTTTATAAATCTGATTTTTTTTTTTTGGTGTAAGCATTTTCCTGTTTTAATTTTTGGTGAGCACATATTTTCACACTGAAATCCACACAAAGGTTTAAAAATTAGGCCCCAGGGATCTTCACTCACTGTCCTGCAGGGCTGCAGTGGCTGCAGAATTATGTTCCAACCAGTTTCCTAATTAGACAACAGTCCTTGCTGATAATAAAATGATATTTAACTGTATTGCTTGTTAGTGCTTTTATTCATCCAAGACAAATTTTAATTACATTGTAGAGTTTCTTCTTCTGAGAACATTATCCATATGTTTTGTGGACCAGAACAGATTTACACTTTACAATCCTCCAAGTTTCTCTCTCATTTACTTCTAAACATTTTATTAACACAGATACTTTATGATGCACATTTACCATTGTAAACAGAACCGGGTTAGCTGAAGAGCTGGCAGTTTATTTGTTGTTTGCGTTTCATTATTTACCATGGCTGGTTAAGAAAACAGGATACAAATAAAACCCAAATACAGCTGTTTAAAACTAAAATAGGCAATTAAGGGTTAGTGAGTTAATTAAAATTAAGCCCTTAAAAGACATATTGCTTTAGATGTAAATTAAGAACTTGGTTGAATTGAAAACCTGCAACCATTGTGGCCCTGCAGGACTGTGAGTGAAGATCTCTGCTATATAATATAATTAACATTTGTTAACACAAGTGACTTTTTAGAATAGGCTGGATTTTAGTGAATCTATTGCGTAATTGTGCGATATACTCTAAGATGTTTGTCGAAAGGAGGGCCTCTTCCTCCCAGCCTTCTTTAAGGATGTCCAATATGCCCCAAGGTTGTCGTCCGTATAATAATTCAAAGGGTGAAAACCCTGTAGAGGCCTGTGGGACTTCCCAATAGGCAAAAAGGATGAGGGAGAGGAGCTGATCCCAGTTCCTCCCATCCTCACTGACCACCATGCACAACATCTGTTTTGGGGTCTGGTTAAACCTCTCTACTAAACCATCGTTTTGAGAATGATACCCCAAGATTTTCAAATGTTTTATTTTCAGTAACTTAGCAGTTTCCCTGAACGTTTCTGAAGTAAAGGGCATCCCTTGGTCCGTTAGGACTTGTTTAGAGAATGCCGAATCACGAAAAGCTCTCTATCAATTCCCGTTACATAGTCTTGGAGTTAGCTCCAAGCTACAGAACAGGGTCACGTAATCCACTAGGATCATTATATGGCCGAGGGCTGTACAGGTCTCACCAGATCGACCCCAATTCGCTCAGGGGTAGGGGAATGAGAGGACCATGGTCCCTTCTGGGAATCTGACGTAGTTGACATTCTGGACAGAATACCCAAAAACGGCAGACCTCCTCATTGATTCCCAGCCAAAAGAATCTGGTCTTGATACGCTTGAGTGTTTTTTCAGGGCCCAGATGGGCTCCCAGGAGGTGGGTATGTGCCAGTTCACAGACCTGACACCAGTAAGTCTTGGGGATTAACAACAGTGTCTGCACCTCCCCCTCGTGTTCAGCTACCTGATATAAAAGATCATTATTCAGCACAAAGTGAGGACCTTGTGGTATAGGATGCTCTGTACGTTGGCCATCTATCAGAACGACTGCATTTTCAGTGAATTTGAGGGATTCATCATTCCACTGCTCCCTTTTAAATAAGGCCAGAGTCTGCCTGAATTGAAAATGCAGACTTGTGAGAGGATCGAAGGAGACCTCAAGGGGTGTGGTTCCCCCCATGCCACCGCTGTGCCTGGAGATGACGTAGTAGCAATCGACAGTCAGGGAGTCTCCACATCATTGTTAGAAGTCACCGTCTGCTGCTCTTCCGGGTGTAAATACAGCGTGGAGTCAACCAAGGATGCAGTCTCTGAGTCTATTACTAGGTCCAATGAACGTTTAGGAGTGGTAAGGGTAATACTGCTTTTACTGTTTGACCAGTCTTGACCCCAGTATATTTGGGAATGGAAAGTTTTCCATGACCGTGACCGCCAGTTTTTTTACAGTCCCCTCATGGCTGTCATAGCAGGAGGCAGACTTATACCGGCGGACATCCCCGTGTATACAGGCTAGACTCATCTTTGGTTTAAGCCATTGTCGCAGTAAAACCAAGTGGCAAGCAACAATTGAAACGTTACTGCCTGAATCAAAGAGGGCTGGTGTTTTGAATACGTTTAATATCACCTCTCCCATATGCAAAAAGGCCAGAGGAGCACTCTCATCCCCCGCTCTGTCTTACCACTGACCACTTTGTCACCATGCGGAGACAGCCACTGCGTATCAGGAGGTCCCGAGGTTTGCTTCGTAGTGTGGCTTTGGAGCTCAGGTATAGAGACACCAGCACATCTGTGATCACACAGGTCCTTTTCTGGTTATCCTGGATAGGTAACCGTTCGTATTGTCTCCAGGATCTCTATCAGAGAGACCATGTTTTTAATCGGCTGTCCCCAGGCTGGCTTGGCGAGCTCGCTGGGAAGTGCTCTGAGCAATAATGCACATGCCACCTATTCAACTATTTGGCATGGGCTATTGTGACCTGGTCGTAACCAGCAGCCGACTTTGGCCCATAGTCTCATGGCTTGGGGAGCCGTATGCAGTTGGGGATTAAATTCCCATTGAATTATTCTCCTTGACTGCCAACCTGGGGCACCCCTACCTTTAAGCAAGGGTTTTCCCCTTGTGGGGTTCTGCTCAACAGCCCCTTCTCCCGAGAACCCATACTCAGTCCCCAGTGTTCTCCTTTCTGAGCCTGGCTCTAGTCTGTGGGCCCTTCGTCCACCTGGCCAGGGTCCTAGATTAAAACCTTGGATCAAAGCACCCCTCAGGTCCCCTTTACCCACACCAGCTGACTCCAAGCCAGCAACTCAGGAACGGTACTTTCCCGCCAGTGTCCTTAATGGTTGGAGGTCTGGATGGTGTGTCGAGGCTTTCTTTTGGTTTGTCTCCCATTTCCTTATGGAGGCCATCCTGCCGACTGCGCCACTGTGAAATGATGAGCCTCAACACAAGACAAAGGTTTAGGGCAGCCACCAGTGTACTTGACCTTGGCTGCAAAAAGGCAAAGTTTTCAGTACAATAGTGTACAGAAGTGAGTCCAAAACTGTTCAAAGGAGGAAGGAAGTTGAGTTTTATAGAGATGTTTAAGGAAGTGATATCATCCTCGGGGCTAGGACAGGAAGTGGTGTTGTCCTCAGGGCTGGGACAGAAAGTGATATCCTCAGAGCCAAGGTAGAAGTGACATCCTTGTACTCAGGCAGAATTTTATGTGTCTGGTATGATGGGACAAAAATAAGAGGGTTGAGTGCACTATGCCACCCCCTGGCTGGGCATGGAATTCCTTTCTTTTGGTTCCTGTTGCTGGCTCCCATGCACACGTGTGTGAAAACAGCTACAAGGCGACAACCCCAACACGTGACAGCGTATATCTTCTGGAGTGTGCTAACTTGTAAGTCTGCTCTGTATAGTCCCTGTGGCCTCTTTGTTCTTCAGCTATTCACTGTGTGTGCCTAAAGAGGTCAATCACTTACTCTGCCAGTACTGCAAATGAACAAAATTAGAACAATTTTATGTATGCATCACTTCAAGATGGTGCTTATTAGTGAAAGGCACTATATAACATAAAGGGAGTTTTATTTAATAAACACACCTCCAGACACAGAACCTTGATAGTATTTAAGAACCTAAGGTGGTGTGAGCAGGCTGGAGTTCAGGTAATTACTCCTTACACACTGATTAAGTGTCAAAGAGCGGAAACGTGTTGCATGTCGATTAGTACATGTGAATAAGAATTTCATTCCTCTCTGTACATGTGACAATACTGAGGAGTAAGGACAAGAGGAACCATCGATGCTCTCCTGGGCAGGATGTATAAAAGCTCTTTGCACCAAAGCCATGTGTGCTTTTACTTTTTAATGTCTCCCTTTGCTTTTCTTTCCTTAAGTGTTCCGAGTAAACACATACAGTCCAGTTTATCAGGAACGGTTTTGGCTGCTGGGGTGAGATGGACATATAAGGATCCAGTTTTGCTTACAAACTCACTTCATCAGACTACGCTGGGTTGGCATGTTATTATTATTTTATCATTATCATTATTATTATGCTTGTTTTGCGAGTGTTCTTTAAGACCTCACTACGTCAGTTTTGAAAATGTCACAGTTAATAACTTAATGCACCTTTTAGTTTATTGCAATGTGTTTGTGATAATGTGACCTTCTGCTTTCTCCTTTTAACTGCCATTTCCAGCAGAAGACGTCTTGTGAAGTGTGCAGCTGCAGCAGGGTGGACTGTTGCTAGGAAGCCAGGCTGAGCGTGTGACTCTTTTGAAGTGGTACATTTGTGTGATCTCACTCTTCATTCAAGGCACTATAGAGAAAAATAACATTAGGTTATACTGGTGCTCACATGGCACAGGTTGCTTGGCCAGTACCTTTATATGTCAGTGACTGTATTTACCTTTTCTTTTCTATTCTTTCATACTTTGTCTGCCCTTTCGTGCTACTATAATAAACATAAATATTGTATAGGATTGTCATAACCCAAATAAAGATGGATGATCTCAGCTTTAATAGCAGCATCCACCTCCCATTATTTTGTTATACTGGGAGGAGCCCACAAACAATCTCATGTGTTACCAAACCAATAAAACCACATAAAAAAATTAACATATGCACCCCAACTGTTTCAACAGTAACTCGTGCATCTTTGAGGTCTTAAATTTAACTTTAAACACACTGAACTGGATTAAGCAGGTTTGAAAAGGTTACTCTAAGGCAGGTTTTACTAAACCAAAAATCTAAAAAGACACAACAAATACAGGGTGACGTGTGTTTTTGGGGGCACCAGGGATGGCACAGGACAGCAGAAAGTCCCAATACAAATTATATGAAAGAAGATCCCATGCTGGCAATTTGATAATTTTTCTATAAGTCAACAGGGGCACAGAAGAGACACCTCTATGTGGGTCTCTGGGTGAAGAGTTCACTTAGTCGGATATCTGTACTGTCACCTGAGAGAGCTCGATGACAGCTAATATGTGTCATACACATGTGAGTTCTTAACAATATTTGTATGTGTGATCCCATTGGCATAGCTGGTGGGTGGATTTGAGATTGAACCCACCCCCCAATACTGACTGATTCAAAGTGGATTTATAATTCATATACAGTGGAACTTCGGTTAACGAACTAATCCGTCTCTTTTCGCTAACCAAAATGTTCGCTAACCAAAGCAATTTTCCCATTGAAATTAATGTAAATACAATTAATCTGTTCCAGCCTCGGAAATTATGTAATTTTATTTTTTTAAGGGTTTTTCTGTGATGAAAAATATAGAAAAAAATGTATATGTCATTAGTACAAACAAATAAACTAAATTAAATAAAACAGCACTGTATTTACCTTGTTTGTTGTAGTTGGTGTCATAGGTGGATGGCAGAGGAGGAGGAGAAGTAAGCTACTGTTTTGATGGGGAATCCCCCTCCATAAAAACATTGGGTAACACTGATTTTGGGGTATATTTTCACATCGCGATTCCTTTTCTTGGGGCACAACAAAGCGATCTAATAAGATTTGTCTTTTTCTTTGCTGCAGAATTTTTCTAAAATGCGATATTGCATTGTCATTCATTATGTTAATTGCCCCATTAGCCACAACTTTGTTAGGGTGGTGCTTCTCAATAAATTCCTGCACATCATTCCACTTATTGCAGATTTCCTTTATCTGAGCACTGTTGATTTCCTCCCTAACCTCCTCTCCTTCTGATGAATGCTCTTCCTGTAAGGCTTTCACCTGTTCTTCCTGCAAGGCAACCAGCTCTTCTGTGGTTAGATCAGTGTTTCTCAACCTTTAAGTATTTGCGACCCGAGTTTTCAGAACAGTTTTAATTGTGCCCCCCTAACGTTTTTTTGAAACCCTAATAAAATTTATTCCTATACTTTTTGCTACCAATACACCGCTACAAGTTTAAAATTTTCCTACGAATAGTGAAATTACGCCACATATGGCAACATTCATGCCCCCTTTTTTGTTACTTCAGGGGGAGCGCCCCACTGTTTGAGAACCGCTGGGTTAGATCATCTTGATGGTCCTCCATCAACTTCTCCACTTTAGCATCATTGACCACTAATCCCATACTCTTCCCAATGGACACAATTTCATTCACTACTTCGGCAAAGCTCTCTGCTTCAAATCCCTCGAAGTCTCGGACACAACTTGGCCAAAGTTTCATCCAGGCAGATGGCAATGTGTGGAAAGAGACCTCACTCCAGGCTTTGTCAATGAGGTTGGTGCAGTGGAGGATGTTAAAGTGCTCCTTCCAAAAAACTCGAAAGGTCAAATCAGTGTCATTAGTGACCTGGAAACACCTGGAAAACAGTGCCTTGGTGTATAGCTTCTTGAAACTGGAAATGACCTGCTGATCCATCAATTGCAATAATGGAGTAGTATTGGGTGGAAGATATTTGACGTTGATGAAGTCAAACTCGATATCCAGGTCTTCCTCCAAACCTGGTGGATGCGCAGGAGCATTATCCATTAACAGAAGACATCTAAGAGGAAGATCCTTTTCTTGAAGATAATTTTTGACAGTTGGGGCAAACACTTCTGTCAGCCAATCCATAAATAAGGTCTGAGTTACCCATGCCTTGCTATTTGCCCTCCATTGTACAGGCAGTTTAGACTTTATCACATTATTGCACTTAAAGACACGGGGATTTTCACCGTGGTAGATTAAAAGTTGCTTGACCTTAAAGTCACCACTTGCATTAGCGCAAAATAAAAGTGTAAGCCTGTCTTTAATAGGCTTGTTTCCAGGTAGTGTCTTCTCCTCTTGGGTGATGTAGGTTCTTCTGGGCATTTTTTTCCACAATAACCCTGTCTCGTCGCATTTAAGCACTTGATGCGAGACGTAGCCTTCACTTTCAACAGCTCCGCGAATTCATCCACAAATGCTTTTGTTGCTGTTTCATTTGAACTTGCAGCATCCCCGTGCCTTATAACACTATGAATTCCACTTCACCAGCGAAAATGATCAAAGCACCCTATACTTGCTTTAAAGTCTCGCTCGTTGGCACTTGCACTGGGTGTTTTGGTCAACAAATCAATGTGTAACTGCTTAGACTTTTCACAAATTATTGCTTCGCTAACACTATCTCCAGCCAGCTGCTTTTCATTTATCCAAATTTATAGCAGTTTTTCCACTTCATCTAGCACTTTAGACCTTTGTTTCGTTAATACAGTCACTCCTTTAGCCACTTCAGCTGCCTTAAATGCCTCTTTGATAGATAGATAGATAGATAGATAGATAGATAGATAGATAGATAGATAGATAGATAGATAGATAGATAGGATAGATTAGATAGATAGATAGATAGATAGATAGATAGATAGATAGATAGATAGATAGATAGATAGATAGATAGATAGATAGATAGATAGATAGATAGATAGATAGATAGATAGAGATACTTTATTAATCCCAAGGGGAAATTCACATCTCCAGCAGCAGCATACTGATACAAAAAAAACAATATTAAATTAAAGATTGATAACAATGCAGGTAAAAACAGACAATAACTTTGTATAATGTTAACGTTTACCCCCCCGGGTGGAATTGAAGAGTCGCATAGTTTGGGGGAGGAATGATCTCCTCAGTCTGTCAGTGGAGCAGGACAGTGACAGCAGTCTGTCGCTGAAGCTGCTCTTCTGTCTGGAGATGACACTGTTTAGTGGATGCAGTGGATTCTCCATAATTGATAGGATCCTGCTGAGCGCCCGTCGCTCTGCCACAGATGTCAAACTGTCTAGCTCCATGCCAACAATAGAGCCTGCCTTCCTCACCAGTTTGTCCAGGCGTGAGGCGTCCTTCTTCTTAATGCTGCCTCCCCAAGTCGATTTCACCATATTATATTCCTTTGTGATGTCGGAAACACGAATGCCATTTTCCAATTTTGCTATAATTTCTTTCTTTACTGCTACGCTAACACGTTTCCTACTGCCACTATCACTAACATGTTTCTCTTTCTAAGGTGCCATAACGAGTAAATATGCAAATAAAAAATAACATCGAAACTGAAAAAATAACAGAAAAGTAACGTTAGTAAACATAACACTCAGAAAAGCAATGTTTAAAGCAAGCGTGCCAAAGCATAAATGAGCACGAACGCACAAAAACCGGTCTGTGCTTGTGTTCATTATCCAAATTTCGGTCGTTAACCAAGACAAAAATTGTTCAAAATAAAAGTTTGATAACCAATTTTTTTGTTAAGTAGTGCGTTCGTTAACCGAGGTTCCACTGTACTTTCTCATCCCCCATCAAATTAATTCCTGGCATAACCCTTTTGTGGACCTTATCCTTTATGAATAGTTTGCGACAAATGAGAATCTCTTCTTAAAAATGTGACATCTGAAGAGACAGAATTGCCACAATTTGTATCCATTCATCCATTTCCTTAAGATGTTTAGCCCACTTGAAGCTGGTGGACAGACTGAGTCTAATCGGGATGCATTGGGCACAAGATAGGAGCCAAACTTGAATGACATTCAAGTCCAACTAATTCAGTTAAGGGTGGGCTGGGGCCTATTCCTGAAGCACTAAATATGGCAAAAGCAACTGTAGACTGGAGCCACTCCATTGCAGAGCCAACATGCATTACACCCACTTTGAATCAATTGGAATCACCAATTAAATAAACATTCAAATCTTTGGTGATGCGTGAAGACAACTGGAGTACATCATAGAGAAAGAAGAACATGCATATACCTAACAGCCAACGAATGGGCAGGTACAAATGAACCCAGCACAATGCGTCACTGAGACAACAGCGTTATTAAATTACATTACACACAGATATCAGAGGAAATACCATGCAGGCAGGTGAAGAATGTACAAACTCCACGTGAGCAATGAGCAGGTGTTGGATTTGAACTCAGAACACTGGATCTCAGAGGCATCAGTGCTGACCACTGAGCCACAATGCTCCCTCTAGGCCACTTTTTAACTCTAGTAAATCATTATCTATAGGGGCAATCCAGGGGCTTGAACTGATATAATTAAAAGGTTTGCAAAATCTTTAAAAAAAAAAAACCTCATCCCTGCAGTGTGGACTAAAATTCCCAGGTGGAGCTCATCTTATGCTATAAACAAAGTGCAATAAATGGTGCAGGGTCCCAGGACTCTCTTACTAATCCTTTGGATACCTTGAAATTCTGAAAATAAAAATGGTGGCAGTTCCCAGTTCCCAAAAAAAACTACCATCTATATATGTAAAATTGAATGAGGTTTTTTAGGTGTTTGCTTTCATGAAATTTTGCATGTACATTGCCATTGGTCCAATGTCAAATGCAGACTATATGGTGTATTGGGGAGAGGGGTCGTAATAGAAGGGGTAACCCAAAAAAATCAGGACCAACACAGGGACTAGAAATCCCATCAGGCAGCAGGTATGCACTACGACTGGTTGGAGGATGCCTGCAGTGTGCACAAAATGTTGTAATAGCCAAAGTGTGATCTCATTACAGGTACGACATTTTCTTCTCAGCTTATATTGGTAATAATTTCTTTGCCTTTCCTTAAGAATATTTTATCACATTGTGGGTTTTATTTAGCCTTGTTGAATTTTCAAAAGACAGCTTTTGCCCATTTATTTATACCCAGGCAACACCGGGAACTTTGGCTAGTGGTATTAAAACTACACAGTGACCATTTCTGGCTTTGTGAGAAAATATAGTAGTCAGCAGACAGCTACTCACAGTGGCAACAGACTGGACAGAGGCTGGACTGAGTTAGAAGATTGAGTGGGAATGGGCTGAGCAGGGCTTAATACTTGAGATGCTGAAGAGTATGACAGTGGATTTCAGAAAGTAATGGAGAATGCTAACACCAGCAGACTGGTTAACATGTGTATGATGCAATTTGTCTTCCTAATGTACATCCTACCTGGCAGCATTTGCCATAGCTAATTTTGATATTCAGTGTTGAGCCAACACTGGTGCACCAACAGGAAGAACCCCCCCCACCACCACCACCCCACCCCAATTACACAAGTGAAAAGTGAGACATAGAGTTGCTTGTAAGGAGAGTTGCTATACAAAACATAACTTCTATTCATTCATTTCTTCAAACCTGCTTATTCAATTACAAAATTATGAGAGTGGGAGGCAGGGAGGAGGGTGAGGGCATCAACAAACAAAACAGGAACCCACTCTGGATGGATTTCTAAAACACTCAAACTTAATTTGGCTGTGTGTATGCAAGATCCTGAAGTTTCATAGAATATGTACTTGAAATGAGAATAAAAGTCAAAGTTTTATTCTGGCCAAAAGTGTTTTCTGTTTTTATTTATTAGAGGTGCACTCTTAAAGAAATACTCCTCCCATAAAAATAGTTTGTACTGGTTGCTGGAAAACGCTTCTAATTTCATGTTTAGGACCCAATAGTGACCAATGCTGAACAATGGCAATATGAATAAAAATAAATAAATAATCTTACACTACTTATGTTGCTGAAATATTATTAATAATTACTTTGTATATCATGAGTACCTGGTTCTGAAACAGCCACAACCCCTGGCATCAGAACATCTGGAACCTCTGCATTTTGACTATCAGACATATATATGTATGGAGGATGCTCTCATCTTCATGCTCCACAGAGACTACTCCTACATGGACAAAGCAATCTTTTGATTTTTTACAGTGCCTTTAACAAACTTCTGCCTCATCAACTAAGGAAAATGTTTAAGGCTATGATCTTGATTCCCCCACACTCTCCTGGATCATGGACTACCTGACCAGCAGCCAGCAGATTGTGAGGCTAAGGGACAATGGTGGTTTGTAATGCTTGTGTACCTCTGGGAAATGCCCTGTCTCCCTTCCTGTCTACCATTTACACAGCAGATTTCCAGCACAATACCAGCACTTGCCATCTGCAGAATTCTTAGATGACTCTTAAATCATAGACTGCAATCAATAATGGTGGCAAGTCAGAGTACAGTAGACTTGTGTAGGACTTAGTCTTGTGGTGTAGGGAGCATAACATCAGAAAGACAAAAGAGTTGGTGGTGGACTTCCAGCATGCCAAAGAGCTTCCAAGATCTGTCATCATTCAGTGGGAGGACATGGAAATGGTGCAGAGCTACAAGTACCTGGGGGTTCACGTAAACAACAAACTGGACTGGTCTGATCACACACTGGTGCTGTGCAAGAAGGATCAGAGCAGACTGTATTTACTAGGGAGAGTCAGGTCTTTTGATGTATGTAGCAAGCTGCTGGAAATATTCTATGAGTCCATAGTAGTGTCATTTTCCTCTTGGCTGTTATTCATAGTTTAATGTCTGTCGTGTTTAATTTTGTATCATTTAATTGCATCAATGTTTGTTTTATTTATTATGTATGTTTTTCTTTGTGTATGTTAGAAAAGGAAAATGGCCTTAGTTTTGTCCCTTGTGCTTTGTAGGTGGTCCCACAAGGGGTGGAGCCACCTGCTCATCACTGATATTTAATGGAGGAATGTGCTGGGAGTGGGGAGTGCTTTGGCGAGTTACTGTGCTATTGCTTTGCTTTGTGTTTCCTGGATTCTCGACTATGTTCTTTGTTTTTGACTCTTACAATCTGTTTTAGAACCGTGTTTACTATTTTTTTAACCTCTGCTCCGTCTTGACTACGATTTTTGGATTTTGTACTGGGATTGTGTATTTCATATTTTGGAAGCTCTGCTTTCAACCATGACTTTTGGGAGTCTATATTGGGACTTTGCTTGCTGTGTTTGCCTTGGCTTTTCAGACATCTCCTTTGTGCTCTTTGGAACTTTATGCTTTTTTTTGTGAAAATAAACCTTCAATTTTATTAAGTTTTGCTTTGGCCCTTTGGGTTTCTAGTTGGGGATTTTTGATGGTATTTCCCCTTTTTAGTGGACAACCTTGGAAGTGTTTTTTTGGCAGCTGTGCATTCAGAACTCAATGATTTCACGACAGGTAGCCAGTGTGGTGTTCTACACTGCAGTCTCCTGGAGAAGCAAATTGAGTAAATCCGGGGGCAGCAGCTTGAGCAGAGATGCCCAGACTTCCCTCTCCCCAGCCACTTCTATTAGCTCTTCTAGGGGAATCCCGAGGCGTTCCCAGCCCAGCCGAGTAACATAGTCCCTCCAGCTTGTCCTGGGTCTTCCTCAGGGTCTCCTCACCAGGGAGGCGTCCAGGAGGCATCCTGATCAGATGCCCGAGCCACCTCATCTGACTCCTCTCAATGCGGAGGAGCAGTGGCTCTATTCTGAGCTCCTCTCGGATGACCAATTTTCTTACCCTATCTTTAAGGGAGAGCCCAGACACTCTGCGGAGGAAACTCATTTCAGCCACTTGTATTCGCAATCTCGTTCTTTTGGTCACTATCCACAGCTCATGACTACAGGTGAGGGTAGGAACGTAGACCGACCGGTAAATTGAGAGCTTTGCTTTATGGCTCAGTTCCTTTTTCACCACAACAGACCGATGAGGAGCCCACATGACTGCAGATGCTGCACCAATCCGCCTGTCGATCTCCCACTCCATTCTTCCCTCACTTGTGATCAAGACCCCGAGATACTTGAACTCCTCCACTTGGGGCAGGATCTCACTCCCAACTCTGAGAGGGGACTCCACCCTTTTCTGGCTGAGGACCATGGTCTCGGATTTGGATGTGCTGATTCCCATCCCAGCCGCTTCACACTCAGCTGCAAACTGATCCAGAGAGAGCTGAAGATCATGGCCTGATGAAGCAAACAGGACAACATCATCTGCAAAAAGCAGTGACCCTATCCTGTGCCCACCAAACCAGACCCCCTCAACACCCTGGCTGCACCTACAAATTCTGTCCATAAAAATTATGAACAGAATCGATGACAAAGGGCAGCCCTGGCAGAGTCCAACTCTCACTGGAAACAGGTTCAACTTACTACCGGCAATGTGGACCAAGCTCTTACACCAGTTGTACAGGGACCGAACAGCCCTTATCAGGGCGTCCGGTACCCCATACTCCCGGAGCACCCCCCACAGCATTCCCATGAGGGACATGGTCAAATGCCTTTTCCAAGTCCACAAAACACATGTAGACTGGTTGGGCAAACTCCCATGCACCCTCCAGGACACTGCCGAGGGTGTAGAGCTGGTCCATTGTTCTGCGACCAGGACGAAAACCACACTGTTTCTCCTCAATCCAAGGTTCGACTATCTGATGGACCCTCCTCTCCAGAACCCCCCGAATAGACTTTTCCAGGGAGGCTGAGGAGTGTGATCCCTCTGCAGTTGGAACACACTCTCCGGTCCCCCCTTCTTAAAGAAGGGGACCACCATCCCAGTCTGCCAATCCAGAGGCACTGTCCCCGATGTCCATGTGATGTTGCAAAGGCGTGTCAAACAAGACAGTCCTACAACATCCAGAGCCTTGAGGAACTCCGGGCGTATCTCATCCACCCCAGGGCCCTGCCACCAAGGAGTTTTTTGACCACTTTTGTGACCTCAGTCCCAGAAATGGGAGAGCCCACCTCTTAGTCCCCAGCCTCTGCTTCCTCATTGGAAGGCATGTTAGAGGGATTGAGGAGGTCTTCGAAGTACTCCCCACACCGACCCACAACGTGCCGAGTCGAGGTCAGCAGAGCACCACCCCCACCATACACAGTATTGACACTGCATCGCTTTCCCCTCCTGAGATGCCGGATCATGGACCAGAATCTCCTCGAAGCCATCTGGAAGTCATTCTCCATGTCCTCCCCAAACTCCTCCCACGCCCGAGTTTTTGCATCAGCAACCACCGAAGCTGCATTCCGCTTGGCCTGCCAGTACCTATTAGCTGCCTCCGGAGTACCACAGGACAAAAAGGTCCTGTAGGACTCCTTCTTCAGCTTGACGGCATCCCTCACCGCCGGTGTCTA
Organism: Erpetoichthys calabaricus; assembly: GCF_900747795.2. Taxonomy (NCBI): domain Eukaryota; kingdom Metazoa; phylum Chordata; class Cladistia; order Polypteriformes; family Polypteridae; genus Erpetoichthys; species Erpetoichthys calabaricus. The sequence continues at coordinate 200,716,418 of NC_041395.2, forward strand.
TCGGCCGGTGTTTTGGGGATTGCCGCCACGACAGCCACTGACCACCTTACAACCACAGCTCCGGTCAGCCGCCTCAACAATAGAGGCACGGCACATGGCCCATTCGAACTCAATGTCCCCCACCTCCCACAGTACATGGTCAAAGTTCTGCCAGAGGTGGGAGTTGAAGTTACTTCTGACAGGGAACTCTGCCAGACATTCCCAGCAGACCCAACTCACCACCAGATGGTGATCAGTTGACAGCTTCGTTCCTCTCTTCACCCGAGTGTCCAAGGCATGTGGCCACAAGTCCAACGTCATGTCCACAAAGTCGATCATCAAACTGAGGCCTAGGGTGTCCTGGTGCCTGGTGCACATATGGACACCCCTATGCCTGAACATGGTGTTCATTATGGACAAAATTGAGTTAAATTGACACAAAATGCATTAACAAACTTATTAGGAAGGCCAATAAACTGGAAGCTGGTGTGGAAAAAGCAACTGTGGCAAAATTGGATGCCATCATAAAAAATGCCCTCCATCCCCTACAGTAGACACGCTCCTGAAGCGTATTTAGCCACAGATTCATTCCACTGCAAGTGTGCTAAGAAGTGCCTCTGGAGATCTTTTATATCTGCTGCTTTCAGGCAATTCAATGCTGCATCCTGATATCCCAGACTTAAAACTTATATTCTTTCTTGATTGATTGATTGATCGATCAATCGTTTGATTGATTGATTGATTGATTTTGTTATTCGTCCTGTTGTCTGTACCTTTGGTTTTTATGTTACTATCTACTACATACTGTACATCTAAATTTTCCCTTGGGATTATTAAAGTGGGCGGCACGGTGGCGCAGTGGGTAGTGCTGCTGCCTCGCAGTTGGGAGACCTGGGGACCTGGGTTCGCTTCCCGGGTCCTCCCTGCGTGGAGTTTCCATGTTCTCCCCGTGTCTGCGTGGGTTTCCTCCGGGTGCTCCGGTTTCCTCCCACAGTCCAAAGACATGCAGGTTAGGTGGATTGGCAATTCTAAATTGGCCCTAGTGTGTGCTTGGTGTGTGGGTGTGTTTGTGTGTGTCCTGCGGTGGGTTGGCACCCTGCCCGGGATTGGTTCCCTGCCTTGTGCCCTGTGTTGGCTGGGATTGGCTCCAGCAGACCCCCGTGACCCTGTGTTCGGATTCAGCGGGTTGGAAAATGGATGGATGGATGGATGGATTATTAAAGTTTGTTTTTACCTAATCTAATGGAATTCTGGAAAACTCATTTTAAAATATAAACAGGAAATCTGCATCCCCATAATACTTTGCTTTTGAACAGAGGACAGGATTCTTGACCAATGAATGGGGGGGAGAGGCAAATCTTCAATTCAAAAGCAAAGTACTACTGTATGGGAATGTGTGTGTCCTGTTTATATTGTACACAGTGAGTTTTTCAGAAGTACTGTATTATAAATATTTTATCAAAAAATACCTGCATTTTGCACATTTTAGTCATACAACTTGATAAAGAACATATGGATTATGGAACAGGAGTTACATGAGAATTTATTTTCTTTTTCCATGGATGTTTTTCACATTGTTTGCCATTGTCCAGTGTTGATCACTATTGGGTGCCATTCTATGAGAATCATTGTTTGGTACTTTCTCCAAAAAAACCATGAGATTAAAAATGTTTCTCAGCCACCACTACAAATTACATGGGGTATGTAAAAAACATTTTTGGGTGGAGTATTTCTTCATAAGTTATATCAATCAATCAATCAATCAATCAATCGATCGATCGATCAATCAATCAATCAATCAAGGACTCTTCCTTCAGAAAATGTAATCACAAGTGCTTTGACATAAACCTGTGCAATATTCTGTTGTGGTGCCTAAGTCCACCTGTCAGTCACCACTGCTGTGTAGCACAACCTTAACAAAGGCTTTTCTTGGTTTATGCAGCAGTGAGTGCCTAACGCATACACTACTCCAAGTCCCTATCCTTAAATGTCTCTTTTTCAGTCCAGCAACTGGTGGTTTATTTCCTAGGCAGTATATTATTCAAAGGGCAGCAATAAGTTGCTCTCTATTAACCTCAGCCATGCTACATTAGTAAAGGAAGCAGGCATCCAACTGGGGGTCTCCCCACTTCATTGGAACTTCACAAATGAAAATTCATTTTTAAATTAGTTAGGCTTAGCTTTACATGGGAATGCATTGGAATGATTTACAGTACTCTTCATTAGCTGCCATCTGGAATGTCAAGGTTTCAAACAAATTATTAAACCCCCCACAGGATGAAGTGTACACAAATGTGAGGTGAAAAAATGAAGCTTGTATTCCTTCAAGCTTGTCTGATTGTGTAGGCTGTGGCCACAGGAGGAAGATATCAGTAAATGCTTGAGGGTACCATATGAGAATGGGGTGCCTCAAGTACCACATCCACGGGACGAGCTCCTTTTAAGAACCTAATGCATGGGAATATTATTTACTGCTGTATTTACAGACATTTGGGGCAAAGGGACAGAAGTGAAATCAAAAATAACCTTTACCTCCTTCAGTCATCTACTCTCCCCCTTATAACGCAGTGTAAATCTGCCCTTCCATCCTTAAATATTGAGGAAATGGTGAGAGGCAACAGAAATATGCATAAAACTATTGTATGTGTGTCTGTATTATTCATGTTATGGTAAAGAGAAACTTAAAAATAGCATTTTCTCTTATGTTTTCCTAAACAGGTGTAGGATTCTCATCAGTGGACTGATGCTAACTTCTGCCACTTAGGCTGCACACATTCCCCCAGTCAGCTCTAAATTGCTTTTTTCCGTGAGGTCTGTCCTTCTCCTGCCATGCTGTTTTATTTATATATAAAAATGAATTTGTATGTACATGTGTATCTGCATCTATGAACTTAGGCAAGTATTTTAGAAGGGGTAAAGCCCTCAGTAGTCTACAGGGCAGTGAAAAGTCCCATAGGAGGCCACCAAATAGGTGTCAGAGAGAAACCACACATACCTCTTTGACACTTAGGAGAATCGCTGCACATGCAATGCGGGAAGGCAGAAGCCACTAGGGGGCAGGATGTCCATGTATTAGGTGCACAAAGGGCAGAGTTTAGAGGCTTACCGGTTAATATGGTTTAGGTTTAGGTTTAGGTTTAGGTTTATTTGTCATATATAGGTTAACACAGGGTCAACATACAATGAAATGTGTATGACGAGAAAAACAAGTCACTCAGCCTAGATCCAATAAAGCTAAAAAATAATTTAAAAAAAAATTACAAGTTAAAAATAGACTAGCCATATAAAATAAAATGTGAACGTTTTAAAAGAAGTTATAGAACAATATGAGTTGAATGAGCAGCAAGTACAAATGACAGTTATTGCTCAGATAATGTTTTATAAGTACAGATGCATATTCCATAAAGTGCAGATGCATGTTCCAGTCAGTATTCAGAGTGTGTGCAGGTACAGTTTGTGTGTGAGTAGTGCAATGTAGATGTAATGCAATGTAGGTGTAATGTACGTGTATGTAAGTGTTCAGGTGTTGCTGTTGAGGAGTCGAATGGCCTGGTGGTAAAAACTGTTCTTAAGTCTTGTAGTCTGAGCAGCCAGACTCCTGTATCATCTGCCAGACGGTAACAAGGAGAACAGCTGGTGTGATGGATGGCTGTGGTCCTTTATGATGCTGCTTGTCTTACGCAAGCACCGATGGAGGTAAATGTCTTCAATGGCAGGAAACTCTTGCCCGTGATGTGCTCTGCTGCCTTCACCAGTCTCTGTAGTGATTTCCGGCTGCTGGCAGAGTAGCTCCTATACCAGACGGTAATGCAGCCCGTCAGCAAACTCTCGACCACACTCCTGTAAAAGTTTGAGGTGATGTTGGTTATGATGGTTGTGTCGTCTGCAAACTTGATGATGGTGTTTGTGCCGTGTTTTGCAACACAGTCGTGGGTGAACAAGGAATACAAGAGGGGGCTAAGCACACAGCCCTGTGGCGCTCCTGTATTTAAAATGAGTGATGAGGACGTGTGTTTGCCGACTCTCACCACCTGGGGCCTGTTTGTGAGGAAAGAGAAAATCCATCTGCAGATGGTCGTCCCCAACCCAAGGTTGTCAAGCTTCAAGACGAGTTTTGAAGGGATGATGGTGTTGAATGCCGAGCTGTAATCTATGAACAGCATACTTACATATGTATTTCCTCTTTCCAGGTGGGAGAGGGCAGTGTTTATTGTTAGCGCAATGGCATCCTCTGTAGATCTGTTTGCTCTGTAAGCAAATTGGAGAGGATCCAGCGTGTCAGGGAGGGAGGAGCAGATGTAACCTTTGACCAGTTGCTCGAAGCACTTCATAATGACCGATGTCAGTGCAACCGGGCGATAGTCATTCAGACAGGAGACCACCGGTTTCTTTGCGACAGGAATGATGGTGGATGCCTTGAAGGAAGTGGGGACCATTGACTGCCTCAGGGAGAGATTGAAGATGTTGGTGAACACACCTGCTAGCTGGTCAGCACACACCCTGAGGGCACGGCCTGGGATGCCATCTGGTCCTGGAGCTTTGTGAGGATTGACCTTTTTGAAGGACCTTCTCACATCAGACTCACTGCCCCCTTGAGGATATAGCACCTGTTCTTTGTTGGCTGCATCAAAACGAGCATAGAAAGTGTTGAGCTCGTCTGCAAGACATGCAGTGGGCTGAACACTGACTGTGTTTTTCTTTTTATAGTCAGTGATGCAGCACAGCACAGTCCATTCCACAGGTGCTTGGTGTCAGAACTGTGGTAGCTTGACTTCATTTTGTCCCTGTAGTCCCATTTGGCCTTCTTGATGGACCTCTGGAGGTTGTATCTGGCTGCTTTGTATGCATCAGAGTCCCCTGAGACAAAGGCAGAGGTCCGCACCTTGAGCTTAGCCCGAATCTCCCCATTTACCCAGGGTTTCTGGTTAGGATATATGAAAATGGAGGTTTTAGTGACAACATCGTCAATGCACTTGCTGATATATCCTGTGACAGAGTCTGTGAATTCATTGATGTTGCCATCAGCTGCATCTTCAAACATCTGCCAATCAGTTGTTTCAAAGCAGTCCTGTAAGACCCCCTCAGCTTCACTGTCCCATTTGTAGATGTCCCTGTAAATCATTTTTTCCTGTTTAAGTCTTTGTTTATATGCGGGCAGCATCAATATAGAGCAATGGTCTGCTTTTCCAAAAGCTGGTCGAGGGAGGGGTTTGTGGGAGTCCTTGAATAAGGTCTAACAATGATCCAGTGTTTGATCACCTCTTGATGTGCTGATAGTATTTAGAAAGAACTTTCTTCATGTTTGCTCTGTTAAAGTCTCCCAACACAATAAATGCTGCATCTGAGTTAGCATTCTCTAGTCCACTGATAACATCATACAGTTCATCCATATCTGAAGATTTATCAGCTTGTGGAGGGATGTAAACAACTGAAAGGAGAACTGAAGGTTTATAGGGTTATTAGCTGTGTTCAATTGCTTCACCCGAGGAATTTCCCAAGAAAATGGGCCTCAGTTATAATGCCAACCCTTAATCCACTGTATCAGAAGTACTAAGTAACTAACTACTTACTTTTCTACATAAAATATATTGGATTTTTTTTAACTATGGGACTTATTAGCTCACTTGAGCTCCTTTTCCTAGTGGCTGAACTTGGGTTATGTCAATGGCCATTGCAAAACATAATTTTACAAAAAACTGTATTGATTTGAAACAGGTAATTAGAAGGAATAATGAGAATCTAAATATAATTTACCTTTGTAGGAAATCCCGTAAAAGTGGTAGCTTCCGTCAAGTTTGAATATAATACTCTGATCTTGTACTGTACAAAGCTTTGGAGAGTTTAGATCTAAAGAAATATATCAACTGAAACAGGACAAGTGATTGGAAACAACAGTTTATTACAGAGAAGTGGAAAACTAAAAAGTGTGCAATTAATAGGAACTGAACTCAAAATTGAAAATGGCGGGAAAGTCAAATAACAAGTACAGCAAACCACACAAAATTAGCACTTTGCATTGTGATGGACAGCCACGGCCCTTTCCCTGCCAGCAGGCCAATATATAGGGAGCACTGCCTTCTCCACAGTGCTAGATGGCAGCCCCCTTGGGTTACAGTGGCACCTCGGATTCCATGGGAGTTGTAGTTTGGCACATTCCTGTTGGGTTCCGTGGGGGCCGCGAGGGGGAGCTGAAGAGCTCTATTGGGACGTCCGCCACACCTGGGAGTGATTCTTGACCTCCCTAACAAGCCAGCTGGAATACTCCTGGGTGGGGCTTAAAAGGAGCCACCTCACTTCACTCGGGGAGCCAGAGTCGGGTGAAAGAGGACAAAGCTTGCCAGAGGAGAAGTGCAGTGGACGAGGAAGAGAAAGGGAAGAAAGAAGTTGGTGCTTGAACTGTTATTGTACTGTGCTGCTGTGGGGGAGCGAGGAAAAAGCGCTTCCCCGCTATAATAAACATGTGCTGTGTGGCAAAACTTGTGTCTGCGTCTATCTGTGTCGGGGTTTGGCCAGCTGGAGAGCCCTCTGGTGGCCACAGCATGTATCACACAATGATTGCAAGCCAACTGAAGCAAACTCGACTTCAGATGTGGGTTTTTCTTTGGAATTTATCTTAGGAGTTGTTTGCTGTAAGGTGCCATTTTAGGCAAACCCAGTGCTTCATTTTTGCCTTTCTGCAAGTTTTTCTTTTTTGTTTGTCCAGAGAAATTACTTCCTTAATAAAGATTCATTTGGACTTGTCTCCCAAACTAGAGGTTTGATGGTTCCTCTCACTTGTGAGTCATTTTTCTATATTTTAGGAGGTTTAAAGTATTTTGATCTCCTTTTACAGGAGCTTTAGGTCAGCCTGCCAGGGGTGAAGCCTATCACAAGGCAGGCCAATAAATGTCTTGGCCTGATTTTGTGAGTCTTTTTGGAGATATATCACCATTTTGCTAATTTGTGTGCAGTTAATTACAACATTAGCACATTTATGGATTGCTTTGATGTAATTCTACTTAAAGACAAAATTCTTAGGACCTTAAGAAGTTAGGCAGGACCTTTCATTTTTAATGTGAGAAACATCTGCCCCAGTATTCTTCAGTATATGGATTATGTTCTCTGGTGAACCTCACCACTAAGTCACTTCTATAAGAAATGTAGAGAGTTCTTTTATTTGCAGATGTCACTTTCAAGACTTTCATGATCTTATTATCAATCAATGCAATTCAAATAACAATAGAGAGAAGGTAGTATGTTCTTCTGAGTAGTTTTTAAAATGAATTTCTTGGTTAAAAGTTAGAATTGCATATTGACTATTTCAATAGCTTTGGACATTTGGCAACATTTCTGTAAGTGTAAGGAATCCTTCGACACTCCTAAACAGGGTAAAGCAGCTCCTGTTCTGTGAATCCAGCTTTGAATAAATATGACCTGGGTAACTATTCCTTTCTTTGGGCTGTCTCTGGGAACAGGGTGGGCAATACTCTCAAGAAGAAAGCAAAAAGGAAAACGCTCCCAAAAAGTAAGCAAACATAAGTGAAGGGAGGCCCAGCAGTGGAATTCTAATCTGAAATCATCCATGGCTAGCTCCCTGTTTATAATTAATACAAGGATGACCCCTTTGCAATCTGAGCTGACTGCTGTGTTTCTTTTCTTTTTTTGATTAATGGTTTTTCCAGAGCAGCTGCACAAGACGGCCATGTGACTTAATTTACACTCCTTAGTGAACGATAGATGCCTTCTGTGACTGGCATGTGTGAAGCTCTACCGCTTGACACACCTTTATGCTTGTGATGCTCTTCATGAACGACTGGACTTGTGTGAGAGGCAATAATTAAGACACTAAATGGTGCTGTCTGATTTTTTTAGGCAAGGACCAAGTTTTTGATTACATGGAGTCTCGGTGGCATGTGTGATAGTGGCTGGCACACTCTAATGGAAAAGGGGGCTGTTGCTAGGATAACTCCCAACTGACACTTGTGCCATGATAATGGTTTGACAAGGCCAGTCCTCAAATAAAAATAAATTAGTGACAATGGTGTCATCTGGGGAAAATGGGGACCATTTGTTTTTCTTAACTTGTTACCCACAAGACAGACACTCTCCTGTGCTGCAGACCAATGGTTTGTCACTCCTCTCCAGGTGCTCATCTCACTCTGGTGCTGGAAAGCACTCAAACAGCACCTGGAGGTCTGAGACAGGATCTAAAAGTCCCATTGTGGGGTATCAGGGTACCCAAATATGTAGAGGCATCTCTGAATGTTCAGTTTCAAATGAGGTAGAATTGGATCATGTGTTAAAATGTGTGTGACTGAAGTGTTCTGCATCTCATGGACTCTGTGGCTACCAAGTCGGGCCATTAGCAGTCTGGCAGCACAGGACTCACCTCAGAGAAAGAACACACTATAACTCGGAATGTACTTGGTCCCATTGGATGATATTCATTGTGACTGAAGACCGATTAATTTGAAGGTAGGAGGATACAGAGCAGTAGCAGTAGCCTGGTTCACCAGTCTGGGGTGTCTTCTTCAAGGGAGTTTACTTCCCTGTCCCATTTAAGAAACTAATCTTACATCCCACAGGCAGAGAGCGTGACAGATGGGTGTATGTGTGTGTGTGTAAGCATGAGTCTTCTGAGGAATAGACCTATAATTTAGTTTTGCTTCTGTACTACCTTACACTAAGGCTGTCTGTAATCAGGAAAGGAAAGATCAAGAGTTATACAGAGCATTACATGAATCACGATGGCTGCAATTGCACTGCCAAGTGTGGATTCCTGAATCAAAATTTGATCTGACATCTGTAGTGTTTATATTATAAGGTCTAGATGTGGCCTGAGCATTAACAGTGCATCCGGAAAGTATTCACAGCGCATCACTTTTTCCACATTTTGTTATGTTACAGCCTTATTCCAAAATGGATTAAATTCATTTTTTTCCTCAGAATTCTGCACACAACACCCCATAATGACAACGTGAAAAAAAGTTTGACGTTTTTGCAAATTTATTAAAAATAAAAAAACTGAGAAGTCACATGTACATACATGTACAGCCTTTGCTCAATACTTTGTCAATGCACTTTTGGCAGCAATTACAGCCTCAAGTCTTTTTGAATATGATGCCACAAGCTTGGCACACCTATCCTTGGCCAGTTTTGCCCATTCCTCTTTGCAGCACCTCTCAAGCTCCATCAGGTTGGATGGGAAGCGTCGGTGCACAGCCATTTTAAGATCTTTCCAGAGATGTTCAATCGGAAATAAAGTCTGGGCTCTGGCTGGGCCACTCAAGGACATTCACAGAGTTGTCCTGAAGCCACTCCTTTGATATCTTGGCTGTGTGCTTAGGGCCGTTGTCCTGCTGAAAGATGAACCGTCACCCCAGTCTGAGGTCAAGAGCGCTCTGGAGCAGGTTTTCATCCAGGATGTCTCTGTACATTGCTGCAGTCATCTTTCCCTTTATCCTGACTAGTCTTCCAGTTCCTGCCGCTGAAAAACATCCCCACAGCATGATGCTGCCACCACCATGCTTCACTGTAGGGATGGTATTGGCCTGGTGATGAGTGGTGCCTGGTTTCTTCTAAACATGACGCCTGGCATTCACACCAAAGAGTTCAATCTTTGTCTCATCAGACCAGGGAATTTTCTTTCTCATGGTCTGAGAGTCCTTCAGGTGCCTTTTGGCAAACTCCAGGTGGGCTGCCATGTGCCTTTTACTAAGGAGTGGCTTCCGTCTGGTCACTCTACCATATAGGCCGGATTGGTGGATTGCTGCAGAGATGGTTGTCCTTCTGGAAGGTTCTTCTCTTTCCATAGAGGACCTCTGGAGCTCTGACAGAGTGACCATTGGGTTCTTGGTCACCTCCCTGACTAAGGCCCTTCTCCCCCGATCGCTCAGTTTAGATGGCCGACCAGCTCTAGGAAGAGTCCTGGTGGTTTCGAACTTCTTCCACTTACGGATGATGGAGGCCACTGTGCTCACTGGGACCTTCAAAACAGCAGAAATTTTTCTGTAACCTTCCCCAGATTTGTGCCTTGAGACAATCCTGTCTCAGAGGTCTACAGACAATTCCTTTGACTTCATGCTTGGTTTGTGCTCTGACATGAACTGTCAACTGTGGGACCTTATATAGACAGGTGTGTGCCTTTCCAAATCATGTCCAATCAACTGAATTTACCACAGGTGGACTCCAATTAAGCTGTAGAAACATCTCAAGGATGATCAGGGGAAACAGGATGCACCTGAGCTCAATTTTGAGCTTCATGGCAAAGGCTGTGAATACTTATGTACATGTGCTTTCTCAATTTTTTTATTTTTAATAAATTTGCAAAAATCTCAAGTAAACTTTTTTCATGTGGTCATTATGGGGTTTTGTGTGTAGAATTCTGAGGAAAAAAATGAATGTAATCCATTTTGGAATAAGGCTGTAACATAACAAAATGTGGAAAAAGTGATGAGCTGTGAATACTTTCCGGATGCACTGTACATATACATGAAGCCTTTGTGGAATTTATGTGTCGTACAAGCATTAAAACATAGTGACACAGGCAAAGCTTTGAGTAGTTTGAAAAGCGCTATATAAATGTAAAGAATTATTATTATTATTATAAAGCATACCAGTGTATTTTATGCTAATGCTCTTCAGTTTTCTAGATTTTAGAAAAAGAGTACATTTTCTAAATGTGGTGAGTCAGAACAGAAGGGTTATTGCATTATATACATTAAAAGTTTGTGAAGGACAAATCAGCATCCTAGTCAAGATGGACTCCCTGCTCCATTACCTGGCCAGGAGGCCACAATAATAGAAGATCAGCAAAAGAATGATAATATCTCCTTTACATGCCTGGACCTGGATGTGGAAGGACATTACATTGGCTACATCGAGGCTGGCCTTCTAACGGCCGCTGAGTGACACCCAGAATGGACTTAGGAACTGGGAAGGACAGCACAGTGGGTGATTACCAGCTATGAGTAGAGTGTATTGCCATACAATGGATGGCAACATCGTCTCTGGCAACCCCCACTATGGATGCCTGCTTGGTAGCAGGATAGTTGTGGTCCCATGGGCCCACCTTATCAGTTGATGTGGTGTCTGCCAGGGGGAGCTGTCAGACAGTGATGATACAAGGAATCCTGTGGTCCTGCCTGACCTGGAAGTGCTTCCTAGAGGCAATAGTTGAGGCAACAGAAGTACTTCCAGGTCCAGAGTTAAAACAGAGCCCTCTACTCGGCTCAGGGACTTGGAGTCAGGAGAGGAAATGGACAACACTCGCCTGGGTGGAGTGGAGGAGATCAGAGAGAATAAAGTACTGACGAAAGTGCCGTGCTGCACTTTTGGGTGATGGAACCTGTTGTGGCAGTGTGACCAAAAAACTTGTACAAGGTATACTTTGGTTGTTAAATATAATGATTTGAAGCCAGAACTGTGTCTGTGGAAGCTGTGTCTGGGGTTTGGGGAGGTAATGCATGTTAAATGATTTTATAAATCCCAAATGACTGTACATCTTTTAAATGAGACAAGTAACAGTTGAATATCTGTGAAATTATGCCTCCTGTGATGGATGGCCGGTGAGAGTTTCTGGCCCTCACCCCCAGGCCGCCAGGAGGAGCTCTCCCGACAGCATGGACGTGCCCCGAATTCCAGCAGGGCCTCATGGACTTTGTAGTTTTTATACACAGCCCTGCTGGATACCTTGGGGACCACCGAGAGTCGCTGTAGGGAGGCTCGTGGACTCTTATGTGCCCTATAACCTGGAAGTACGTCCTGGTCATGTGAATAGGAGAAATGACGTACTTCCAGGTTGAAGAAAAGGCCTTTTACCCTGACCCGGAAGTAATAAGGACTTGTGGACTGTTGGGCAGGAACACCTCCAGGTCAGGGGGTATAAAAGGACTCTGGGAAAGCCCAGACACTGAGCTGAGCTGGGAGGTAGGGTGGCTAAGTGTCTGGGAGCGGAGGAGAGAGTATTATGATTATTGTAGTATTGATTGGTGTTTGTATGAATAGTGTGGAGTGAAGGTGCTTAGTGCACGTTATTATAATAGAATAAATAATAATTGTACTTTTACCTGGTGGTTGGAGTGGTACCTGAGGGTTCAAGTGGTCGATAAATTCCTCAACTGCTACACTCCCCATTCCTGATTTTAGTTTGTCACATGATCCAAACTTAGTGTTTAAACTCTGGTCAGATATGGAAGATTAAAATGTAATCATAAGGAAGCAGCCTGCTCTCAAAACTCAGATACCATGTGGTTTTTGGGGGTGGAAACCAACATTTGGAAAAATGTGGAAAAATTGGAATCACATCCCATTAGAGTGGGAGTATAAATGCGTAAAATGTGTCTAGCTGATCCTACCATACTATACTCATCTCCATTTTAAGATGGAAGTAGCACTTCATTCCTAAGAATGAGGGTTTCCCGAAAAACCTTGCCATGCATTTCATACATCAGTTAAAATTAATAAGACATTCTGTGATTAATTTGATATTTGCTACTGCAGTGCCTCAGAAGGGTATTTTGCAGTGATTTACCTTTTTTGAATTTCTTGAGGCAGAGATTTTTTTCTTTCTAAGAAACTTGTTCTCTGGGTGTCTATTATTCAAGCAGGGCAACCTCCACTGTGTGTCCGTTGAGACTGTGATGGTAACATCACAACTTTGAGGAACTGCTGGTCCTTTGCACAAAGTAATGATGTCTGCAATCATTATGCTTTAATAAAGTTTATTCTGAGAAACATATTTCCAGTCCCACTTTCTGAGATGCATCTCTTACAGCCATAAAAGTGATGACTTTTGCGTGATAAAGTATTTGCTGCTCATCTTCTTATAGCCAGCATTCAATATGGAAAACCCCCGATCAAGAACATTACTGTTGAAAAGTGGAAAATGTACATAATGGTTCATCCAATACCCACAATGGAGAAAATGATGTGAGTATTTAACCATTAACAGGTGTCACTTCAAACACTGTAAAAAAAAAAAGAAAAAGAAAGAAAAAACACCACTGTCACTCAGCAGCATTTCAAAGTGGACTGCCAAGAAAAACTGGCCCTAGCACAGCATTCAGCCACCAGACGCTGTCACCTACTGAAATGGGGCAAGTGCTGAGCAGACCTGGGACTAAACAAGCACTGAGGAAAGGTTTCCAGTTTCAATCAACCCTTGGGAAAGCTGCCCATGAGGCTCACTGACTCCTTTCTCCAAAACCTGCTTCAGCAGCAGCCCAGCTAGGCAAAATAGGAAGCATAAAGCAAGTCCCCGTGCTGAACCGGATGCCTGTCCACTGAGCGACACAGGCTCTAGGCTTATTACAATAGGCCGCTCAGCCTAACAGCATGTCTTTGGACTGTCACTTTGATTGTAAACCTTATTGGGAGGGCTACAATATGTTAAAATAATGAAATTGATGCCTGCAAGTGACTGTATTTTGGAAGAGTAGGGAGTGCCAATCAAGTAAAAGTTTTTTTTGTACACTACAATGATCTTTCATTTAAGGTCTAGGGAATTGGTCCTCATACTCCATCCAAAAATGATATTTTTTGTACATTACTTATCCCGTGTACTTCGTAGTCATGGCGAAGAAAAAATTTGAATCTCATGTTGTCATAGGGAATGGAGAGAAAGAAAACACAAAAGAAGGTAATTGTGACCAATGCTGTACATCAAGAACTGTGAAAAGTGTCCATGGAAATAAAAGTGAAAAAATCTCACTTTACTTGTGTCACATAAGCCACATGTCAGTTATCCAGTAGTATGCACAAAACAGACAAAATACATGGATTTTTGCTAAAATAATTACTTTGTAAATTATCAGTATGCATCATAAACAGAAAGCCTAAAGCCTCATGGGAATGACTTGTCGAAATGAAGACAGGAATCTTGACCAGCAAAAGGCAATTCAGGACCAACAAGCTCATCCATACTATTCACCTAGATGGACTACAATAAAATCAAGTTGAGATGTGAAGGTCCCTAAAGTCCTACTCTCCGCCACACTACTTTACATGTGTCTGTAGTTCTTTGTGTACTGAAAAACCTTCCAACATTTGTGACCTTATCTGACTTTAGTAGGTTTCTAACTGTGTCTACCATCACACTATTATTTTGGGTGTGGTTCCTTAATGGGAATTGGCATTTGCATGTTGTTCTCATGGTTCCAGCATACAGTATTGTTGATAGCTATGGATGCCCAATTCTGGTCAAGTGCAAGGCTTGAATTCCAGAATGGCATTGTGGGTATAGAATCTGTTCTTTAAAATGTTTGTATGGTTTTAACTTATAAAATAGCTGCCATCCTTCTTATAAAGTAGCTGCCATCCTTCTTTTCTTTCAAGGCAACAAATGGCTTTTACTATTGCCACTTTTATCCCATTGTGGAATTATTTCAAAAATAAAAATGCAACATTTGTACATGCTTACCAATCAGCTAAAACATACATACTTATAACTTGCAGTATGAGGCATTTGAAAACAGTATTTATCACTGCGTCACTATGATGCACACAATCAAATATTTTTTTCTTTCCTTGTCAGTGTTTTATTTTTAAAACAAAACATTCTCATTGTTTTTAAACCATTAGCATATTGTGACTGACAGCTGGGGCACTTTCCCGGCCAGAACGCCTCCCTAATTGAAGGACCGAGGGAGAGGACATGAATAGGGCACTGCCTCCTCTGCAGTGCTAGATGACAGCCCTCCTGGGTTGCAGCAGTGCCTCAGATTCCCACAGGGCTACAAAGGAGTTGGAGTTTGGCACAGCCCTGTTGGGTTCTCTGAATGCCAGCAGGGGTTGCTGCAGGAGCAATGGAGCTCTACAACATCAGGCTTCCATCAGACCTGGGAGTACTTCAGAATCATGCTGATGGGTCACCTGAAGTGATCCATGGTGCCACATAAAAGGGACCACCTCACTTCATTCAGAGAGTCAGGAGGAGGAGCTTGCTAGAGGAGGAGTGGAAGTGGAAGGAGACAGAGAGAGGAAGAGAAAGAAAAGGAGACTAGTACTGTGTACTATGAATATTGTGCTTATTGTGCTGTGCATTGGTGGGAAATGAATTGGGAAGTGTTTCTCACAGAAAAATAAAAAAACATGTGTTGCTGAACTTGTGTCCACAACTGCCTGTGTCGGGTTTGGGGAGCTGGTGCACCCTCTGGTGTCCACAATATACAGTACAAAACTAACTATGGATTGATTTCAAAGTTTTATTCATTTCCAGGGTGGCACGGTGGCGCAGTGGGTAGCGCTGCTGCCTCACAGTTGGGAGACCTGGGGACCTGGGTTCGCTTCCCGGGTCCTCCCTGCGTGGAGTTTGCATGTTCTCCCCATGTCTGCGTGGGTTTCCGTCCAAAGACATGCAGGTTAGGTGGATTGGTGATTCTAAATTGGCCCTAGTGTGTGTTTGTGTGTGTCCTGCGGTGGGTTGGCACCCTGCCCGGGATTGGTTCCTGCCCTGTGTTGGCTGGGATTGGCTCCAGCAGACCCCCGTGACCCTGTGTTCGGATTTGGCGGGTTGGAAAATGGATGGATGGATGGATGGATTCATTCCAAAACTAGGGGGCTTCACCCCCTGCTCGCTTCGCTCACCAAACCCTGCGTTTGGTTTTCCAGATACACACTTTTAAGATTTTTTTTTCTTTGAATTGTTGCTATTTCATTAGTTTCACTTTTATTTCAGAACTTCTTTAAAAACAATATTTGAAATCTTTAGAGTCCCAACATGCTGAATCATTTAAATGAGGTCCGTGAGACATGTGTTTAATGACTTTGTACCATAATTCAGGATAGGTTTCTCTGTTTGGAATTTCAGCACAAACAAAACGATCTACATCATCAGCAGTTAATAATTTTTTTTTGCAAAGTAACCAATAAATGCATGTGAAGTAAACCCTGTTTTTGAAATTCTCTAAATTCAAAGCCTTACAATATTTATATACTTCTGACATATCACCTACAGTATGTCCATATATTCGGTCTCTATTCGCCTTTTTGTTATTTCTCCGAGTAATAATTTCTCTTTGTTTGCGCTAATGCGATGTTTACTTTCTTTTTTTTGACACTGTCTTTTTTTCTGCTTTCATATTCTGTTTCTTGCTCTGCATGGAAAAAGAACACCGACTTCGTAACCCCAAACACAACCTTCTAGCACCCTCTCCAACCCCTCATCCTGTCCCGGCCTCCCACCCCCCTTTATCGCATCAATCAATACCCCGCTGTCCAGTCTTCCGTGCTGTACTCCACCCTCCTTCAACCTGGAAGGGACGCTACAATACTTTCGAATTTTACTGCTTTCATATTCTGTACCATTCTCCACATCGTGTATCGTGCCATTGTTTTTTTTGACCCTTTCAAATTCCACTGCTTTCATAATCTCTAACCTGCTCTGCATGTGTATAGCGCCAGCGTTTTTGAATGTCTTTATGAAGTTCTGCTTTGTCTTTTAATTCTGAGCCTGATTGGACATGCTTTTTTTTCAATTCCAGTTGTTCTGGGTTGATTATTACTTTCCTTATTTTCTGAATTTGCACCTCGATTATTCTTTTTCTTTTTTGCATCTTTTTCTCTCTAACACTTTTGAGTCTCTTTTCTCCGCACTGCTCTTTTTTCTTTGCTTAGTCGTCAATGTTTCATCTATAATGTATTGTCCTTATACGCTTTAAATGAGCTGAGAGCACTGGATCTGTGTGTGCTCAAAGCCTTGACGCGACTGAGTGTTTTGCTGCCCGTAGTCTTATTTGATATTGGCTGTAAGTAGGCGTGTCTTGCAAGAATCTCATGTTCTACGTCCCCGTGATACGGTCCTGGGTCAATCTCTTGGCACAAAGCCTCATGTTTAAGGTCCCCGCGAGACGCTCCGTGGCCAATCTCTTTTGTCTTGTGGGTCTTTTAAGTGTCTTTCGTGATCTTCACGTGAAGATCATGTCTCGTCTCCCTAGTCTTTCTCTCCCAGGATTTTTTTTATAATAGAGAGAAAAGGTTGGCATCTATCAAACATTATGAACTTGAAAAAGATTAGTTACTGTATTAGTTACATATTCGACACTGGTTCCTAGTTCTCTGTTTCTTTTAGAACATTAGAACAGCCCAATGAGCTTGTCCATCTTATTCACCTAGACTATGTAAAATAACATCAAGTCAAGATTTGAATGTCCCTAGAGTTCTACTCTCCACTAAAGCACACAGTGATTTACTCCATGGGTCTATGGTTTCTTGTGTGAAGAAAAACTTCTAGCATTTGTCCAAAAATCTCTCCTTGATAAGGTTCTAGCTACATCCAGTGTTTTTCTTGAATAATTTATTTTAAAGTAAGAACCTGGGTCCACTGTAATAATTCCCTTCATAATTTTAAACACTTTGTGTCACCTCTTAATATGTTAGCTTCAGCTGAAAAAGTATCTAGCTATTCTGTTGTTGAGTTATGCCTGTGTTTTAGTTCACTGTCTTCAATTAAGTGTCGGATGACAGTCCACTACCCTAACATTCTCTTTTCAAATGTTTTGATACAATTGTTGTTTCCATTATGACAGCAAGCCATCCAAGCCCTGAGGCAACACAGCAGCCCAAACCATGATGCTCCCTCTGTCATGCTTCTTATTTGAGATGATGTGTATGTGCAGTGATTTTTCTCCTGCAAACATAGCACTGCACATTTCTACCAAGGAATTCAACTTTTCTGTTATCTGTCAACAGAATATCTTTGCCAGACAACCACTGAATTCTTCTTCAAAGGGTTATTGGCATTTCTTTTGAATGAAGCATAGCACACACGAACAGATGTTTATTGAGAAGAGCAGAAACTGGCAGTAACCAAACGTTGTGTGCCCATTTCAAAGGGCAGGGCACCATCACTGATTCAAACTCGTGACTCCAATTAGCTTTCATTAGCCTACAGGGTCACATAGTTCTTTTTTCAACATGAACTGTCAATGTTTTAAGTGCTCAATATTGACAGGAAGAAAAGAAATAGTTTATGTGTCATTAGTTTAAGGTGACTGTGCTTGTCCGTTATTGTAACTGATGATTATTGTTAAAGATCAGACCACATTTTTAGAAGTAATTAATACAGAATCACAGGCAGTACCAAAGGGCATATAAAGTACTTCTCGAAATTGTCTGCCCTGCCTGATAGCTTCATCCTGCGTGTGCCTACCTTTCTTCAATGTCCTTTCTTGAAGTATTTTCTTCAAATGTGGCACACATTGCTACAACTTTATGGAAATGACTGTTTAAGTAAATGACTAACCAGGCACAAAATCACAAACTCTTGAAGCCATTTGTTTAAACTTCCCAGGTCATTTTCTTTATTCTTTGGAACCCCTTAAATATAGGATTTTTTGTCTTGTTTTCTGTTTTGCTGTATGAATTTGGAACTCAGCTCAAGTTTTGTCCTTTATGATTCAAAGTGCGTCCTCATCTTGTCCCGTCCTACTTCAATCCTGTGTCCAAATGCAGCAGATAGCAGGAGTTCATCAAAGTATCCCTGCTAAGAAAATGTAGGCCCAGGCAAAAGATCACAAAATTGGACCAAAGGAATGGATCATTAATCTGAAGCTCCATGTAGTCCATATTGATGAAGTGACTGGGATATTATTTAATCATGAAAAATGTGCCTGCACTATGGAGCAAGTGACATGGCTGTTCTGCAAGAGAGCCCTTGAAATTCTTCATGCATTTGTGACTTTAAGTTGCTTAATTCCTGTTGTGTGTAGTTTCTTCAAATTCATCAGCTCCACTAAGGAATTGTGGAGACCCAAGTATTTATTCTGCAATTATGTGAACCACTGGGATTGTAAAGAGAGCGCCTGAATTTCATAAAATGTGTGACTTACTGAGGACAATTTTGTGCACCTGACATAATTTTGTACTGGCAGCATGAAAAGAAGAAATATTTATGTAGTCAATTATTTAGTTTGCTTTTCCTTGCTTCCTGACCCCTAACATATATCCACCCTTAATAATATTTAGTTTGAGTTTTCAGCTTTGAAAAAAGTGTTCTGTCTGATTCAAGGAAATGTGACATCATTGGAGTGTAATGATGACTGTGAGGAAAGAGGTAACAGTGTATTGTGCAGACAGTTCACAGTAAATCAAGGCTGACATCAAGTAGCTAAAATAGACCTTGGTGAAAATATCCGGTCAAGCTGCCTTAAAAGCAAATGTCCCTTTCTGGCTAATAACCTCTTTTCCAGAATCCCACACAACATCCCTGTCATAGAGGTCTGACTGTCCACATAATATTTGAACATACCAAGGAACAGCTAGACATCGCATATATTAAACACTATGAGTAAAATATTTCCTGTTCATTCCCATAGTAGAGTACTGTTTGAAAGCTACATGTATTCTGCACTTGTTCCCCTTTCAATTATAAAATCAAATCTTTTCTTCATGTTAATAAAATTATCAGATAGGTTTAGGCTCCCATACTGGCCATTTAAGTTACAGTTCAGATAGCCTTGTATACTTTAGCCATCAGAGACAATAATCCATCCTTTGTTGCAGAGATCCTCGACGTTGGTCCAGGATATGCACAGGGACTGAAGGTTTTTGTTCCAACCCAGTCTCTTAACTACATGCCAGTTATGGTGGCTAAAGCATTTATTGCTCCAGCACCATTTTTCTGGTTCCTTTTCATTAACTTACTTTTTAAGATTCCCGATCCTTAATTACTTTCTTTTAGTCTTATATTTTCATTTTATCTCATTTTCTTAACCAGCTTCCAAGTAAGTACAAAATACAAAGAGATGCAAATATCAGCTGCTCATCTTCCAACTTGGTCCTATTTAAACCTGTGTGTGTTCATCATGGAGCATCTATTTTAATAAAATATTTGGAATGCAGTGAGGGACTCAGAATTATGAATCTGCTCCAGTCTATGAATCATTTAGATGAAAAGAAATATCTCCAATATAAGAATGGCTTGAAATGGTAGAATAAAAGCACTAACAAGTCATAACATTAAATAATAACCTCTGTGATCAGGAATGCTTGGCTAATAATTAAGCAACTGATGCTTCTGTGGCCCTACAGGGCTAGACTTGAGAATCCCTGCCTTGTTTTTCCTCGTTCCTCATCCCTGGCCAATGATTGTATCCATTAACGTGATGTTGACTCTTGTTTATGTTCTTTCTTATGTAAGGACTAAACAAAAAATCAAGTGGCGGAAAGTAACACCAAAAGCTGGGTGACCATGGAGTCCTGAAAGAACTTGAAGGGCAAGACTGTCTGTCCAATCAGGACTGCTTTTCTGCACACGCCATCAGTCTTAGTTATGCTAGCCATGATACTGTTACTCTCAATTACTAAGGAATGACACCAATTCTATACAAATAACAATCAATATAAGAAAATATAAAAGGGTGAGATAAAGTACCATTGGTTAAGTAAGACAGTCACATACCCAAGAAAAGTTTACTGATTTATTATCAATGAATTTTAGTTAAAGTTCCTGCTTGACACAATCTAACTGTAGAAGACCAGCACACTAAAGAACCCACGTGGACCTCCAGGCTGGGCCTCAACAAGTCTGTATGATGCTGTTGACTCCTAAATCATCACGGTTTAGAAGACAGCTAGCGAAATTCAAATGTTTGCTTGATAAAATTTTATTTAATAATAAACATCATACCAATGCAATTTAAAGCTTAACTTTTAGGAACCTTTCCATTTGATTTTCTAATTGTTTTACACCATTTTTTATTCCAGCAATATGTGTTGCTAATGTGCATTTATCTCCAATCTTGTCCACATTCTTTTAAGAATGCTATATTTTTTTTGCCTCTTCTACATTTTGTCAATGTGATGCTCTTATTGTCTTTAAAAAGCTAATACTTGCCAAATGTCCTTGTGGTAACAAATAAAGTTTATTCTATCTATCTTATCTATCTATCTAGCTATCTATCTCTCTATAATAATAATAACAATTCCTTACATTTATATAGCGCTTTTCTCACTACTCAAAGCGCTCTCCACACAGGAAGGACCTGGGAAGCGAACCCACAATCTCCTTACTGCAAAGAAGCAGCACTACCACTACGTCACCTGATAGATCTATCTATCTATCTATCTATCTATCTATCTATCTATCTATCTATCTATCTATCTATCTATCTATCTATCTATCTATCTATCTATCTATCTATCTATCTATCTATCTATCTATCTATCTATCTATCTATCTTTCAACTTGTCATTCCCTCTGACGACCTCAAGGGAAAATGTTTTGTAAAGTAATGCCAAGTGGTACAGAATGTCATGAGCATGAGCACCATCAAAGTGCAGGGAAGGTTCAGCCCAGCAACAGACAGACACCAGGACACACAATGTCTAGAAGCACACATGTTTATTTTACAGTTCTTTTCTCACACAACACAGTGCACCAAAACAGCCACAACAACTCAGTCCTTTACTTTACTTTTACTTTCTCTTCTTCTTCTGCCGCCTCTACTCCTCCAGTTGCAAGCTCCATCCTCTGTCTCCCTGAAAGTAGTGAGGTGGGAGGGCCCTTTTATAATACATCTGGATGTGCTCCAGGTACTCCATGATTACCTTTCTGCAGCACTTCCTGGTGTGGCGGAATTGCTGCATTGGCACCCGGAAGCACTCCGGGTGTACCTGGTTCCTGTTTTGGCAGCACTTCTTGGTGTGGTGGAAGTGTTGCATTCCATGGCTCCAGAACCATCCAGATGCCCTCTGGTGGAGGCCAAGGGTCTCCACAGGGTTTGCATGCAATCCCAGAGGGCTACCCTCTTGTGTCCCGGGGTAGGAATTGCCCCTCTCCTTGTCCCCAGCTTCTCCAGGCCTCCTGGTGGGGCAAGGTCCCCGGCCGTCTATCACACCTCCAAAAGTATGACAGGAAGAGAGTCCATCTACATGTCCAGGTGGTAATAATACTAAGAGGTATTAGACAAGTCTCAGGTGGTGCCTCAGAAAAGAAATGGCCATGGGCACCAGACAGAGTAGTGGCCAGGTAATATGACAGCTATACTGCCCTAGAGGCAGGCAGCATGGCTGAAACATCCTGAAGGTGTTCAGGATAAATGTGTTGGCAGCTTTAACTCCTGCACACATGAGTGTTTCGTGCTGCTGAAATGACCCCTCCAGAATTGGATAAATGGGTGCAGGAAATGGCTGGACAGATACATGCGCTTAAGTAAATAAAATGAAGAGAACATATCTGAGCTGATCTAAAATGAACTATAAACTGAATGAAATGCTAAACTGAATTGAATTGAACTAAAGTGAAACAAATATTTATGTAAACTGAATTGAATTTAAGAATACTAAATACAATCAAAGTGAACTGAAATGATCTGGACTCATTTGTGATATATAATATTAAAGAGCTGTAGAGTGTTAGAATTTTAAACCCAAATGTTGTCTGCAAGCAAGTTAAAGCAGTAGTTATTATCATTATTCTGATACTTTAACGTTCAGAAAATCATCTTTTTGGATTTAGATGCTTGAAGGGTGAGGGGAACTTAGCATAAGCAGCATATAATGGAGGCACCAGTAAGTGGAGGATGGCCAGGGTCCTTGGGTTTTCTGTACAGTATACTGCTGGTATGAATGCATGCCAGTTTTTGCAGTCCAAAATAGCACTTTATAACTTTAAATAGCTCTCAGAAAAACTTGACTGGCATCTTGTTTCCAAAAACACATTTTACCAATCAACATTTGCTCCTAAATCAAACAAAACCTTAAGCACTACTGAGGACAGAAAGGTCATTGCTAATCCATGCCAAGGATAGATCAATATCCTCAGCATAGAAGATGAAGCTGGCAGTGGCAGCCACATTTCTGAAATCTGATCTACTGCAGCAGGACCAATAAGTGCTACTCAAGAAATGCAAGTGCCCAGGATCTTCTGGAGTCTCAAAGCAGTGTGGCAACAGCTTCATATAATGAATTCAGGTAGGCAGGGTGGGGATATTCCTGTACCATGTGGGAGATTCAATATCCACTTACTGGCATCATTAGTGGTCTTCTTAATTTGACTCTGTACCAAACAAAAGGCAACAATAAAGATTTACAGAATCAGAGCTAATATTGAGGTTGAATGATGTCTTTGTGCTGGCTTGTGTGATTATTTTGGAAATTATGACAGGTAGGTAAGAAATCCTGCTCTTTGTCCCTTCAGCTTCACTGTGAGATTGAGCCCAACAAAGACTTTCACCTTTTGTGCAGAGAACAGTGCACAACACTGCAAGGAGAAAACAACCTGAGAAGGACTGGACGAGATGGTTAAACAGTGACAGCAAAAATAAACAATCCATTTTGAAAGACAGGCCTGTCTCTGATTCAGCTCACATATTCTCATATTTGATATTGTGCTTTCTATTTATTTAACTCGATCACAGCCTTCAGGTTTTGTGGATTTAAAAACTTCCATGGTGTAAAATAGCCAAGTCTTAAGTTAAGTTCTTATGGAGCTGCTTATCAAAACTTTTCCCATATTATTATTGGAGGTGGCTGAGGCTTGTTTTAAAAAAATAATATAGTAGACATCACTTCCTCCTTTACAGCAATGGCTGAATTAGTTCTTGCAAAGTTTATGTGGTAGGCAGTCCTCGACCTTATCATATTAGGAGGCACAGGTTTTCTAAAACTTTATTTAGTCCTCATTGTTGACTGTCTGGTCAGTGGCAGATTTATGTGTACATACAATGTTGTTCAAAGAAGAAGGAAGGCAACAGCAGGTCAAGTGTGTGTTCTATTTGGATGAGAAATGGAAAAGATTTAAGGGGTCTGAACACAGCATCTCAGTGGGTTTTATACTGAACTGAACCCATGTATTTACGACGGCAAACCTCCTCAAGTCTTTTTGCACAGTATTGTCACCAGTGAACTGAGACACGGCCACCAATAAAAAATGAAAAGAAGAAAATAGCAGGCAAAAACAGTATAGAGGAACAGAAAGGAGAAGGAGTTGATTGAGGTTAAATTAACTTGTAGAGAGTAACCTGGCTTACCAGCCATAGTGTCACTGGTATGTTATGAAAAAGCCGAAACTAAAAACAAACAACCAAAAGAACATTAACTACAGTGGCAGAAACAACTTGGATGGAGTGATTGTGAAGAAGGTGTATCAAGAACAAATAATATGTCTTACTATATGTCTTAGTGGCCGTCTCTTGTTAGATACTATATGAGAGTTATGGTTGCTGTTGCAGTTACCTAAGAACACTAAACCTGAAGGGTTGAAACATATGGTGTGATTGGACAAATCCTATTTTCTGATCATTCCTGCTAAGGCTCAGGCAAGAACATAGCAATCATTGTGTTTGAACAGTGTAGGATGAAAGTATTGCAGCATGTGGTTTGATGGTACCAACTTGGTCTGTTTTTGATGTTTCAATGCCAATGGCAGTAGCATCCATTTGTAACAAAAATATACAAAACTTAGATGATTTTTTTCCCCAACAAGATAATGTGCCATGCCATGAGACTAGGAAAGTCCTGAACTGGCACCATTAACATTCAGTAGAGCATCTGTGGAATGAAAGGGGAACAAGCTACTCTAAGTAAATATTTTCCACAATATGTGAACTTTACAGGATAAGGTCATACTCACATCCCCTTACTACACTTTAGCACTCAACATGACAACCACAGAACTGACAAGCAGACTAAATGTATAGTAGCAATTGTTTTGGACACAGTCTTTGAGCTTGCAAGGACAATATGGCATAGCTTTATCCCTTCATACAACATACGGTTATGGTAAGAAGGAACTATCATGGCATTGGCAATGGAGTAAAGGCTCAGCCTCCAAGCATATCACTGTTTTCCTTTCAGTTCAGAAGAGAAGCTGAGAGAAGATATCTAGAAAATATCTAACTATCTATCTACAGTGCCTATAAAAACTATTCACCCCTGGAAGTTTTCATAATTTGTTGTTATACAATATTCACGTTTTTGACACACTGATCAACAGAAATCCAATCTCTATAAAACAGTCATTTTTTATATGTAAAAATCTCTATAAATCTCTATAATCTCTATAAAATAATAATAATAATAATAATAATCTCTATAAAATTTCAATCTCTATAAAACAGTCATTTGATTGCATCTTTCCTGAAGAAGGGGCCTGAGTTGCCTCGAAAGCTTGCATATTGTAATCTTTTTAGTTAGCCAATAAAAGGTGTCATTTTGCTTGGCTTTTCTCTACATTCATAATGGCTAACACGATATAACACTCTATTACTATAAAACAGTCCAAATTAATTACAAATATGGAACACAAAATAATTGATCACTTAAGTATCTACCCCCTTTAAGTCCATATTTAGTAGATGCACCTTTGGCAGCCATGACAGCCTTGAGTCTCTGTGCACAGGCATGTCCGTCAGCTTTACACATCTGGAAACTGCAATTTTCCCCTATGTTTTTTTTGCAAAACTGCTCATGCTCTGTCATGTTGCATGGGGATCGTAAGCGAATCACCATTTCACAAGTCCAGGCACAGATTTTACAACAACAACATTTATTTTTATTGCACATTTTCATACAAATGATGTAGCTCAAAGTGCAATTTTATGTTGCTTGACATAAGATCCTTCCAAAGTAATTTAAATTCCTATGCAATCTATGACTTCCACTAAATGCTTCAAAATTCTGCCTTTTTAACAGGTAATGGTGACACAATTCTGAAGAAACCAAACATTATTTAGTTTGACACTAAATCGCTTACAAACAGTTTGGATTAAGTGAAACTTATTTTTATTTTTATCTTGAAGATCCGGCTTTATGTTCATATTCCATTACAGTGACAAATGGACAGATAAAAATAATTAACTGACTTGTACACCAAGCTTGAAACTACACAATGAGCACTGGGCATATTACATGACACTAAGTGCTCATCTACGGTAAGTGAAGGGCACATTATTTCACTTTATCTTTCTTGTAATTGCTTTTTAAATGCCACTCTTAGTCGCATGTTAGCAATGAAATCTTTAGAGCATGATGCCTGTGACATTCAGTTGCCCGAAGTTGGTGGCATCTGCCATTTAACTAAGTTTACTTTGGCTCCAAAGTTTAGCTTAGATAGAGGGTAAAATTACCTCCCAATCTTTAAAAAAACATTCAAACTGCTTTAACTGAATGTTTGTTCATCCATCCATCCACTTGTCTGAATCTGCTGTTCCTCATTACTGGTCCACAGGAAGTGATAACTGATACTGACAGTATTAAACTCTAAGCAGGGGCCTTAGACAGAGAACCAAGTGTGTTGTAGATCACAACTGAACATTCAGGGCCAGTTCAGCGGAGCTGACAGCCTGTCTTTGTGTTATCAAACAAAATGGAAATAAGAGCAAGAACAAACTCATTTGGAGACTTTGAGAAGATGCAAACTTCATGTAAGCTTTGACCTGGGTAAAAAGTCTCTTCTACACCATTGTAAATGTTCATTCATTCATTTCTTTCTTTCTTTCTTTCTTTCTTTCTTTCTTTCTTTCTTTCTTTCTTTCTTTCTTTCTTTCTTTCTTTCTTTCTTTCTTTCTTTCTGCAAGGAAATGACACACAATACAATTATTGAGGAGTTTGGGGGAATGAAGGCTCTCATAAAGAAATGGGTGACGGTGCACCACTAAGCAATGAAACACAGTCGGCAAGCTGTGTCAATCACACCTCGAAATCAGTGATACTTCGTGATTAGGGCTTGCACAGAAATCAATAGTAATCATCGCCCTTCTCTACAGATCATTGCAAGGTCCAAATTCCATTCTCTTAAAAACAAGTTATTCACACTTTACGAACGCTCCCCACACAGCAAGGAACCCATGAGTTTCTGAAACTCACTGTGTACGTAATGCTTGATTCTTATCATATGATAGAACAGTAGCACTAACTAATAAATGACCTACAAATGACGGCAAACTGCAAGACACCGATTGCCAGTCAGACAATGCACCTCACTCGATTTTGGTGAAACACGATGAGTCCTTCCTCTTTGTCGCACTCCTTAGGTTGTGGGGCACCACAGTTTAGTAAGCCCGGCTCTAAATGAAAGGACCATTCTAAGAGCCAACTGCCTTAATATAATGTTTACTGTATTTACAGTTTTTTTATTATGAACTGATCTTTAAAGGCTACAATTTAAACAAATATGTATAATGAATATAAAAAATGCAGCTTGCCACTATAACCACATGTAAAGCTGCTTGTTTTGTGTGAAAGGCACTATATAAAAATGGATTAATGGATAGCTGTAAAAGGGATTATGTTTAAAAAATAATTGCTCTTGATAGTAAGCCACCATTCAAAATGAGGCCTGAATTGGCTGTTTTGTTCTGCCATTTATACTGGTCTGCTTATATTTGAAAAATTTAAAAGTAAAAATTGAATCAGTATATTAGCATAAACACAAATGTGCTGTAAATCAGTCCAAATGAGTACAGCACTAGACTTGAATGCGAGCATCATGACATACTGCAGTGAGAAAGGTGGCATCAGAAGGTCACTGAGCTTCATGTAATTCTCTGCCTTCAGATTTAGAGCTTTACAAAAGAGCATCCTGGTGCTAACGTACGATTCTAATAAACAAATGAAGGGAAGGAATAGTAGAATGAGATGTGGGTTTGCAAGCTCATGACTTCTGGCCAAAGCCCGGATCCTGGTATCACTACATACCTCTTGCACAGTAAACTCTAGTAAAAGTATTTGGCAGCAGCCACATGAAATACACAAGGTGGACAACACCTGGAAAAATACAAAAACTGTGTTTATTACCCAAATGGAGGAAGATAAAAAGGATTACAATTTACTCAAATAACAAACATATAGGTACTGTCCCATTACTCCCAGTTAATATAGATTTTAAAGTCCTCGTATATAATGTAAGGCGGCTCAACCACCTGCCTGGTTCTCAAGGACCACAACAAAGACCTCCCTTGTCAATGTTCATCTTTTTCTCATGGCCAAAGCCTTCCCATCTTGCCAGCTCATCTTTTCTCCAAATTTTCCTCTCAGCTCCACTCTCAATGGAGCATCCAGCATGAGGCATCCCATCCAGCCAAACCCTGTATTCAGTGCTTGGTTCAAGGACATTTCCTCTTTGGCTATAAGAACATCAAGTTAGAATGCCCTCTAACCCATAGTCGGGCACTTAGTAGCTCTTGAAGGACTGCGTCTTCAGCAATTATTCCAGCTGCCTTTTTACCTTAAAGGGACAACACAGGGTTATAGTGGGATATAGTGACATGATGTTCCTTTCTGTATTGTCCTGGATATTTTGTGGAGGTTTGTTGGGAGATTTCTTTCTCTTGTTCTTCCATCATAAAGATACTCTTGCTACTTGCACCTCCACGCATTCCCATCTATTCATCTTCTAAACCTACTTTATACTTAGCAGGGTCACTGGTAAGCTGCAGTAAGCATAGGGTGCCAAGCAGGAACAATTCCTGGATGGGACGCCAGTGCGTCACAGAGTGAAGACACAGACTGGGGCCAATTTAGCATCACCAATCCGCCTAACCTACATGTGTTTGGACTGTGGGAGGAAACTAGAGCACCTGGAGGAAACCCACGTGGACACATGGAACACCCAGGATGTGAAGCCTGGCCTCCTTTTTCTGAGGCAGCAGCACAGTCACTGGACTAGCATGCACCCTCCTCCATTATCTATGAGCGTATTTTTTAAAATAAGGTTGGGAAGAGCTATAATTTATTAGTGAATGCAGGAGTTTGTAGAAAAGATGCCTATGGACATCACAAGAGCATCCAGACACCACACAGATTGTGGCCTGGCCAGGATAAGAACTTAGGATTCTTTGCTCTCTGTCCTTTACTAATTTTTTTAAATTCCTACTGTGAAATACCCTACATAATATAAACATTGCTTAGCTTATGATAAAAATATTCAAAATGATTACTATTGTTAATCTTTCTTGCAATCTTGCTTTGCATTAGATTATAATTGTGCTTGTTTTGAACTTTGTGAATGAGGCTGATTGTTGATCGATGGCTTATTTGCAGGTTTACTCTGTTTCGTTTAGACTGATGCGCATGTCATGGGCCACTTGTGCAGTGCCAACTTCTCACATTTGGCTGCCTGATGTCTCAAAGATCAAAACACCTCTAGTTTGCCCTTTCCCTGTATTTCATGGACCTATTTTTTAGCCGGTCCTTAACTTTACACAGACACTCATCGACATATCCCTGAGTTCATTGATTGGCCAATCTTCTTAGCAACAATAACAACAACATATTGTATTGGCAAAAACAAAAAAATGACTTGAAATTCTGGGGCAGATGAAATTTTTTCCACCATTATTAAGGGATTAAATGTGTTATTATTAATGCAGGTGTGTTTTTTCAATGAGGAAATTGTTTTCCTTATTAATGAGCCCTGTCAGTTCTGGATGATGGTGACTGGACACCCACTCATTCCTCTTTACCTCCCACTCTGGATTTTTAAACTACACTAACAAGCATTGTGGGTTAGGAAATGGGTATCTCACGTTATTTGAAGTTGCATGCCAGGAACAGAGTTTTGTTTCATTTAGTAAGTTGCACAGCTTATATCCTGTTACTCTGACTATAAAAAGCACTGGTGTTCCTGGAGTTGCTTTACCACCATATTTTATTCTATTGCAAGGTTGAGATACAAAAAGAGGCAAAAAAATATCCACCATATGAACTCAAATGTTCTAGTGCACATCTGTCCTGCAGCTAATACATGA
Organism: Erpetoichthys calabaricus; assembly: GCF_900747795.2. NCBI lineage: Eukaryota > Metazoa > Chordata > Cladistia > Polypteriformes > Polypteridae > Erpetoichthys > Erpetoichthys calabaricus. The sequence goes on from NC_041395.2 coordinate 200,746,063, forward strand.
CTTTTCTACATGTGTCTCATTAACCTGTCCTCTGCACAGATTAGCAACCCTTTAGGACAGCTTTAGCTCTAAGGATTTAATGCTCTCATCAAATGCTAAAGAAAGTACATGACCCTTCCTGACACAACTGCTGTTCCTGGTACTGAATACCAGTCTGGGAACAGCCCTTTGGACAGACATGTTTCATTAGTTTCATGACCAGTGGCATACTGTAGCTATGAAAGTTCTTTGTCTGCTCAGATATCTAGAATTGCAACACAGAGGGTGGCTGTTTCATTTGCGTGACTTGACATGTGTGTATACTCTTGTTAACTATATAACACAGTGACAATCCATGTCTCTGAGTACAAGTGGTTAGACAGAATAAGCACATCATGGGCTAGTTTATCCTCCCTGGAAGACAATGTAGGTGCTGCAGGTCATCATACACCATTATATCAGAGCCATATGCCCTGAAAGAGAACAGTAGGGAAGTGAGGGTCCAGTACAAGTAACTCATGTGGGATGCCATAATGTGTACTCAGTGAAACCATTTTATACCAAACTGAGCTATTGCATGAATGGTTGAATTCTTCTATTCCCTATCTATCTATCTATCTATCTATCTATCTATCTATCTATCTATCTATCTATCTATCTATCTATCTATCTATCTATCTATCTATCTATCTATCTATCTATCTATCTATCTATCTATCTATCTATCTATCTATCTATCTATCTATCTATCTATCTATCTATCTATCTTAGGTCTTAATTGCAATCTGATTACCTGGTCGGTTACCTACCAGGTAACACATGTGGTTCATCAGCCAGTCAGCAAACATCCACCACGTCCTCTCAGTTGCGAGAAGAAGCTCATAGATATCTGATACAGTACCTGCCAAATAATACAAAGAGTACATGACACGTGTTTCGCCCTTACTGGGGCTCAACTCAGACCTAAGAATGTAATACTCTCATTCTGCCAAATAAGTGAACCAGCCACCAAGGCACAATGTCAGAGGCATGGCCTGAGGTGCTGACGCCTGAGGTTCGATTCCCCTAAGGAGATGCAAAAGTACATACACTTGACGATCCCCAAATAGGGCGAAACACGTGTTGGGTACTCTTTGCATTATTTAGTAGATACTGTGTACTATATATTGTATATATACACAGTATATATATAGTGAAGGATGGCATACATGTGTGGGCTTCACAGCCAGGATGGGGCGAGAATCGTGCAGACATGCAGCAGATGCCAGTGCAGAAGGAGGTACACTGGCGTTCTAGCAGTTTTGGACCAAGGAGCAATATCCAGCCAAGAGGCCAATGAGATGAAAGAACAGGGGAAAACAATTAATCAATGCTACATATTCCCCCAACACTTTAGGTGGCAGCATCTCTGGGCGGCAATACCAGTATATACAGTACTGTGCAAAAGTTTTAGGCAGGTGTGAAAAAATGCTGTAAACAAAGAATGCTTTCAAAAATGGAAGTGTTAATCATTTATTTTCATCAATCAACAAAATGCAGTGAATGAACAAAAGAGAAATCTAAATCAAATCAATATTTGGTGTGACCACCCTTTGCCTTCAAAACAGCATCAATTCTTCTAGGTACATCTGCACACAGTTTTTGAAGGAACTCGGCTGGTAGGTTGTTCCAAACATCTTGGAGAGCTAACCACAGATCTTCTGTGGATGTAGGCTTCCTCACATCCTTCTGTCTCTTCATGTAATCCCAGACACACTAGATGATGTTGAGATCAGGGCTCTGTGGGGGCCATACCATCACTTCCAGGACTTCCTGTTCTTCTTTACGCTGAAGATAGTTCTTAATGACTTTGGCTGTATGTTTGGGGTCGTTGTCCTGCTGCAGAATAAATTTGGGGCCAATCATACGCCTCCCTGATGGTATTGCAAAATGGATAAGTATCTGCCTGTATTTCTCAGCATTGAGAACACCATTGATCCTGACCAAATCTCCAACTCCATTTGCAGAAATGCAGCCCCAAACGTTCAAGGAACCTCCACTATGCTTCACTGTTGCCTGCAGACACTCATTATTGTACCACTCTCCAGCCCTTCGACGAACAAACTGCCTTCTGCTACAGCCAAATATTTCAAATTTTGACTCATCAGTCCAGAGCACCTGCTTTCATTTTTCTGCACCCCAGTTCCTATGTTTTCACGCATACTTGAGTCGCTTGGCCTTGTTTCCACGTCGGAGGTATGGCTTTTTGGCTGCAACTCTTCAATGAAGAGTTCTCCGGACAGTAGATGGGTGTACCTGGGTTCCACTGGTTTCTGCCAGTTTCTGCCTGTTCTGAGCTGATGGCACTGCTGGACATCTTCCGATTTCGAAGGGTAATAAGCTTGATGTGTCTTTCATCTGCTGCACTAAGTTTCCTTGGCCGACCACTGCGTCTACGATCCTCAACGTTGCCCATTTCTTTGTGCTTCTTCAAAAGAGCTTGAACAGCACATCTTGAAACCCCAGTCTGCTTTGAAATCTTTGTCTGGGAGAGACCTTGCTGATGCAGTATAACTACCGTGTGTCTTTTTTGCTGTGCTCAATCTTGCCATGACATGAAACTGTCTTCCACAACCTCACCTTGGTAGCAGAGTTTGGCTGTTCCTCACCCAGTTTTAAGCCTCCTACACAGCTGCTTCTGTTTCAGTTAATGACTGTGTTTCAACCTACGTGTGATATTGATGATCATTAGCACCTGTTTGGTATAATTGGTTGATCATACACCTGACTATAATCCTACAAAATCCCTGACTTTGTGCAAGTGTACCTATAAGAATTGATGCTGGTTTGAAGGCAACAGGTAAATATTGATTTGATTTAGATTTTTGTTTTGTTCGCTCACTTTGCATTTTGTAAATTGATAACAATAAACAATCATTATTTATATTTCTGAAAGCATTCTTTGTTTACAGCATTTTTTCACACCTGCCTAAAACTTTTGCACAATACTGTATATAGCAAACGAATTGGCTATCAGGAAGGAGAGATAACTTTCTGCCTGGCCATTTAAAGGATGGACTAATAAAAGCTGAGGATTGGGAGCTATTCCATCCCCCATATGCCAAGTGGCAATGGTCCTCATATGGGAACCCAGTCGGTACACCCACAGAGGTGCTTAGGTTATGGAGTCCAGAAATTTAGCGCCACTGGGGCCCCTGTATACCAATAAATGATGCTATGAGTGATATGAGCGCTTACAAAGCTGTTTCATATGGTGTATGGCGCACTGTGGAAGACGTGAAATGCTGGTACCATAAGTGTGTGAAGTCATTCTTCCACGAGGGTGACACACGCCAAATGTGGCATGGACTGTGCATTATTATGAACTTTAAAAGCAAATCCAATGTGACTGTGAGCACCGACTCTGTGTTTGCCAACAAAATCAATGCGTTCAATGCCCAATTTGAGGCTGATCATGCTTTTGCCAGCGACAGCCACAGCCTACTGACGGAGCACAATGACATCATCAGTATCACAGAGTGCAAAACATGCGCAGGGTGTTGCAGCAGGTCAATGTCAAGAAAGCGCTAGGGCTAAATAGCATCTCTGGGCACCTGCTGTGCTGCTGCACCAAAAAGCTGTCCAAAGTCTTTACCTTCATCTTCAACAAGTCTCTGACTCAGTCAGTGGTCCCAACATGCTTTACAAAATCCACTGTTGTCCCGCAACCAAAGAATAATAAGCCCCCTTGCCTGAATGTCTACAGCCCAGTTGCACTGACCTCGGTAGTCATGAAGGTTTTTGAGAGACTCGTTAAAGTCTTCATTACAGCATCCATCTCCAGCTCTACAGACTCATTCCAGTTTGCCTACTGCCCCAACAGATGGAAGGTGCCATATTCCACTGCATATCACCCTCAACCACATGGACATGAAACATAGGAATTATGTCAGACTGCTGTTCAGTGATTACAGTTCAGCTTTCAATACAATACAATTGTCCCCCATGTACTGCTCACCAAGCTGAGGGACCTGGGACTGAACAGTCAGCTGTGTGCCTAGGTTTTCAACTTTTTGACACAGAGACTACAGGTGGTGAGAGTTGTTAGTTATGACTCCAGCATCATCACACTCAGAACAGGAGCTCAACAAGGCTACGTACTCAGCCCTCTGCTCTACGCCCTCTACACTCACGATTATGGCCAGAATAGAAAGGCTCAGAAGGAGCTTCTATCCACAGGCCATAAAATTTCTTCACCTGGATGTGCCACCACAATCTTTTTCAACTGTTTATTATAACACAAACTGACTTCTCTATCTCATTGTATTTTAGCTGCCGCCATATCATTTAAGTCTTTACATTATCCAACAAACTAGCACACTACATGTACAGTACATAGATATTCTATGCTATTATTTTTGAACACTGTTCAGATGTTTTTTTATAATTGTAATGCTTATTTGAATATATATATTTTATCTATATATGATATCACTTTACTTCTACCCTTTTACATTTCTTTTTAAATTTAAATTTGATTTTTAAATTAATTGAATTTATCTATTTGTTAACTTTACTCTATAGTCTCATGGCCATTTCAGGGTACATTTCACTAAATGTTGTACTTGTGTAACTGTGTTTGTGACAAATAAGGAATCCTGAATCTTGAAAACTCTTACTGAAGGCAGTGCTCAGGCTGGCTCTCTGCAAATATAATTTTGGGACCAACTTTAAAAAAAAAAAGCCCCAGCAGGAGTGGAAAGATTTTTTTTCCGTCTGGAGCTGCTGTATCATAAACATCTTTTTGATTTATTATATCTGATACTATCACCTGGGGCCTCATGCATAATGCTGTACATAGATTTCACACTATAACGTGGTGTATGGATAAAAGCGGAAATGTGCGTATGCACAAAACAATCTAAATGCATAAATCTGTGTGTTCACCAACTTCCACATTCTTCCGCTACATAAATCCCGGTCAGCGTGAAAAGTAACGCACGTGCACGCGCCTGCTGCCTCTCCCAATCTCCTCCCAGAATTACGCCTCTTTGAATATGCAAATCAATATAAATAGTCCTTAAGGTCAGCATTGTGTGAAAAGGCAATGGCAAAAGCACAGAGGAAAATAGAAGAATATCAACGAATACCAAGTGGAAGCAAGGAAAAATGTACTATTTTTTGGTTTAAACAGTGTTATAAACAACAAAAGGAAGTTGATTGAGTGACATAGAGTGTCGGAGAAACTCAAAAGCTCAAGTTCACAAAGTCGCCCGAAATAAAAAAGAAGTTCTCAGATAACAAAGTTGCCATGAAAAGGTGAGTCGTAGATGTCTGAGTGTTATTTGAAAGCTTATTAGGGTACAGAGAAAAGAAAAAAAAATAGGGACACAGTGAGAAAAAAGCTTGAAATGTCAACTTTAATCTCGAAATTTCCACTTTAATCACGTAGTTTATTTTGTCATTAAAGTAGAACATCATAAACTTCATCTTAAAATCGTTTAATTTACTAGTTTCTCAAATCCCATAGCAACTAAAGTAGCACGTTAAATTCTTTGTTTTGTATGTGTTCTATGTGCTTTATGTGTGTGAATCACTAGTGCTTCTTAAACGGGCTTTCTCTTCCTCCGACAGGACAATACTTTAAATACTGAGATGTATACGTGATATAATTTCAGTGTTCATATCATATCAATTAAAGCATGTATTAAACATGGGAACACGGTGGCGTAGTGATAGTGACGAACTGCCGTCCCATCTAGAGATTGTTCCTCCCTCATGCAAGATGCTTGCTGCACCGTGCGCGACCTTCGATGAAATAATTTATTGCAGCAGTACTGTCTCTTTCAAACGTACTAACCCCCAATTCCTGTCCTTCCTTTTCTTTCTCCAAGTACCCAATCGCCACACAATCAGCTCAGTAATAGATGTTAAGCCATCTGTAAGCTTAGAACTCCGATTCTTCAAAACTTTTAAGAATCATTGAAATATCTTCGTAGTACATGTTTAATTATTCTATCCATCTATCCTTCCAGTGTCGTGCCAGCGCCAACAAGAATACAGTGCGAGCAGGAACAAACCCTGAACTAGCTAGCGCTGCTCCACCATGTCCTCACATGTTTACTTATTAATAATATAGATTATTTAAATTAAGTTAAAGTTTTATCTGAACAATATAATAAACATATTTTGCTGCACTTCAAAAATGATATTGTCATCATATTTAAATATGCGCTTTATAAAGTGGCTCAGATTGTGCAATATTATAACTGTAGTGCAAGTTTACAGTAAGGTGATTGTACTTATAAGTACAGACAGTTCTACAAGGAGCACTTGATGGACTGATTGATTGCGTTTATAGTTCTTGGGATGAAACTGTTTCTGAACTGCGAGGTCCGTACAGGAAAGGCTCTGCAGCGTTTGCCACATGAGAGCAGTTCAAATAGGCAGCATGGCTTAGGCAGAGTGTGCTTGATGCTGTATACCGATAATTCTCTTTTCGATCAACTGCTGAAGAGCTGTGATTCCCCACTCAGATACAGTGATATAAATATTCCGAGTGGTGCAGTGAGTGTAATATGGAAAAAGATGATCCGCTGTGGCAACCCCTAACAGGAGCAGCTGAAAGAAGAAGAAGAAGGTGCAGTGAGAGTAACAATGCTAAACCAGCTATGGTATTTAGAATAGTTTGACCATTCTGTGGATCATTATATTGTTACAGGTTAATTACAATCAGATGCCTTAAACTAATAAACAATATGCTATTAATTTCAGTGTATTTATAAAGCCGCATCAGGGATGTGGATCTAAAAAAGAAAGGGAAACCACACAGGAACAGTAGCACTGTTTTGATGCTGGGTGCCACCAGTTTGGAAAACTGAGCAGAGAACTTGCGTACACCAAGCATTTAACTGGCGTGAAAATGTGCGTGGCTTTACACCAAGTTTAGGTTTTATACATCACGATGTATGGAAACGGGCTTATGCAACATTTTTGTGTGTACACTCCGTTTATACATGAGGCCCCTGATGATTAAGGTTCTTTTCCTGAATTTATATGCTCATCATCTGGATGTTTGTCATTAGGGCTGTGTTCACAAGTTAAGTAGCGCATCACCAACAAGGACAGGTATTACACACTGAAAACAGATGCCATTCATTTTATTGTATTCACTTCCCATCTTTTTATTTTGAACTATGCTAGAATGGTCCTTCCTGTCCATATACTAGGTGCCAAATATGGCCCAGAAACTTAGTAAAGACCCTGATAACTTCTTGAATGAGATGCTTGGATTCTAAATCCCTGTGTTTTATGCTAATTTGTGACTTCTTTTGATATTCTCCTTGAGTGGAGCAATTACAAAGTCTAGGTGTATCTTTGGCAGTCTTCAGTTGTTTGAACCTGTTTTGGGCCACTCCAACCATGTCTTTTTTATGTCTTCATCATCATTTATCCACTGTACATTTTAGAGTGCAGGCATCCTTTTAAGACCAGAAATTTTAGATTGAGTTGATCTACATACTAAAAATGATGGAAATCTACAAACTGATTATTTCCCTTTTTCTCATTCATCCTTGTTCCTGAGGACACATGGACAAACTGTTCACCTCATCCATACCCTGACCTGCTGTTAATGTAGAAAAGGAAAATACCAGTATCTGTCTTCATCTGTTTGTGTCTTCATCTCTCACAGCCCAGAACCAAAGAAATTGGAATAGATTAGATTAGATAAACTTCATTAATCTCAACAGGAAGTTTTAATTCATACAGCAGCAGAAACATAAAAAACAATATAAACTCATATGACAAATAATACAATAAATCAATAGATACATTTATAAATAACAAGTATACATTGTGCAGAAATAGCAAAATGAATACAATGGATAATGGATCAGGATTTCATAATACGTTTGTTCAGAAATTTTGAGTTCATTGAATTCAAATTGCCTCCCCAGGAGACAGTGTGGAACAATACACTAGTTAGCATGGACTGGTAGAACGTTTCCAGCCACTTGCTGCACACATCAAAAGACCTTAGCCTCCCTTAGCAATTATAGTTTGCTCTGGCCCTTCTTGTACAGCACCACTGTGTTGTCAGACCAGTCCACTTTACTGTTTATGTGAACCTTCAGGTACCTGTAGCTCTGCACCACTTCCACATCCTCCTCCTCCTGATTGATTACTGGTCTCAGAGGCTCTTTGGCAAACCAGATGTCCACCATTAACTCTTTTGTCTCGCTGATGTTGAGCTATAGTTGGTTCTCCCTACACCAGAAGACAAAGTTTTCCACAAGCCTCTTGTACTCTGACTCATTTCCATTATTAATGAAGCCTATGATGAAGGAAACATCAGAGAATTTCTGTAGATGGAAGGTAGTGGTATTGTACTTAAAACCTGTTATGTTAAAGGTAAACGGGGGACACAGGACATTTCCCTGTTTTGCTCCAGTATTAAACACCACCATTTCTGACACACTGAATTTGATCCTCACAAACTGCTGTCTGTTGGCCAGGTAGTCCTTGATCCAGGAGATTGTGGGAGCATCAAGATGCAAAGCTTGAAACCTTAACCCTAGTCGATGAGCCAGAATGGTATAAAAGGCTCTGGAAAAAATCAAAGAACATTATCCTAACTCTGGTGATGTCTTTCTCCAAGTGGGAGTAGGCTCTGTGAAGCCTGTAGATGAGAGCATCCTCTGGAATTATAGGTTGGGGCTGCTTCAGGACCAACTTTTGAAAGGTATTCACAATGTATGAAGTAAGAGCAACTAGATAATTTGGCTCATGCACTGAAGAAGACCAGAGTCTTCTTCACACAATGTCTGCCTGCAGCTGGCTAAGGTACTGAGGTAATTAGTCAGATATGACGGTGAGGGTGGGCCATATGGAACAGGGTCCTGCTGGTGAGCCACTTGAACCAGCTGCCATCAATAACATACCTGAGGGACGAGCCAGCGGATGAGGACACTCACACAAAGCAAAGGGGTAGACAAAAAGTGCTCCAGTGCTTTTATCAAAAACAGTCAAAACCAACGGTGTTCAAAACAAAGTGCAGTGCAAAAAATTCAATCAATAAATAATCCATAACAAGAAGAGTCTGTAGAGGTTAAAAATCCCAATAAATAAATCCATTAAAAACAAGGTTAAAAACAAAGGAAGGAAATTGTCCTTTACTATTATGAGCCCTGGTGCCCTCCTTTTAGAACTGATGTTTCTGCATCTTACCCTGATCAGGCCCCGCAGCATGGAAAGAAGTCCACCCAATGAGTGCAGACATTTTATTCTAGCCTGTGTCCCCGCTGCAAATCCCACAAGATTCCATGATAAGCCATTGAGGCCTGCTCTGCTTGCACCACTGCTGATACCTGATTCCTCCCAGCGGGAGCATGCTGTTAATCGCTGCCTCATCCTGGTGAGAGCACACCCTGAGCACAATGGTCACTTCTGCTCATTAGTTGCTTAACAGGAGCGATCAAAAGCCCACTTTCTAAGCGCTGGCCACACACTCCTTCCTGGGATTCCAGTCCTATCTGCCAGATTCCTCCCGTCTTACACCAGCACTTACTCACTCCTGCCTTTTTCTCAGGTCCTCTCTCTAATCTACTTTCTTCTTCCTCTCATTTATCCTTTCCAATTCTCCCCCTCTTCTCATGCCAGCTCTCCCTTATATGACTCCATGGGCGGAGCACCTCAATCACACACCACAGAAGGCCCATGAAGCAATTGAAACAGACCACATCCTCGTGTGCAGGAGCGTCTCACACCAATTACCTCACCAACCTCCCGCAGCTGCGAGAGCTTGCACACCCATGGAGACTGAGCTGGCTATTCATTTATTTCTTCTTCTTCTTCTTTCGGCTGCTCCCATTAGGGGTTGTCACAGCGCATCATCTTTTTACATATCTTCCTGTCTTCTGCATCATGCTCTGTTACACCCATCACCTGCATGTCCTCCCTCACCACATCTATAAACCTTCTCTTTAACATCCTTTTCCAAATATACCCAGCATCTCCCCTCTGCACATGTCTAAACCAAAGCAATCTCGCCTTTCTGACTTTGTGTCCGAATCTTCCAACCTGAGCTGACCCTCTAATGTACTCATTTCTAATCCTGTCCATCCTCATCACACCCAATGCAAATTTTAGCATCTTTCTGCCACCTCCAGCTGTCTCCTGCTTTCTGGTTAGTGTCACCATCTCCAAACCATATAACATAGCTGGTCTCACTACCATCTTGTAGATTTTCCCTTTCTCTCTTGCTGATACTCGTCTGTCACAAATTACTCCTGACAAGAGTCTGAGAAGTCTGAGAGTCTGACGCCACCCTGCCTACACTCTCTTTTTCACCTCTCTTCCACAATCCCTATTACTCTTGTGATATGTGGCCGGCCGTTCATCCCGGCCAATACCTCCAGGCCGTCAGGTGGAGCCCTCCCTGCAGCATGGAGGTGCCCCGAATGCCAGCAGGGAATTCTGGACAATGCAGTTTTTATCCCCAACCCTGCTGGATGCCGTGGGGGCCGCTAGGGGACGCTGCAGGGAGGAACAAGGATTATTTGCCCTACGCGCCAGAAGTACATTCAAGTCACATGGACAGGAGGAATGACATGCTTCCGGGGTGAAGAAGAAAGGATTTTTTATCTGACCCGGAAGTGTTCCTAGTCACGTGTACAGAGAGGGCGAAACACTTCCGGGTCAAGGACTATAAAAAGGACTGTGAGAGACCAGAGCGTGGAGGTGAGCTGGGTGGAAGGGTGGCAATGCGTCTGGGAGTGGAGGATTGTATTGATTAGTGATTGATTATTGTATTGATTTATTATATGAGTAATGTGGAGTGTAGGTGTTTTGTGCACTTTATTATTGTCCAAATAAATAATTATTGGACTTTTACCTGGTGTCTGAAGAGTGGTCAGAGTGTTCAAGGGGTCGAGAGGACCTCAAACTGTCACACTCTGTACTGTTGATCCCAAGTATTTAAACTCATACACCTTCGCCAACTCTACTCCCTGCATCCTCACCATTCCACTGACCTCCCTCTCATTTACACACATGTATTCTGTCTTTTTCCTACTGACCTTAATTACTCGGTCCCTCTGTCTTGCTAATCAGTACAGGTCCTTTTCTCCCTCCTTAGTGTCCAACCTCTCATACAACTCATCATACGCCTTTTTTTTTAGCCTTCGCCACCTCTCTCTTCACCTTATGCCTTATCTCCTTGAACTCTTGTCTACTTTCTGCATCTCCCTGACTATCCCACTTCTTCTTCACCATCCTCTTCCTCTGTATATTCTCCTGTACTTCCCCATTCCACCTCCAGGTTTCTTTTTCCTCTTTTCTTTGTCCAGATGTCACACCAAGCACCCTTGTTGCTGTCACCCTTTCTACTTCTGCTGTAGTTGCCCAGATGTCTGGTAACTCTTCACTGCCACCCAGTGCCTGTCTTACCTCCTCCCTAAACTCAACCTTGCAGTGTTCCTTTTTCAACTTCCACCATTTGATATTTGGCTCTGCCCTCACTCTCCTCCTCTTGATCTCCAACGTCATCCTACAAACCATCATCCTATGCTGTCTAACTACACTTTCCCCTGCCACCACGTTGCAGTCTTCAGTCTTCTTCTGATTGACTCTTCTTTAATTAATTTATTTATTTAAAAACCAGCCACCTTTTTCTGAACCACAGACCTGCTATACCACACCAGACTGTTAAATGTTACCTACAGCACACACCTTACCTAGCCTAGACCATGCTCTGGCACACACACATACATACACAAATACTCACACTTACACTGTGCCACTTCAGAGCTGCCAGTCAGTCTAATCTGAATGTCTTTGGAAAGGGGGAGCAAATGTAGTACTGGAGAAAATTCTAATGGACACACATGGAATCACCTTCAAAAATACACTCTCGGACCTCTGTAGTTATACATTACTATCATGTTTTATTTTCTTGTTTTGTCCATATTTGAAGTTATTTGAAGGTGCTGTTGGTACCATATGTTATAGTAATAAAAACAACAATAATAATAATAATAAAGTGAACACAACAAAAGCACACGCACCAAAGTACATCAACTAAAGCATGGCAACAAATGAGAGAAAAAAATACAAGCTACTGAAACCCATTGGCTATGATTTATCTATTATATATACAGGACACATACAAATATAAGCCTGTCAAGAATTGTAATTTAACTACTAAAATGATATGAATGAAATAAACAAAACGTGCAAAAAAATTTCAGGAGACCACTATACACAAATGGAGAGGAACAAAAAACGTGTAAATTGAAGGGTAATTGTGTACTGTGCAATTTATAACATTATAGCACATGCAATCCCTCACAAAAATCTAAAAGCGTCACCTGACCAAATGTCACTATTAAATGTATGAGAAAGCTTAAGTGTGACATATTTTAGATTAAGCATAGCTAACAGCATTTCAGCTTATACTTTTGTGAGAGTCTGAGAGGTAAAGAGGAAGTTAGCTGCATATATTTGTCCCTGTGGGCTTTTGTTGGTAGGCTTTTACTAGTGTGTTTTTCTCCCAAATGCTTTTATCTGTGTGCTATTATTATTATTGTTATTATTATTATTGTTGTTGTTATTGTTAATCTTTTAATTATTATCATTAGATGAGATTTCTGCGGTGGGCTGGCGCCCTGCCCGGGGTTAGTTTTCTGCCTTGCGCCCTGTGTTGGCTGGGATTGGCTCCAGCAGACCGCCGTGACCTTGTAGTTAGGATATAGCAGGTTGGATAATGGATGGATGGATAGATAAGATTTACAGAGATCTGAAGATGTCATTGCAAGAGTGAAAAAAAGAAAAAAAAGGCAAAGGCAAAAGCAATTCACATTTCTTTTGAAACTGTCCCAATTTGACCTCAAACAAAGAAAGACATTTTTCTGCTGGGCACATCATTTATACATAGATAAGCTTGAGTGGAAGTGTTAAAAAAATAGCACACACTATATATATAACTGGGCGGCACGGTGGCGCAGTGGTAGCGCTGCTGCCTCGCAGTTAGGAGACCCGGGTTCGCTTCCCGGGTCCTCCATGCGTGGAGTTTGCATGTTCTCCCTGTGTCTGCGTAGGTTTCCTCCGGGCGCTCCGGTTTCCTCCCACAGGCCAAAGACATGCAGGTTATGTGGATTGGTGATTCTAAATTGGCCCTAGTGTGTGCTTGGTGTTTGTGTGTGTCCTGCGGTGGGTTGGCACCCTGCCCAGGATTGGTTCCCTGCCTTGTGCCCTGTGTTGGCTGGGATTGGCTCCAGCAGACCCCCGTGACCCTGTGTTCGGATTCAGCGGGTTGGAAAATGGATGGATAAATATAACTCAAAAGAGCTGAAAATGATGACAAAGTAAACAATCTCCACCTAGTGGAAACAAAACAACTTGACGCTGGCTCATATTTTTATTAATGGAAGAAACTCTGTGTGGGTGAGTATGTGTATGCTAGGGAGTATATGGGGCGGACTGGTCATTTTTAAAGGTTATTCTCTTATATTTCTTTAGAAAGGTTTTTTTCTCTGTATCAGGTTTATTGAGATGATTCCTTGCCAGATAACAAACAATATACAGTATGTATCACATTTTTATACATAAGTGCTTTACAAGTAGTAAAAGTTAAACTAACAAAATAAAAGTTATAAAATGAAACAATCTTTAGATTGTTGGTCTGTAATGGTTAAAATGGTCTGTAATTGTAAAATGTTGGACAGGAAACTAAAATCTCCAGCTGATGAGGATGCTGGAGAAAATTTAAATTGACATGCATTTGCTAGGCACTATATACATTAAAAAATAATATTGCAATAATATGATTAGTCATTTGCAGAAATTTATCAGCAGAGACAGCCACAATGAAGGAACTCGAGAATGATTTGATGATTCTGTCTTATGCATTTGCAGGATACATACTATAGCTTTGGGGTATAAATAACAGATATAGATCTTCAGTAACGTTTGAGTACAAAGCAACAGAGGCAGCCTGCTGCACGTACTGGACATTAATAGGCAGCAGGTAATCAAAGTCTCCTGATCCTGTTTATTGTTTTAACCAAGCGCCTAATTAGAATAGCATTCCTTGCTTAACTAGATACCAATTTGCTTGTTGCTGAGCTAACAGGAGGCATGTTGATGTATTGTTCTCTCACTCTCATTACATAGAAACCAGCTAACATTCAGTCTCTAGATCACAATTTCACTGAGGCCTCTTCTATCTTTGTTTAAATGTAGTGGCTTATCTGAAGTAAAATAAATAGTCACTGATTCAATTTCCAGTTAGACAGAGTGTCTATTGTGTTGTCTTCAGAATTCTGGGCCTTTTCTTCTTGTGTATATGAACTGGGTACAAAAAGCAAAAACGACACTACTTTTCGTGAAACACCAATGCTACAGCACATAAGCATGAAAAAAAAAATACAGTTAAAAAGAAATGAGATAAAATAACAATGGAACCATTGGTAATATGTTAAAATAATACCATTCCACTGATGAGTAGCTGCATGAGAGCAGATGCAATATGTATGAGTCTATTTCCCAGCACTGACTAAAAAAATAAAATTAAGCTGCCTTAATTTGCTTATTTTGTTCATATGGCCAATGGAAAGAAACTTTTTATAAATCTATCAGTCCGTACTTTCAAAGATCTGTAATGCCGACCAGAGGGCAACAGTTCAAACAGGTGGTGACCAGGGTGTGAAGGATCCTTAATGATGTTTGTGGCTGTGGTGAGATAGTGGGAAATAGTACATTTTTTGTGCTGTGTTTATGACTCTCTGGAGAGCCTGCTTGTTTGTTACTGTACATCCAGCACACCATTCTGTGATACAGTATGCCAGGATGGTCTCGATGGATGAACAATAAAAAGCCACAGACAGTATTTGCTCTTTCCTGAGCATTCTCAGAAAGTGCAGTCTCTGTTGCTGTCTTTTGACCAAACGAGACTACACATTCTGAGAATGCCTACCATAGAAAAACTTCCTCAGAGTGAAAGTGTACATGGACTGCTTCTCACCAGTGACTCACCCAATACTCATGGATAGTGATGTAGCACAACATCTGCACCAGATGACTTATATCACACTAGCTGTGCTACCCATCTAAGATGGGGTGAAATTTAAGGAATCAACACAGACCTCAACGTCAACATTTGCAGTGCACCATGCAATGCATATGTCTCAGTTGTAAGCCATTTGGCAAAGGATTTGTTAATGTTAAAGTGTTAATGCTTGTGATGCGCCATCTTTTGGAATGACAGAGACATAGCAACTGGACAGACATACAAACATGAAGACACTAACCATTTTAATAAGGTGTATGAATAGATGGACTAACTAGACTTAGAAACAAGGTATGAAGTCAAAGATTAAAATCTGAAACAATAGTTAAACAGGAAAGTAATAGCCCATTATGGTTTTCTCCCACAATCCTAAAGACATGCAGGTCATGTGGAATGGTGATGTTAAATTGGCCTGTGTGTGTGTTCACCCTGCAATGGGCTTGTTCCATATCCAGGGGATGTACCTGTTTTGCATCCAAAGCTTTGTGGATTTCTCATTCTTTCCACATGACCCTGCTCAGGATAAAGAAGGTTTAGAAGATGGATAGGTGGATGGATAGCATTTCTAGCTGGCTGACAAATTAAGAATGGAAGCATCGATTTAAAAATGTCAACAGGGGTAAAAATGATTTTGTCAGTGATGCACTTCTGAAAGGAGTTCGCCCACCTTCAGAATTTCACTATAAGCCTTACTGTAATAAAAAAAAAAACTTGGCTCAAAAACTTGCAGAATGATCTGGAAGGGAAACAGACACATTGGGTGGAGGTACCGAACTGTTATTTTGTTCTTCCTAAGTATTCAGTTACAAAAACTCCATTTTTTTTGTTGCTTATTCTCTATTTTGACCTAACCATGCTACTTCAAACTAGGAGCAGTACTTCAGATGTGAAACTCAGTGAAAGATAAAATGTATTAACTGGCCTTTTCCAGATATAAGCCATCACTCACGTTTGTCATATTCAAAATCAACCATTAATCATTTATTGAACCATCTCTCCATCTATTTCAGTGTTAAAATGACTGGAGTCTGTAAGAGGAACAAGTCATGACGACCACTTGATGAGACAGGCCATCACAGGGCATACATAATTCAACACCCACACTCACTGACCGATGCAGCTTTCAGTCCCAAGTTGACCTAACTTTGGAATGGGGGTACCCTTAGTACACAATTAAAAACCCAGAGAGAGAGAGAGAATGTACACACTCCACAAAGACAGTTAGTGGGCTGGCATTTAACATAAGGACTGTAAAACTGTGAGGCAGCTGTGCTAACCTTTGTGCCACCATGCAGGTCAAATTCAAAAACAGCTTTTTACGATTATTAATTTAACTTCCAATTGTATCTGAGGAAAATAATAAACTCAAAGTACACATACATTTTACAAAAAGTGCATAGGCAGGTTAATGACTTGCTCATTTAATTAAACCTTTAGCCTTGTATTAACAAATTGACACCAAAACCTCTTGGCCACAACACCTGCCTGCAGTATTGAAGTACATTTTGTGCTGTTCAGGCATTAACCACACAACAAACAACTGAGGTATGGTGGGATATT
Organism: Erpetoichthys calabaricus; assembly: GCF_900747795.2. Classification (NCBI taxonomy): domain Eukaryota; kingdom Metazoa; phylum Chordata; class Cladistia; order Polypteriformes; family Polypteridae; genus Erpetoichthys; species Erpetoichthys calabaricus. The sequence goes on from NC_041395.2 coordinate 200,762,648, forward strand.
TCAAATGCAATTATTTAAATGTATAAATATGTAAATAAATAAATGTATTGTGAAATGCGGTGAAAACTAAATAATAACAAAATGATTAAATGTGTCATGAAATGTATACATTTTGTTGATTGTTTACAGTATGTAATTATTTCTTCTTTATTTATTTCAACATACAATATGCCTAGATTGGACATAGATCTTCGGCCATTAAGTGCCACATTAACAGCACACACTTCAAATGAAGACAACTCGAGAGAATGACAAAGTCACGGCTTCTTAAATTGAAGTAGCCGCTTTGTGTAGCAATTTTGGACAAACTTTTTTTGCACTTATATCTGCCATGGATGTGCACAACCACAACTATGACCATGCTTATGATTCATGAGGCAAACAATGTGCATTGTCAAAGTTAGGATTGTGCATGTCTGCGGTGGATAAAAGTGCAAAAAAAATTTGTAGCACTGTATTTTAATGACTTGTGGTGGAAATTAATATTTTGTTTTAATGATTAAATAACTTTCCTATGTTTATGCATTTATTTTTTGATTCTGCTTGTACCATAAGGAGAGTATGTCAATCTGGAGTCTATACCAGTAGAAACACATGCAAGACAGATATTAGGCGATCACAGGGCACACTCATGCCCACACCCACACTCATGCACACGTGCTCTGTTTACAGTCACCAGTTAAACTAACACGCACTTCTCAGAGGTGTGACCTTGGGTAAGTAACTTTATCTTCCAGTGTGTCAGTTTTAGAAACTGGAAACATCTGGACTACTTCAATACCTCTCTACTATTGAAAAGTATTAAAAAAATCTTTTGGTTGTGAGTATTAATTTAATTATTTTATAAAGTTTTCATACAATAGTTAGGAGCACACTTTCTCAGTTTTGTACTCATTACCCTTAGTGGCATTTTGGCAGCAGAAGAGTATTGAGGAATCTTCCAGTCTCAGCTCAGGTAATATCAGCTCTCACTACACCTTTAAAAACTTTGTGGCTTCTGTATTCTGCTGCCTTTGATGCTGCTTTAACAGCGACCTTTACTCACTTTTCTGAAATATTAGCTTTCTTTGTTATGCAGTACAGTCTCTATCATCTGGCTTAAAAAATAAATAAGTAAACTAATCTAAAAAATGTAATAACCCATAATAGTCTCTCATTCTTCATCCAGCTGTGATCTTCAAAAGCCAGACACTTAATTAGTAGCTAATAACCTTTATTGGCCCACTAAATATTAAAATGTCTGAGGGAGAGAGAGGTTTAAGTTAAGTAGCAATGGAAAATGTTTAGAATGATGTCAGAAAAAGCCCCACACTGATTGGAAGGCTGACATCTAAGGAGAGGCTATAAAAAACCTCAGAGTCAACAAGCGCACCCAACAAAGAGAGGGAAAACTTGAACTTTACGATTGCAGATCTATCCATCCCAGAGCCAGCTCCTGAAGGTAGGTCACAGATACCATGGCTGGATAGCTAAATGCAGGAAAGAAAGAAATTGTAAGAAATTATGAGCATGGTCTTTTTAGGTTTGCTTTGAGCTGTGGCAACTACAACGAATTGCAAAAGGTCTTTTCTTATTTATCTGAAATCAGCATATGTAAATTAAAATAAATACCTCCTTGTATTTAATTCAATTTTAGGCTCATTTTTGATCAAGTTTTTTTTTCTTCATTTTATTCACATTAGGATAAATGTATTCTTATATAAATATATAGACACATTCAAATACATTATATTTCTGCTAAAATTGATTTCTAAGTATGCTTGTCAGCTTTAAAAATGTTCTTGCTTGTCATCAGTGTTTAAGAATTTTGCATGCTTGTGACTGATAATATTTCAAAGAATACAATTAAACCTAAACTGATAAATTATGTGTCTTTCAATTATATAACAATTATATATGTGTATTATTATATACATACTGAGTTCAAATAATCCCTGCCTGTTTATCTATATGGAGGCTGCATGTTCTCTGTGTGTTTGTGAAGATTTTCTCTGATTACTTCATTATTTTGGCAAGTGCTTAGATTGAATGGTTACCATGAATTTAATCTGAATCAATGAATGAATGTGGATGAGATGGACAGTCCAGAGTAGGCTCTCGCCTTGCCCTCATGCTACCAGAATAGGTATTGGCCAATTCATAAATCAGATAGAAGGATGTTAATATTAAGACTAACCTAAATGTTAATAGTGGACAAACAGATGTAGGAAGTGGATATAATATAATATAATATAATATAATATAATATAATATAATATAATATAATATAATATAATATAATATAATATACATGCATAAATTTATACTTAGAATAACTCTAGTTACAGGCTACAATGTAGCTTAATTATCATTTTAATTTTCTCCATTTGCCTTAATTGCAATAAATATTTATTATATAAATATAATAACAGTCATTAATGGTCAGCTTTATGTCCAACACTTCAACACTAACAAGTTGACTGCTTCTCATTTGCAAGGCTCTGCAATGTGGAATGTCATATTTTGTAATTAGATATATGCAACAGGCTGCAGTCATCATTTTCTTAATTACTTCCTTGCACTACAACAAACAAATATGATCATCTGCTGGGAATGAGAGATTTTTGAAAACCTGCCAATACTAGAGCTCAGGAATATATACATTTTCTTGGAATTTCAAATTAAAAACAAAGGGTAATGAATAATTTCTGGACTTGTGTGACTATTTTTGAAAGAAAAAAAAAACAAAGTAAGAAATGAGACATTTTCATTTGACAGACTGCTGTGCCTCTGGTACTTCTGCTCACCCCCCTTCTCCCCAAACAGGAGTCTGCTTCAAGGATATGCAGGACCATGTGTTGAATTGTACAGCTGGGCTCTAGAGTATAATTGATACAAAAAGGTCAGCAGCCGGCTGTTGCGTTCTTTTTGAGCCTCACAGCAGGTGAAACAAACACAAACTCTTTGGAAAGCCCACCTGTATGGAAGAATGACCTTTACAGGGGATACACTGTAAGCAACTCAAAAGATTGGAGATACGTGCACTTCTGTCAGCACTGACTGTTAACAACTAGCCATTGTTCAGAATAGGCTAAATGTCACAGACAGTCAAATTCACACTAAGAATCTTGTGAATAATAGGAATAACATACTGTAGATAAGTAAGTTTCAGCCATGCTTCATCTTAACAAAACATTAAAATGGTCTTGCATATATTTTGTGGGTTTCATATATAAGTCTAAGTAATTCTGAGAATCTGCAGGATTTCAATATTTGGAGGAGTCAGTGGAAAACCTTAGAAGCAATTCAGGCAGAGCATTTGGGTGCTCACTAAAGAATACTCAAAGGAGCCATTCAAAAACAAAAAATGAAAAAAAAAAAATTAAATTAAATAAAAACATATTGGAAAATGTGCAGAGCTAAGAAAATGCCAGAGTCTTTCTACAAATATCTGTGGGATCCCTGGAATCCCAGAATCATCTCTGTTATACTTTGGGAGTTATTTTGTGGTGAAGAAATCAAAAAGAAAAAAAAAAACTTCTTTGCATCTTTCATTGGCTATTAGTCTTTCATACATGATTTTCAAATGTGATGTCATTAAACATGAAGTACAAACCCCAAAAAACCTTGCAATTCCTGTGGATTTGAAGTTGTAGATTTTGAACATCGTTAATGTTTATGTTTAGAAATTGAGGGGGCTTCTACTCACTTGTGCATAAATTGGGGAGGTCAAGGAGGTTTAATTACTATGAATCTCATGTTGCAAGATAATTTTCAATATGTGAAATTTAGACACCTTTTGTGACTGGTAGAAAAACTGAATTAGGCTCAGAATAGGACCAATTATCCCATAATATTGTTATAAATCAATTTTGTCTTTAATTTTTGTATGGATTCATTTAGTGTTTATTTCATTCTCTTTGTGTCTTTTTGGGGGGTTTGGAATATGGACAGTCTACATTTAAAGTGCAATCTATACCAAAAACAATCCTCAAATTAGTTCAAATATTTAATGCTTTATCAAAATAACATTTTATTTTTTGTGGGTGCTGCCATTTTGGGCTTAGTTCACATCCTGTTGCTGGCCACATTGCCATGCACAGGAATCTTGATTTTGTGATCAGTCTTTTTGCAGAAAAATTAAGATTGTCAGAATATTTTCAGATCTTTTTTGAGGCCATATTTGCTTAGGTACAGGAGCCACCATTTTGATCCCATTGTTACTATGTTGCCATGCACAAGTGGCCAGAAATGCATATTTTGCGTGACATAAACACCACGTCAGTATGGAGGTCAGCGGCATGCATTTTGTGGTTAATCTATATTGTGGATAAAAACTCTACTTGCTGCTGTGTACTTTACTTTTTGTTTTCACTGACTATTGAAAAATTGATCTTGAACTGCTTTACGTTAGAGAAAAAAAATTAAGCACAAGTCAAATGTCAGCTCTAGGGGAATTATTTAATGAAATATTCCTGTCCATTGCTGTATGTGTAGACATTTCTGCATATTGAAGTTTCTGGAGTGCTTAACACTACATAGTTGTAGCATCAGGGTAGGATCAGATGGGAATGTGACAAACATCCATTAGTTTAACATTTCAGCCAAATTAACCATCCTTTTGTCAAATTAAAATTTTTGATTTCAGAAATCACATAATCCCACTCTTGTGGTGGTAAATAAAACAGACACATGATACACTGAGAAGTCCTTTAACTTCATAAACTCTGCATCTGTAGCCTGTGAAGATATAATGAGGTCAGTGACCTCATCTGCTTTCTTTAAATTCTACTGGTTTTCCCTGCATGGTTCATCACACATCAAACCATTTTGCAGCACCTTTCTTTTCGCCATTTAAGTCCAGGTGGAATCATATTTCTATTAAAAAGAGGGTCAATATACATCTAAATATACATTATGCAAATTTGACACACTCATCAACAAAAAATACTTTTTCCCATTTAGTTAAACATGTATCCACTAAAAAGGATGTTTTGATAAATAATAATAATAATGAAATCAATATTTAGGGGTAACTCCCCCCCATAACAGCAAAACTAAATACTCAAAAATCACAAAAAACAATTTTACTGATTTGATTGAAATTTGGTGACAAAATGATAAAATTATCTGACACTTTTTTTTATTTGGCTAAATAATTTTGCTAACTTGCATGCTTTCCACTGCATATTTTACGCAAACAAAGGGCAGAGCAAAGCGATTGACGGGCCAAACACCAGCACTAACTAGTCGGATGGATAAACAACCAAAGAGGTGGATCCCTGGGAAAAAAGGGAGATGAGATCACTTTTGCTATCTACATTCAGGTATGAAATGGAAGGAAAAAGTTTGGTGAGACTCAAGGAAGATGCCAAGGTCAGTGGTTAGTAGCATGCTATAAACTGTGGCTTTGAGTATTGGTGCTGCTTCTGCTATAAGCAAAAAGGGAGTGAGAGAGAATTAGAGGTGAAAGTGGTGCCCTGCAATCCAAAACAAGCCAAGAGAAGTGCAGTGGCATCGGGAGTGAGGTAGGGGTTTCGGATCTTATGTGCCCCACCCTTGATCTTTTTCTCTATTTTTTAATAACAATAAGCTCCTGATCCTTTTGACCATCATACACTGTACAATACAGCCCCTGACCAATGTTACACCATTATTTGAACATGTACAAAAACACAAAGAACACACTTCAACCCCCTCCATTCCTTAGTTTTGTAAAATCATGCACGACAATCACAAAGGGGCATAAGATCCTGATACCTGTAAATTGTAGAAACACCCTTGGACTGATGGCGTCAATTTAAACTCACATGTTCCACAATGAGCAAATGCATTGTAACAAACATTCGCATCTACAGATTTTGAATGGCAGCCTCCACTCCTGACATTTACTTCTTAGTCTGCTTACTTTGAACAGAAATGCCCACCGCCCAGCTGTTTAAAATTCTTTGCATTTGTGCTTGGTTAGGTACTTCTCAATCTTTTGTTTTTGATTGCCAGCACTCTTAGGTGTGTACAGGCAGAATTTTATAGCTTACCAGATTTCATCATGTTTACCCATTCAATCTATCTCCAGTCCCCCAAACATGGTGCTGGTAACTCCAAAGGGGACTCCCTAACACCCCGCCACCATTTTTTGGTTGCAGCACTTAAGTCGTACAATACACCAGTGCTGTGCTTAGATCGTGTCACTTGATTTTTTAATGGGGAGGCCATAGAAATTATGTTGCAATGCTCAAAGCAACTGCTCCTTGCACTTTATGTTAATACATCATTATAACATGTAGAGTACTGTCACTATTGTATATTCACTTCAAGCACTGCTTTGCATGTACTGTACATTCAGATCTGTGGACTTCAAACAGGGAACCAAACACAAATGATGAGAAACAGAACAAGAAATGCTGTACTTGAGTACTTGTGCCTGATCTTTGCTGGGATAGGCTCCTGCAACTGGTTCTAGATAAGCAAGTTAAGAAAAAGGATGGATGTATTTATATTTTATTACTTATTGTACATTTTGGCTTTTGTTAGAAAGTAACAAATTATTAGTTTTTTCTACTTCAAAATTCCTGGCCCTGATGAATAAAGTTGACTTGAAACACACTAGCCACTAGAAGATTTCTTTTTGGTTTAGACTTTCTTGGGACTGACTCATGTAAGCTGCATTGTTACTAGCTATATTTGGATTGTTATATTTTGGAGAAATGCAATTAAAATTGCAAATGCATGATTTTTTTGTTGCTGTGATTACATTTTAGAAATAATTTTATAATGCATTGATGCAAGTTTAAAAATGACAATTTTTGAATTCATTGTGTAATTTGTAATCTTTTAGGTCGTACTATAATGATATTTATTTATTTGTGTTTATCATTTAGAATGGTAAATGGTAACATGCCTAGTTTATCATCATTAATTCATTAAGATATCACCCTGACTACTCAGATCTTGGATTACTGTAAAGCTTTTCAATTTTTATGAAATGATATTTTAATGATGTATCACAATTCTTGCATACAATGAAAAGTGGGATGATTCCTGTGCAATTAAATTTTGTGCAAGTGTGAAACTGGATCAGTAGCAGCATGAAATGAAATATGAACATTCCATTCATTTCCTTTATCCCTTTTTCTCCAGCCTCATTTATCTGGTTAGATTACAACTGGTTTCACTGCATTATGATAAATCCGAGTAAACATGACCTAAGTCAGTCACATTGATGTATGAAACAAGTAATGTATCCCTGCCTGTGGCAACATCATCAATTGAGCACATCAAGAGCTCCTTACCCGGGGAGTATTCATGTTGGCCACATAGGCTAACAGCTGGTCCAGGGAAGAAACGGTATGCCAAACAATGCTCAATTAGCACAGGCAGGATACAGTCATACTGTTAGAAATGTAAGACCCCCTGTAAAAAAACAAGGATGACTTGATAATCCTTTGATAAAAAAGGGTCAAAAATTTCAGTTTGAGTACTTGGTGGAGGTGGTGGAAAACTGCTGTGGCAACTTCGAAGTGATTACTATATTATCAGATGGAGTATGAAGTGTCAAGAGTTACCATGAAATAATGTTAAAAAACTCACACAACAAAGGGGCACAGCAAGTCCTATAACATATTCAGGTTTAACAGAGGTATACTGTACCTACAGTGTTGGCCAAATAAGTAAGCAGCTATGCACCATATAGTTGTTATGTGTAGTCATGGGAAGATATAAAGGAAACATGTGTAGCACTCAGTATTGCAGTCAACCCTTTTTGAAAAGGTGTGCAACACATCCTATTGTAGTGATGGGGTTAGGGGGTGCTTTTGTGAATGATCGAGTGCAACACACTACTTGTGACACAAGAGATTAGCAAGACAAAATAGTGCCTGACAGATGGGAGTTCGGGATGCTTGTAAAGTAGGTGGCTAGCTGTCATTGAGAGACAGTGGCTTCAAAGAGTGTAGCTGCATAGCCTGCATAGGGCTTATTTGGGCAAACTAATATAATCATAAATATAATGAACATTTTCAATATTTGGTTTAAAATCCTTTATAGTCAATGATTGCCTGAAGTCTTGGACCCATGGCCATTTCCAAGTGCTGCGTTTCCAGTTTAGTGGGCCTTTACTGCAGCTGTCTTAAATTGCTGCTTGTTTGTTGGACTTTCTACCAGCAGTTTCGTTTTCAGTAAGTGAAATGCATATCCAATTGGTTTGAGGTCAGTTGACTGACTTGGCCTTTAAAGAATCTTCTACTACTTTGTGTTGAAAAGCACTTGGTTTGTTTTTACAGTATGTTTTGGCCCATTGTTCATCTGTACTGTGAAGTTTCATAATATGAGTTTTGCAGCATTTGGCTGAATTTGAGCAGACATTGTAGCTCTCCACACTTCAGAATTTATCCTGCTATTTCTGCCAGCAGTCATATCATCGATAAACAATAGTGACTGACTTCCATTCATAGCCATGTATATCATGCCATAACACTGTCTCCACTGTGTTTCACAGATGGTGTGGCATGCTACAGATCATGAGCCATTCCTTGTCTTCTCCATACTATATACTCTTCTCTTTCTAACATTCTAGTATAATTGATCTTAGTTTCCTTTGTTCAAAGAAAATTGTTCCAGAACTGAACATGCTTTTATAAAATGTTTTCTGCAAAGTCTAATCTGTCCTTTCTATGCTTGATGCTTACCAGTGGTTTACACCTTGTGTTTAAACCCTCTGTCTTTACTTTCATGAAGTCTTCTCTTAATTGTAGAGCTTGGCAATGATGGGCATACCTTGTGGAGAGTGCTCTTGGTTTGGTTAAATGTTGTGAAGGGGGTTTTCTTCACCAAGGAAAGAATTCTGCAATTATCCAGTACAGTTGTCTTCTAGTTTTCCAGATCTTCTGGTTTTGCTGAGTTCACTGGTGTGTTTCTGCTTTTTAAGAATGGACCAGATGGTGGATTTGACCACTCCACATGTTTCTGCTATCTCTCTAAAGGGATTATTTTGTTTTATTAGCCTATTGATAAAACTGCTTTTTTCATGGACAGCTTTGGACTGCATATGGAGAGTTCAGAGTGACAGCTTCCAAATACAAATTCCACACTTGGAATCAATTCCAGATCTTCTTCCTGCTTAATAGTTAATGTAATAATGAGAGACCTGCTCCCACCTAGCTATAGAACAGCTTGTCAGTCCAATTTCCATATACATTTGAACCCCTGGAAATAGGGGTGCTATGCAGAAAAATGACTGTCATTGCTAAACAACTCATTCGATATTTGGATAAACCTTTTAAAATAAAGCTGAAAATCTACACTTCAATCATATAGTTATTGCTTTATTTCAAACCTTTTCTGGTGGTGTACAGAGCCAAAATTATGAAAATTGTGTCACTGTCCAAATACTTAAGGAACTAATTATATGTGTGTGTATATACACAAACACACACTGACACACATCAGAAGATGGAAAAAGCAAATACACTTGCTTCTTATTTTTTGTGAAATTTGGAAGAATGGAGAGGTCAGTAGATGAAAAATCTTAAACTCACAGGACCTAATAATCATACAGACAGACAAACTCATAACACTTGCTTATCTGAGGTCACTACAAAATAAGAAAAAAATCCAGAATAATTTATGTAATTCACCCAACACTATACCATTATGCCAAACACCATCAGGCAGACCCTGGTGATTATAGGCTTGCTGTATAAAAGAGAAGCACAGTTATTCAGTATTACCAGTATCTATCTATCTATCTATCTATCTATCTATCTATCTATCTATCTATCTATCTATCTATCTATCTATCTATCTATCTATCTATCTATCTGTCTGTCTGTCTGTCTGTCTGTCTGTCTGTCTGTCTGTCTGTCTGTCTGTCTGTCTACAAAGAGTTAGAATACATTTAGACAAAAGTGATCCCTGCTGACTAAGCTGGAGTTTTATAAGGAAGCAACTAAAAAAATCTGTAGGCCGCAGAGCCTATGTTTAATCTTCCCTGACTGCTACTAAGTTTTGAAAAAAAAGTATCTCTTAATAGACTAATTACAAACTACAAACAAGAGGAATTGGCAGGTGCAGACCTGGCTTGAGCACAGAAAGAAATCAATTATAGTGGAGATTTTTTTTTTTCTGAATTTTTGGGACCCTGCATTGATGCGAGCTAAGGCTATTGCTCTTTTTGGATTCTTAGAGCAATTGAAAATGAAAACAGATTAGCAGGTTCCCCATAGGCTGGCTGCCTGATCCAGTCAATGGAGGGCTGCAATGATTGCATATATTCACTGTAACCACCTACATATAAGCTACTTTTTGTGTCAAATTGAACAGCTCCAGGAGACTGGAACAAAACCTGAGTGGAGTACTATAGTATTGAAGGGAACATTCTCGTATACAACTCATGCACACACCTAAACTTTGTGAAACCAGGCCAGCTCAGATTTGCTAAACATCAGGTTCTTTAGGATATGGGTTGTAAAACTGTCTTCATGAGGAAAACAGTGAAAGTTCACATAAATAGTCAAAAGGTAAGGAACCAAATCCATTCTGGGGGTCAATGGAGTTGTGAGGTAGTAGTGTTAATCATGGTGTCAACTTGCTACTACATTAGATATTGTCAAATTAAATAATTTCTATATTTTGGATTGTATTGCCTAATATTATTGCATCTAAATTTTGATGTCAAACAGTTAACCTGTGGATATTTGCACTTCGACTTGTTACAGTATATCTATGTTTACTGAGCACTGAATATTACAGATTAATTCCTGATAAAATCATAAACCCAGACATACACAGTTTAAGTTACTATCTTTGTTACCTTCAAAAATAGGTATTTGTGGATTTACTTCCATTAGTCTTGGGACACATAGATTGACTTAGCTGATGCTTTTTTTTAAAAAGCAACACAAAAATAATTGTTTTTTTTCATTTGTTGGTGTAATCGCAGGTTACAAGGCCAAGTTCATACTAACTACATTTATTTTAAAGGAAACCCTATCAGTGTGAATGAAACTTGACTTCAGTCACCTTCACAGTGTCATATTGTCACTAGTGCTAATAAAAGAGTTGTGCAGAAAGGTCAGGTTTCACTGTAAGCTTTCACTTGAAACAACCTAACATTTTGTATTGCTAATCTGCTGGGAACAATAGCCTGAGTTATTTCATTCTTAGAAAGGAAAAATTAACTTAAAATACCATTCTGAGCTACTCCAGCCCTAATAAATACATAAGGAAACTACAGTGATTTCTTATGTTATATTACATGTCATAAGTCTGCCATCTGGGCATGTCCCATTCAGCAGAGACCTGTGGCAGACCCAGGACAGGAGGGATTATAACTTTCAGCTGGCTTGGAAATGCCTGGGAATTCCCCAGGAACAACTGGAATTTGTAGCTGGGGACAGGGAAGCCTGGACTGACCTGCTTGGCCTGCTGCCACTGCTACTTTCACCAAGAAAGGTTTTTACAACAAATGAGATGAGATATTCTTTATTCTTCACAACTGCTCTCATGTATCACCATTCCCAGTCCTCACCCTTGGTGGCACTCTAGGCTGAGGAAAATACCTTTTCACAGGCCTATCTCCTCAGTCTTCTTTTATGGGTTTCACTTCTTGTAAATGGATATTTCAAATGTATTATCTAGATGAGGAACCTCAAGATGAAATCTAGTTGGAGTTTCCACTTGATTCCACCAAAGACTATTAATTCCTTCCAAAGACAGAGACTAACAAAGTGAAATAATTTAGCAAATAGTTGGACATAATGACCCTCTTGTATTTTTTGCCATACCCTACAGAGGACATTTAGTGCAAACTATGTTAAGAAACTTTATTTTCTATATCTTACAGATGATTAGTCTACGGTGGCCACTATTACACACTCTTCTTGTCATTACATCTCTTCACTGGATCACAGAGCGCAATCAACTGGTAGAGGGGGCACCAGAGGTAAGATCTAAAAGGAAAATAGGATCATGAAGTGTCTAAAGATTGAAAATTTAGAGTGAACAGTGTGTAGATTTGACCTGCATTCATGTTTTCCGGATTCTTTTGCCGTGCTATGCTTCTCAAATTAAGCATGAAGTCTTCATATATGCATTGTGGAAATTAAAGATGACTGGAGTGGAATTTTACATATAATATTTGGTTATTATATTAAATATATATAGTATTTTCCATGACCCTTGACAGGAAAAGCAGTTAAGAAAATTAGATGAGATCCAGTATATACTGTAGTATTTGATAGTACCATATTGTGGGAGAACCCAGACTGGACACCACAGCAGTGAAGGTTCAGGAGAGTTATGCTTAACACCAGCGGAGAGCACAGCACTATACATGAAGCATGCTTAACACTAGAATTACCAGAGCCTACGAAAAAACTCGTAGATCCGTCCCACCTTAAATCGCTTCTTAAATCCGTTCGCACCTCTCCGCCAGCGTCCTTTGTCCTCTAAATGTGCAGATAAAGACAAGCTGAAAACAGCCGACTATTCCATCCCCCCACTGACTTAGAACGTGCACGAACTTCTCCCAGTTCATGCCTTGATTGATTATCTGGGAGTGAAGTGGAGTTTTAGAGTGGAAATAATAGATCGATATTTGGAACACACGCATTTCATGTGTGTTCCGTTTTCTACAGTAATCTGTGTAAACACATTTTTAAAACAGAAACGTTTTTTATATTCTAGTAGTAAATGACAAAATGTAGGCATAAACTATATAATGTATGAAGCCTGAAGTCCAAATATCAAAGAAACACTTTCACGAAAGGTACAAATATAACAGAACAAGTGCGCTTTTATTCAAAAATATAACTGCAGAAAAAAAAGTCGCCTTAGTGTGCGACATTGACATCAATTTACTGTGATGGCCCCATGGCGTAACAGTATCAGTTGCTGACTGAGAATCAAAAGGTCACAAGTTCGATCCTGCTTGGCTCCCTTTTGAGAAGTGAACTGCTCTTATTTTTAGTATTTTAGAATAAAAAGATACATTTGATTTCAGTCTGTAACAGCCGCGGTAATTTATGATATTTGTAAAGGTTAGCTTTGTTTTTGTTTTTTTTATTCACTTTTCTCTCAGTCGCGTTCAGGATCCTTCCCTACCCCATCTGACACTGCTGTTTTCACATAAAGACGGGCTATAGCTCTGCAGTGTATCACGATACATACAATTGCGTGTTTTTTTTCCCCCAATCTTGCCAGTTCCCACATGTTGCTGTATGCTGTTACTTTGTACTCCAGGACATGCAGAGGAAAGCATAGTAAAGATCAGTAACTTCAGCGCTATATGCAATCATCAGACACTCCCCATCTGACACTGCTGTTTTCACATAAAGACACGCTATAGCTCACCCAAGGAGCGCCCTTCCTACATTTACGACATGTGTACTTGTGTTGCAGTGTACACACCTCTCTGTGCTATGGTTCCTATTACACTGAACAAGCACCTGTAATTTGAAGCTCTGTTCATTATCTCAAAACAAATATATGTGACGTTTTGAAGAAATCATTTTATGATGCGAATAGTACCAATCAGAAAACATTGTCGAAGTAAAAACGAACAGCATCAGATTGGGTGTGATTTATACTGGCGCTGTTAGAGTCAGATCAGAAGCTGAATAAGCTCCTGTTCTGACTCTAAGTAAAAAAGCATGAATTAATCAACAGAAATAACCGCGATGGACATTTTAAACTTAACGATTTACAGTGCATACCAATTTATAAATTTTATGTCCGTTTGAGGATACAAAGAAAAAAAAAACACTTCCTCCCCAGCTGGGAATTGAACTCCGGTCTCTACGGCGCGGCAGGACTGCTGTGCTCTGAATCAGCAAATCTCAGCATTACGTCACGGAAGTTGTTGTTACAGCTTTGAACCTTTTGTGAAAGTGTTTATTTGATGTTTGGCCGTCAGGCTTCACACATTCTATAGTTTATGCCTACATTTTGTCACATTTATTACTAAAATATGAAAAAGTTTCTGTTTTAACAATGTGTTTACACAGATTACTGTAGAAATGGAGCACACATGAAATGCCTGTGTTCCAAATAACGATCTATTATTTCCACTCTAAAACTCCAGTTCAGTCACTCCCAGATAATCAAACAAGGCATGAGCTGGGAAAACTTAGTGAACATTTTGCGATGATGGGGGATGGAATAGCCGGCTTTTTGCTGCTCGTCTTAATCGGCACATTTAGAAGACAAAAGAGAGGTGAGAACGGTTTTAAGGTGGGCCGGATCTACAAGTTTTTTTGTAGACTCTGGTAATTCTAGTGTTAAGTTAGAGAATTAGGACTGCAGTATTCATACACTACAGAACACTAGAATCTTATTTATTTATTACAATGTACTAAACAATCAAAGAAAAGCTTCCATCACATAAGATTATCTCACTTATGAAAAACACTGAAAGTATCTAAGGGTCACATGTTCTTCTACAAATGAATCACAAAGACAGAATGTGACTTGCTGATAATCTCTGATAGGTCCACAAGACAATAAACTTTACCATTCATAGAGGAGGAGAATAAATTTATAGCGAAATATGCTGCCTCTATTTAACTGTTTTTATAGCATGAAAATAACATAGGCGCATTTTTCCATCTTCCATAATGTAAGACAGTTTATTTTACATTTATTGATGCTTAAATGGTCCAGTGATGAGCACTGTTCAATGTTTTTGAGCTCTGGGATTTCCACTACACTGGTCTTGGATTAGTTTACATTGAACAGCAGGGTTAAGGCCACAGTCCTCAGACATGCTGTCGAGTTTTTTTATCCCAGACTCCTTTCTGCCTTGTATACATTGCTGTCATGAATGGCTCTGACTTGCTATGATCCTGAATTCAACTAAGCAGATAGAGAAAATGATTATTAATATTTTATATTTAGTAATATTGAATTGTATGTTGTTGTAAAAAGTCAGTTCTTCTTCTTCTTCTTCTTTCGGCTACTCCCGTTAGGGGTTGCCATAGTGGATCATCTTCTTCCATATCTTTCTGTCCTCTGCATCTTGTTCTGTTACACCCATCACCTGCATGTCCTCTCTCACAACATCCGTAAACCTTCACTTAGGCCTTACTCTTACCTGGCAACTCTATCCTTATAGCATCCTTCTCCCAGTATACTTAGCATCTCTCCTCTGCACATGTCCAAACCAACGCAATCTCAACACTCTCTGACTTTGCCTCCCAACCATCCAACTTGAGCTGACCCTCTAATGCACTCATTTCTAATCCTATCCATCCTTGTCATGCCCAGTGCAAATCTTAGCATCTTTAACTCTGCTACCTCCAGCTCTGTCTCCTGCTTTCTGGTCAGTGCCACCGTCTCCAACCCATATAATATAGCTGGTCTCACTACCGTCCTGTAGACCTTCCCTTTCAATCTTGCTGATACCCGTTTGCCACAAATTACTCCTGATACTCTTCTCCACCCAGCCTGCACTCTCTTTTTCACCTCACTTTCACAATCTCCATTACTCTGCACTGTTGATCCCAAGTATTTAAACTCATCCACCTTCGCCAACTCTACTCCCTGCATCCTCACCATTCCACTGACCTCCCTCTCATTTACACACATGTATTCTGTCTTGTTCCTACTGACCTTCATTCCTCTCCTCTCTACAGCATATCTCCACCTCTTCAGGGTCTCCTCAACCTGCTCCCTACTATCGCTACAGATCACAATGTCATCAGCAAACATCATAGTCCACGGGGACTCCTGTCTAATCTTGTCTGTCAACCTGTCCATCACCATTGCAAATAAGAAAGGGCTCAGAGCTGATCCCTGATGTAATCCCACCTCCACCTTGAATGCATCTGTCACTCCTACCGCAGACCTCACCACTGTCACACTTCCCTCATACATATCCTGTACAATTCTTACGTATTTCTCTGCCACTCCTAACTTCCTCATACAATACCACAGCTCCTCTCGAGGCACCCTGTCATATGCTTTCTCCATGTCCACAAAGACGCAATGCAACTCCTTCTGGCCTTTTCTATACTTCTCCATCAACATCCTCAGAGCAAACATTGCATCTGTGGTGCTCTTTCTTCGCATGAAACCATACTGCTGCTCACTAATCATCACCTCACTTCTTAACCTAGCTTCCACTACTCTTTCCCATAACTTCATGCTGTGGCTCATCAATTTTATCCCCCTGTAGTTATTATAGTCCTACAGTCCTCCTTATTCTTAAATATCAGCACCAGTACATTTCTTCTCCACTACTCAGGCATCCTCTCACTTTCCAAGATTCCATTAAACAATCTGGTTAAAAACTCCACTGCCATCTGTCCTAAACACCTCCATGCTTCCACAGGTATGTCATCTGGTCCAACAGCCTCTCCATTTTTCATCCTCTTTATAGCTGTCCTTATTTCCTCCTTGCTAATCCATTGCACTTCTTGATTCACTATCTCCACATCATCCAACTTCTTCTCTCTCTCGTTCTCTTCATTCATCAGCCTCTCAAAGTACTCTTTTCATCTGCTCAACACACCCTCCCCGCTTGTGAGTATGTTTCCATCTTTATCCTTTATCATCCTAACTTGCTGTACATCTTTCCCAGCTCAGTCCCTCTGTCTAACCAATTGATACAGGTCCTTTTCTCCCTCCTTAGTGTCCAACCTTTCATACAACTCATCATACGCCTTTTCTTTAACCTTTGCCACCTCTCTCTTCACCTTGTGCCTTATCTCCTTGTACTCTTGTCTACTTTCTGCATCTCTCTGACTATCCCACTTATTCTTTGCCATCCTCTTCCTCTGTATACTCTTCTGTACTTCCCCATTTCACCACCAGGTTTCCTTTTCCTCCTTCCTCTGTCCAGATGTCACGCCAAGCACTCTTCTTGCTGTCACCCTTACTACTTCTGCTGTAGTTTCCCAACTGTCTGGTAATTCTTCACTACCACCCAGTGCCTGTCTCACCTTCACCCTAAACTCAACCTTGCAATCTTCCTTTTTCAAATTCCACCATTTGATCCTTGGCTCTTGTTGTAAAAAGTCACTAATTTAGTTTAAAAGAACATATACTGACGAAGGGAATATAAGAATTACATTTTATAAAGGAAGACTGTACTAATCCAAGTAACCATAAAACAGTAAGTTTAAAGGATACGTTTGGTATTTTCGAAGACAAAATGATTTCTTCATAGTTATGTTATACATTAGTTTGCCACTTGAAACTGTGTTCTAAAGTGAAATATATTTTATATTTTTAACAAATATCTATGCCTCGCTTGCATTTTATAAAGAAGCTAATTGGTGCCGGGGTCCCATTATGAAGAAAAGCTTTAAAACTTACCGAATACGTCCATTTTTCAAGTGAAAAATGTTATCAAGTATTGATCCACCTCTTCAGATTACACACATAATGCAGAATATCCATGTTTTAAGAAGGAAAAAAAGCAAAAAGCAAACCATTCTTGCACAATTTAACAATTTTAAAAGGAGGCCGGGTGTGTGCTTTACTTCACTGCTGGTCTTCCTCTAATTCAGGTTTACATCAAAAAGTCACTGCCAAGCGCAATTATTGACACTGAATGTTGATGCCCACATATAAATTTCTGTCTCAGTTCTGTAGACAACTAGACAATAATAACTGAAAAAAGGCACACTTACAATCACTTTCAGTGGCATGGAAACATATTTACTCCCCTTGAAAGTCATCACAATTTTCCGTATGACAAAAGATTTGCACACATTATTTATGCATTCAGTATTTTTAATGTGAGCTCTTATGCTGTAACAATATATTTCTAAATTCAAAATAAGCAGTTTTTTTGTAGATATTTAACTAAAGAAGAAAAACTCAAAAGTCAATGTTTGCATATGTATTTAAACCTCTGTGCTTTGGAAGCTCCAGGTTTACATAAATGACAAATTAATCACGACACAAAGGTGACAGTCATCTGACCATAATCAAACATAATTAGGTACCGCTTCTGAGTCCTTTATATCTCTTTAGATATAAAAAGCATCTTTTGTAAGGGTCATAGACTTTGTGGGACAATCACTGCAAAAATAAAAACAAAGGAGCATTCTTCAGTGTTCAAATAATAATAACATCATCATCAAAATTGTTCTCAATTTCTCCCATCAATTACTGTATTAATATATTTTTCTCTGCCATGGGCACAAAAATGCAATGCATTGTAATCAGGTCAGTTTAGATTTATTGCTAGGTTTACATAGTACAGTAAAACTCATGCTATTGTTATGGTGCGGTGTTACGCTATGCTATGGTGTGCATCTTACTCCTTGCAGGGGTGGGATTGGGTCTTTCATAACTCCACCCATGATGCAAGCAGGTAAACAATGCAGTACATAATGTATCCTTACAGTATCAAGAATCTGTAATAAAATTTACCATTTTTATTATACTCTAGTCATTAGAATCCCTCAAAAAGTTGGAAGGCACTTTTTCATAATTCAAAACCTTTGCTATATATTCAGTTTTAAAGATTTTCTTCACAATGTAATCCTGCCACACATTATTTCCAGTATAAAATGAAAAAGAAAAGGCTAATTATTTTTTAAAATTTATAAAATACAGTGTGCCTCTCTTTAGAATTTTGTGTGGCAAAATAATATATACCATTATTGTGAAGAAACAACTTTGAATTGAAAAATACAGAGCATATACTTTAACATGCCTTACATGTAAACTAATACAAGCAGTTGTTAAAAAAGATTGAGCATCACATGACAAGAACAGGCCTTTTAGTATCAATGCCACATGGGTCCAGATGTGGAAGAATGTGTTTTATCTGCATACTAGAATTCACTGAGGAAGCAACAAAAGCATATAAATATGGTAATATATCTTGATTGTAAGGAAGCTTTGAATTAAGTACCCAATTAGAGGTTATTGTTCACACTGAAAGTAGTAATTCAAATTGTACTTCAAGGCACACTGCTTAGATGGGTTAAATATTGACTTAAACACTGGTATCAAAAGAGGTGACTAGGATGATTCCAGGACTTAGAGGTGAAGAGTGAGCAGAAAACTGCTAAGTTTATACAAACAGAGATTAAGAGTAGAAGTGATTGAAATGTTTACAATTATGAAGGGAATTGATACATGTGCTACTTTCAAATTATTTATTTAATAAAAAGTGTAGAGACACATAGAGAGCCTTGTTAAAAGAAAATTTCCCACAAATGATAGAAGGCTTTTCTTTACACAGAGAACCTTAGACACATGGAGTAAGTTATCAAAGAGTGTAGTAAAGAGTGGCACTTTAGGGACTTTCAAAGCAAATTTGATGTTATTTTGGAGAAATTAGTTGACTAGAATTGGAGAGCTTGTTGGGCTGAATAGCCTATTCTGATCAAATTCATTCTAGCATATCAATATTCTAAACAGAACTAAGCTTCCTTAGCATACAGCAGAAGACATTTGTTTATTCAGGCAAATATAATGTACAGCAGTTTTTTTTTATTACTTTGGGAATAAACTGGAAGATAGTTACTTCTTCCTGACTTAGCAGCAGGTATTTCTTTCTATTTGGAATATACAGTATATCTAGAGAAGGAATTCTTAATGTGCAGTCTAGGAATGTAAGGTTTTAACAAAGGTGTGGCACAGATTGAAGCAATAATCGCTT
Source organism: Erpetoichthys calabaricus (assembly GCF_900747795.2). Lineage (NCBI taxonomy): Eukaryota > Metazoa > Chordata > Cladistia > Polypteriformes > Polypteridae > Erpetoichthys > Erpetoichthys calabaricus. The sequence continues at coordinate 200,782,245 of NC_041395.2, forward strand.
CCTAAAAGCATGTGCCATTGAACATGGATCTTAAAAGTGCTGGTGAATGCACACATGTGTATGTGTATATGCGCCCGCACATACACACACACACACACGCACGCACGCACGCACACACATGCACACGCACACACACACACACACACACACACACCCACATAATTAAAAAAATTAGGAAAGTCAGTGGCAGTGTACGACTTTGTAAGAAACTAAACCTAAATAACTCTCTCCCTTTTCGACAATTGTCAAGGGGAAGTACTATCATATCCAGTCCAGAAATAGAGTTAAGAGTCACTTTCCTCTTTGTTTTTTTTAAAGAGTGCACTTTTCAAGTATTGCATAGAAAATTCTCTTTAAGTCAGGTACTAACCGAAGATAATGTGTTAGTTCACTCTATATACTACAGAAAGTGGTTTGACTTACTGAATGACAATGCACTATGAAAACTCCCAATTTAGAGCAGAACAAAACATACAAAATACACTTCATAAATGAATGGCTATCGGAGTTAAAGATGATACTCACCAATTGCTTTCACCACACGTTTGCATTGTGTACTGATTGATCAAAATGTTTGATGTAAAGTATTTCATAAAGCTTAATCATAGTCCTTCATTCCATACTGTATGTGGCCTACTTCAGTCCAGAGTGCTAACAATATTAAGAAAGAAGAAAAAACATTATTTAAGGCCTGAAATAATTTTTCATGGGTGCTTAACATCATGTCAAAGTGTGTTTGAGGTTTTGTCATGGAGCTCAAACTTGTCTTATTCTCAATATGAGTTCACTACTCAGCCTACAAAGTGATCGAATTAGGATAAGTGGGGCATCCCAGCGTAGAAAAGTACCTCCCAGGGTTCAATTTCAGCAGTAGGAGAAAATGAGATGCTTGCACCAATAGTATAGAAAATTGGGTATAATAGGGTAGAAAGGGAAAATTTTAATAAATGCCAAAGTCCAAAAGGAATCTCCAAATTTCACTAACATAGTTTCACTGTCAGCGCAATCAGCAACCCAAAACCACAAGACAAATACAACAATTTACAAAATAAGATTTGGGAAGTCAACAACAAAAGTCATCCAGAAGTGTCTGAACTTGAGTAAGATTTCTGCCCTTTTAAATACCTACACTCTTGCAATTACCAAACTGTCACATGTCTAGCAACCCCATCAATGTGTGGGTAAAGAAGTTTGTGTTGTACCAAAGGATTATGCAGGGATGGAGCCCTGGGTAACACCTTGCACAGGTATAACATATGTTACTGAATTTACAAATCTACAAATAAGTTAATTTATGCTGTAGAACACATTGAGAGGCTTCATTTGATCTCCTCTGTGCATATTCATACTGCTCTTCATAAGGTTATCTAAGGTGGACCACTAGGTGGGTTGACTCCAACCTAAATTAACTGTCTTCCTCCTGAAGTAGGCACCTTAATATTTTGTGGAGCGATTACCAACACTGAAAAAATAGTTAGCTGTTGTAAGTTTTTGTTTTTATGCATACATTGCATCTGTTTGGTGTTTATTAGGTAGTTGGCATGCTGGCATAGAGTTTTGTTTACTGGTAATGTGCATGAATAGTGACTCTGAATTTTTTTTTTTCCATTTTGACCATGCTTCCATATCCTGTGGCTGTCAAAATCATAACACTGTCACTCTAACATCAGTTATAATAACATCCCCACTCTCCAGCATCAAATGGGAGCTGTCACCTTCCAAGAAAGATATTTAAAACAGAACTGCAAAGTTTTCCTCAGGATATATCTAGCAGCTGTTCCCTTTCACATTACACTTTTTTATTTTTAGCATAATTTACTTTAAGGTGACAGCACACAATCTGGCCAGTGAAGGCATGCTGCAATGAAGCTTTTTCATTAACATGTGTTACAGTAACTACAGCAACAAAGGAAAGAGAAACAATCTCCCATTCTTTAAATATTAATGATTTCACCTCATTCTTCATTATTTCATTTTTTTATGTTAAATACTTAACAAAAAGACATAGCACAACAGTAACTCTAAGAATGCCTTTTCAGCAAGCAGTATAATTATCACTTGCCTGAGGCTGACAGAGCCTGTGTAGAAATGCTTTGCTTTTCTAACAGGAACTTGCTTACTGAAAAAGTAACCATTCTATTTTAATATCACTGATGTTTTTGTCCATTTTCTTCTATTATATTCTTAGCTTGTGCCTTTTTTGTACATCTGTTAAATCCTTCCGGTCTGGTTACATCTCTGTATGCTAGTTCATTCTGGTTCCTTATCTGATCTGTTCTACAAAATAATACTACATTTGTCTTTCATTCTGTCTTATTATATTTACCCTAAGTATAAACATTGACACGATACATGAGGCTCAAAGAGACAATGTTTCATGAATCTTTGTGGTAGTTGAAAGCATCTTTGAATGTCATACACTGCTGAATGTTCCTTTACAAATATGTCCTATGAAATGAAGAGCTTGAGGTTACCTTGGAAGCACATTCTCTTTGTCAACTGTGCTTTACTGTAAATATCATTAAATAATCACTATTGCTGATTAAGTAAACACAAATATTATATCAGGGCAACCAGAGACAAGAAAAATGACAAACCTGTTTCTATCGAGATGGCAGAAAGGGTGGGAAATTCTTTGAGATGTTAATTACTAGCAGATGACTTGCTGCTGTGTCCATGAGTTTAAATTTAGAAGATCCCAGCTTGCCCAATAAAACAGCGGGCTTCATTTCAAGGACTAAATATATAACTATCGTCGAGGCAGTCAGCTACAGAAAGAAATTTTTAATAATGACTCTGTCAGTGAATAAAAGATCACGCTGACTGTGCAATGAGGTTTGGAAACCACGTGATCTTCAGACTTTTATATCGCATGTGAAAGGTGAGAAGGACTGCAAAAAAAGCTAAATATTTAATCAGTGTCTACTCCAGATCTCATCTATAAATAGGCACCCTAAAAGCATTAGCACACCACCTGGATCCTTCTAACTCCACCCAACTGAACACTCTTTTTGCTGATTTAATTTTGTTCTTATTTGCCATTATTTCTGGCACTGTTGTCTTCTCAAATTAAACTGGTATGAGAAGTGAAGGTGATAATGAAATTACCTGGAAGGCCCAAGTGCTTTTTAAAATGGACATCAGTGACTGTAAAAATAAGCCTTGTCATTTTCAAGGGTAGAAACTACAGAAGCATAGAACTGAGCTTCAAAAAGCAGGTCTAAATGAGTCAACAGCTTCCGAGTTTAAAGGCAGTTCCCATATTTTCAACCAAGATCAAATCAGAAATTAAATCGTTTTAAAGATTAAACTGCATTTTTTACAAATTTCATTTTTTACAAATTTTTTTATTTAAAATTACTTATGTTCTGAGCTAAGTATTTTATAGTTAAGGACGTCAACTTTCTGACTTACTTCAGAAGACTGATTTTTCAAAGCAGTTTGCTTTTATAATTAAGTACTTATTTTCCATATGTAAATAAGTATTAACATTGGTATGGTGGATATCTGACATGGTGTACAAGTTTGATGGACTTCTTTACATACAAAGTGAATTAAAGGGTTTAAAGTTGGTCTTTCACTAATACTTTCATCTTTCTTGTCTTGCATGAAAAACATTCCCAGTACCTTTCATATGATTTTACCAGAACGAAAATGTTCAGCTCTTTGCTTTGTCCATGAGGAAGGCAATAGTGAAACTTGCATCTCACCAGTCATCAAGGTAAATTCCAAAGCCCCACATCTCTTTAACTAAAGAGGAACCCACCATTTTTTCCCATGCAACCACACTCTACTGCACTTGAAGGCTCCCCTGTTGTAAGGCTTGCATCATGCTAGTCAAGCCTATTCATACAGTTCATCCAGAAAGTATTCACAGCGCATCACTTTTTGCACCTTTTGTTATGTTACAGCCTTATTCCAAAATGGATTAAATTGATTTTTTTCCTCAGAATTCTGCACACAACACCCCATAATGACAACGTGAAAAATGTTTGAGATTTTTGCAAATTTATTAAAAACAAAAAAACTGAGAAATCACATGTACATAAGTATTCACAGCCTTTGCTCAATACTTTGTCGATGTACCTTTGGCAGCAATTACAGCCTCAAGTCTTGTTGAATATGATGCCACAAGCTTGGCACACCTATCCTTGGCCAGTTTCGCCCATTCCTCTTTGCAGAACCTCTCAAGCTCCATCAGGTTGGATGGGAAGCGTCGGTGCACAGCCTTTTTAAGATCTCTCCAGAGATGTTCAATCAGATTCAAGTCTGGGCTCTGGCTGGGCCACTCAAGGACATTCACAGAGTTGTCCTGAAGCCACTCCTTTGATATCTTGGCTGTGTGCTTAGGGTCGTTGTCCTGCTGAAAGATGAACCGTCACCCCAGTCTGAGGTCAAGAGCACTCTGGAGCAGGTTTTCATCCAGGATGTCTCTGTACATTGCTGCAGTCATCTTTCCCTTTATCCTGACTAGTCTCCCAGTTCCTGCCGCTGAAAAACATCCCCACAGCATGATGCTGCCACCACCATGCTTCACTGTAGGGAGGGTGCCAGGTTTCCTCCAAACGTGACGCCTGGCATTCATACCAAAGAGTTCAATCTTTGTCTCATCAGACCAGAGAATTTTCTTTCTCATGGTCTGAGAGTCCTTTGGGTGCCTTTTGGCAAACTCCAGGCAGACTGCCATGTGCCTTTTACTAAGGAGTGGCTTCCGCCTGGCCAATCTACCATACAGGCCTGATTGGTGGATTGCTGCATAGATGGTTGTTCTTCTGGAAGGTTCTCCTCTCTCCACAGAGGACCTCTGACAGAGTGACCATCAGGTTCTTGGTCACCTCCCTGACTAAGGCCTTTCTCCCACGATTGCTCAGTTTAGATGGCCGGCCAGCTCTAGGAAGAGTCCTGGTGGTTTCGAACTTCTTCCACTTACGGATGATGGAGGCCACTGTCCTCACTGGGACTTTCAAAGCAGCAGAAATTTTTCTGTAACCTTCCCCAGATTTGTGCCTCGAGACAATCCTGTCTCGGAGGTCTACAGACAATTCCTTTGACTTCATGCTTGGTTTGTGCTCTGACATGAACTGTCAACTGTGGGACCTTATATAGACAGGTGTGTGCCTTTCCAAACCATGTCCAGTCAACTGAATTTACCACAGGTAAACCTCCAATTAAGCTGCAGAAACATCTCAAGGATGATCAGGGGAAACAGGATGCACCTGAGCTCAATTTCGAGCTTCACAGCAAAGGCTGTGGATACTTATGTACATGTGGTTTCTCAATTTTTTTATTTTTAATAAATTTGCAAAAACCTCAAGTAAACTTTTTTTACGTTGTCATTATGGGGTGTTGTGTGTAGAATTCTGAGGAAAAAAATGAATTTAATCCATTTTGGAATAAGGCTGTAACATAACAAAATGTGGAAAAAGAGATGTGCTGTGAGTACTTTCCGGATGCACTGTATGTTACCATGTGGATTTTGTCATGTGTTACATATTTGCTGCTGCTTTTGTTGTGTTTGACAATGAAAGTTTCATTTAATATCAGTAGACTTTTTACATACATCGAGGGACCAAGCAAAGTATTCTCTGTTGGAAAGCGAATAAAAGAAGTACACCTGGGTACTGATAAGGTGCATTAATTGTAAAAACATAGATGGTACCTCTTTGAATTGTGAACAATTTGACTTGTGCATATTATGGAACAACATAGGCAGCCCAAAAAGAGCTCAATCTTGATCTTTTAAATGCAAATATAATGGGTAGAACAAGGTATAAATACATCCTGCCACAACAACCTGAACTGCAAACTGGAAGTGCGTGGTAATTCAAAGGCTCAACTGCCATCCAGAGACCATCTAAGAAATAATGGGAGGCGAGAGTGAGTTGCATGTTGCTTTGATGTAGCAAAGGGCATATGCCCTTAATTGGCAAAGCATAGTGGAGTAGCATGGATATATCTTTTTCTCTTCAGTCTATTTAATATACAGTAGATTACTGGGACAATCAATGTCCTGAGTATTCATAAATATGTTCTTACTTACTACTATATACTGTATATCACTTTACATTGAAACACACATAATATTTACCTGTAGACTAAATGTTAGGGTAAAAAAAATAGTTCTAATCTGTGACATACATTTAACTGTATTTTTGCTAGGTCTTAAGGAATCTGGAATTCAGTGTAGAAACAATATCTACTTTGGGGACAATCCAAAAAGAGAAAAAATAACACGGAAGACTGACAATGTGTATACATGTTAAAAAAGACATAATTACAGTCCAAGTCAAGTCAACTTGGGGAGCATGCACTGGTATAGTGTGTTGCCGCACCTACCATATGACGAAACAACTCAGGATCCCGGTTTGCAACCCCCCAGGCAGACATGCGGTCCAGTCCCACCCTCCAGAAATAACCCTCTATCTGCCGCAGCCAGGTGTTACATGGGCAACCCCTTGGCCTGGTCCAGTCACTTGGGTCCCCAACAATGAGGATCTTACGAGCCGGATCACCCACGGGGAAATGCGCCACATGGCCATAGTGCCGTAACTGATGCTCCCTCACAATGCAGGTAATGTGCCTCATTCAAGACTCCATGAGCAACCGCTCATTCAACACAAAGTCAAACCAAAGATACCCAAGGATTCTCTGAAGAGACACAATTACAGTCCTGAAGGTATAAATTAATACGATGATTGCACTATTTAGTTTTAATATGTAATATAATATATAAATATATAAATATATATATATATTCAGTATATACATACACTTTATATATATATATATAAATAGCTTAAATAATACAAATGTATTGTTTTTACAATAGAAGTACTGAATATTACCTATACAGTACAAACAAACTGCAAAACACTTTAGGTTCCAGGTTTTTAGCTAAAAAAGTAAAAAATCAACAAATTAAAGTAAAACCATCAAATGAAGATGTTTATTTTTACCTATTTCTCAATCAAGCAAACATCCATCCATTCATTAACTGAATCACTCTACCTTATTTCTAATGATAAAGAAGTCCACCGCAGAAGCCCAGGTCACAAAGTATGAACTGGCCCTAGAGGGTACACAAGTCCATCTCAAGATGCATTCATGTGCACACCCATCCTGACTTAAGTTAGTTAGGGGATTTAAATCTGCACTATATAACATTCACATCTTTTTAGATGTGGGAGGAAACCCAGAGAGGAAGAAAAACCCATGCAGACACAGAGACAATGTTCAATATTCACACTGCCATTGTCTGGGCTTGGATTCAAACACATGCTCCTGAAGTATGAGTCTCTAGCATTAATCACTGGACTACTATGCCATCATCTAGTGAATGGAAGTGAATTAAATGAAAAGTGCTCTATTCTTGAAAAGTTGTGGTCCTCAATCTGCTGCCTTTTGGTTACTTTTCAGCTTCTGGACACATTACTTGTCCATGATACAGAGTCACAATCCATGTCCAGTGAGGAGAAGTCAGCTAATGACCTCACCACTAAACTCTTCTTATTGGATGAATTGGTGAATCTAGAGAATGATATCATGGAGACCAAGAAGAAGAGAAGCTTTACTGGGTTTGGGTCGCCTTTGGATAGGCTCTCAATAAGCACCATGGAGGTCAAAGGCAAACCACGGTAAGTGTGATAAAATCGATGAAAATTGTTGATCTTCAGATTCTGACACCAACATTTTCAGAGTGAATGACTGATATATTGGAGTTGCAGCATGGTGAAATGAAACAAAAAATCTATTTTATATTCTTGTTCTTCTTGGTTTAACAGCAGGTAAGTAATGAGTGACACAGTATACAACTCTTCTGCTTCTCCAGTGAGTTAAGAATTAGAAAGAATGTTGAAATTAGCAATTGTTGAGCAAGATATTTTCTGTAGACTGAACAATAATTTTATTTTTAGAAATTTGGAATGTTGGAGTCCAGCTCTGGATACATTTATGTGAAAACTAAGTACACCTCATGAAAAGGTTTGTATTTTTTCAAATAGAAATTGTTCAGGAAGTTATTTTCTGCAAACTGAAAAGTCAGTTTATTTAGAAATTTGGAACAGGGATGTTGGGGTCCTGTGGTGTAAAAATGTAAGTACAACCCACGAAAGGGTTTGCATATATTTTTTAATTTTTGGTCAAAATGTAACATTTATATAGCATCTGACCATTTATGAAAAATATTATCTCATTTTAAATTGGCAATCAATATTATTAAATAATAATAATATTAAAAAGGCGGGCGGCACGGTGACGCAGTGGTAGCGCTGCTGCCTCGCAGTTAGGAGACCCGGGTTCACTTCCTGGGTCCTCCCTGCGTGGAGTTTGCATGTTCTCCCTGTGTCTGCATGGGTTTCCTCCCACAGTCCAAAGACATGCAGGTTAGGTGGATTGGCGATTCTAAATTGACCCTAATGTGTGCTTGGTGTTTGTGTGTGTCCTGAGGTGGGTTGGCACCCTGCCCGGGATTGGTTTCTGCCTTGTGCCCTATGTTGGCTGGGATTGGCTCCAGCAGACCCCCGTGACCCTGTGTTCGGATTCAGCAGGTTGGAAAATGTATGGATTAAAATGGCATTTTGCACTCATTTTTAGTATTTAAATAAACAGAAATGTAATTTTCTCATGTGGAAAATGTCTTTACACCCCTAACTTTATCACTGCAATAAATTCCTAAAATTAAAATCAAGTGCACCCAAATAAGAGCAAATGATCAGAACATCATTAGAGTGTAACTTGTGGGGCATTGCACTATTTAAACATTAGAAATCAATGGTGTGGTTTGGCTTGAGCATTTTAAGATGTGTGACTAAATCATGTCAAGGTCAAAAGAGCATTCTGAGGCCTTCAGAAAAAGACTGCAGATACCTATGAGCCTAGTAAGTATTTTTTATTTAAAGCCATTTCCCTGCAATGTTGCAGTGAAACATTCCACTGTCTGAAGGATTATCTAAAACTTCAAGCCAGTGGAAGTCTATCCCATCTAATTCAGCCCTAAAACGGACTAAAAGATGTTGCAGGAAATCTCCAAGAACCCCTGGATAACATCACGAAATTTACAGGAAAGCCTTGTTTCAATATCCACTAATTCCGATATGGCAGCAGAGCTTCACTCTACATTCAATGTAAGGAAGGAAAGAGCTTCTGCTCTCAAAGATTAATATACTATAGATGCACAACTGAAATTATCCGGACAAAACTATAACTATAGGAACAATGTGCTCCATATGAGTAAGACAATTAGACAAAAGTAATTCAATTTAAACATAATGCCAAACATCATATTTGGCAAAAATCCAAAAGAACCTCATATCATAAAACATTCTGGTAGAAACATTATAGTTTGGAGCTACCCAATTCATTATCTCAAAGTCAATGGTAGTTTTCACATTGTACCAGAAATATCTGAGGCCTTCAGCTGAAGCTACACTCTAACAGGATTGGACAACAAGAAAATAATCCAAAACACTCAAAATTAGTCAAAATCTACAAAAGAAAGGCTTCATAATAAAAGTGTAAGATTATGAGATGGCTAAGTCAAAGCCTAGATCTTAAATCCAATGAAATGTTGTTTCCAGTCTTGAGGTGAATAGTACATGCAAGAAAGCTCTCAAACATTATGTAGCTGAAAGAGTTCTTGTTAGGAGAAGAAGGCAAAAAAATATCTATATCAATGATGTAGATGGAGAGACTATTACAAGAAAAGCCTACAAGAAGTTTTTTCTGCCAAAGGGAGCAACAGCGGCTTTTGAAGCCAGTGGTGAACTTATTGCTTTTTCACACTGGACAATTGCCTGCTTTTCTTTATTTTTTTGAATAAACGATTGCATTTTTGTTAAACTAGATGGCCATTTTACTGTGTAATAGTATTGTTTACATGTAGACATATCCATACATTCAAGTAAACTTAAAAGCACACATCTTTTCATAAAGTATATTTTTTTCTGCACCTGTAAGTTGTTCTCTGGTAGCAAGTGCTCTTAGACACCAAATTGTGCAAAATTATAAAGGGAATAAAGATTACTGTATTTTATGTCTTTACATTTTTTTCAGCTGTTGTGTAATTTCCCCTTTTCCATATTTAATTACTGTGTCTAAAATTAAAAAATATATATATTTTTAACCAAGTGGTCAAAACCTAAGGTGAAACCAATATCAGAATGAAATGGATGTCAGAAAAAAAACAGAAACTTTTTTTGGAACTTTCACCTCCACTAGATTATTTATTTTTAATGATCCTACAAGTCATTATTCTACTTTATTTGGTAATGTTAAACTCAGCCCAGTTTGTCCTACAAAACATGTAGAATGTTACATTATCTCTCAAATATCAGAGTTCAGGAAGAGAAATTTTACAGATGCTATTTTTTCTAAAAAGTAATCCACATCGTTTTAAAAAATGTAATACTTCTCAATGAGGTAGTGAAGCCTAGATCATGAAAACACAACGGAAATTGGTATAAGAAAGTTTGGAAACAGCGTGAAAATGTTCTTAAAATCCCCCATTGATTCAAACAGGAAGAATTTTGCTGGAGTGAACAGGTAAGCCAGGTTTGAGGTTGGTAGAATGGATACCTGGATACCTGAGAATGCACGACTTGAGCTGTGTGGCAATTAAACATTCAGGTTGCTCATCCTTGCTCAATTTAAGCACTGAAATACAATTCTTACAATCTGAAGTTTTACATCACAATTACTGCTTTATGTCAGTCAACTATCCCTACTATTCAGTGTGCACAAACATATAAGCATTTATTGAGATTGTATGAAATGCTATTTAGTTTGTTAACATTCCAGGACACAGATGATATAGCAGGTATGTTTATTGCAGAATATGTCAGCTCAGTCAGAACAATGATAAATAGGCGTTTCTCTTATGGTTAGGGGCAAATGCACAGCTGAGTTTTATTGACATGTGGCCCTTATAAGGCAGCAGCTAAACAGAAATATGCATATTTCTCCCCAGTATATAATAGGTTACCTATAAGCTTATAAACCAAATATTTATGACTTTTAAAAATACATATTTCTTAATATATGTATGAAGCAAACATCACTGAATTCAGAATACTGAGATTATATGTGGATGTATGTTCAAGTTATATAACTAAATGTGATTTGAACAGGAAAACTGTTTGTTTTACTTATATGTTTTACATTGAAATGAAACCCTGAGGTCAAGAAAATAACTAAAAAGAGAAAAAAATAAATAGGAAGAAAAGAAAACAAGGAACAATTAGAGGGCTCAGAAGTAGGTTAGGTTGTTAAACTCACTACTCATGATGTTGGAAAGTGGTGACATCTTGCATGATGATTAGCACATGCAAGTAACAATTTCACAGTACTTTGTACATATGACAAAGTGACCTGTAATATTTCGATGAGCATGTAAAAAAATCTTCACAAAGTCCAAGCCATATCCAGAAATTAAAATAGTAATCATACAACATATTATAACTCAAAAACTGTTTCTATCCAATAGGAAAGTTGTTGATATACCAAAAAGAAGATATGGAATACCAATAGACCGACTGGGAATAAACCATCTTGCCAGTGGCAGAGGTTAACATGTTGGAAAGAAGATGAGCAGAAACAGGTACTGCAGCATGCTCCTGACTCCACAATGTTCAGCAGTAGTATCAAGTAGCAGTATTCAGTAGTTTATACTGCCTCACCTCGCTGACTCCATGGCAAAAAAGATGTTGCACATAAACCAATATAACACATACATTATACGCTTAGTTAATTGGTAGAGAAATCCAGATATTGTCTTTAAAAGCAAAAACTAGTAAAGTAGAAAAGACACAACCTAATGGGGATTTGTATGAGAACAACACACAATGATGACTGTATGCTATGAATATACAGAAGTTCAGGTGCAGTATTTCAACATTACTTGTTTTTAAAACACCTGCCAGACAAATAAAAGCTACTGCCTGTTGCATTACTGCTGGTGGTAGTAGGGTCTACAGCTGCTCTGATCACAGTGCTGGGCAAAACATGGTAAAACCTTCAAGCTGTCCAAGTATGCTTGCTGAATTAACTCAAGGCAGTTCCAGCATTATCACAGACCTGTCAGACAGAAATCATGCTGCATCTGTGTAGAAAGATCACCAATTATCATAAGCATCCCAGTGAATGGGAAAAACATCTTCTGTACAGCCTTACTTGTTTAATTTTAGACAAAACAATTATATGAAATGATCATGAAAACTGCATCAATTACCTTCCATGCCAGTCCCACTTCTTCCACAAGAAATACATACACTCTTTTGTTGTCCAAAACATGAAGATGTGAATTTAGCAAAACAAGATGCCTACATGTTCTCATTCTTTCTACTTGCCAAAAACTTCACAAGCAGAAAATTCTTTGACACTGAGGTAGCTGACATTCTGGAGGAATTTTATGAATGGACATATTTCCCATATTTCCATATATGGTGACAGATGTTCATTGGTCTACCCGTGCAAGGGCTGAAATGGACTGACCAAATGCAGTTCAATAAGCGGAGATGAAATTCTAAGAATGACTTGCTTTAACATTTATGAATAATTGCCTAATTTTCTATTTGCACACACACAAATATTTCATATATAAATGAAAGATGAAAAATGAAGTGTGTATGGAGCATTACACTCTGCTCAGGCTCGACCACAGCCACAGAAGTTAGTGTGAATTCTACGGAAGATGTAGACGCTTATACAAGTCTGACTTACACTTTGTGAGATGGAGGATGCATGAACCTTTTAATTGTTTTGGTGCTTACAAGCACCTCACTTCTCATTCAATCTAAGCAGACAAACTCTGCACATTGTACGTTCACATAACCAGGTACCATAAGTTTGCTCGAGACAGCTTCCAGTCTGTCCTGCTCAATTTGTGCCACAGCTGCACTTGACTACACGTCCGTCTTGGTCAAGATACAACCTATCCTGGTCCACTTAGCTGACACCTCTGCAACTTCACTAATATAGTAAAACTGTTCAGGAGTCTTTGGGTTATTTATTTGTCCCGAAGACCACACAAACAGCTAGTACACATATAAATGGGAAACAAATTTAAACATGTTACTTAACTACTTCGTGGTCTTATATAATCCATCCATCCAGTTTAAACCTGCCTAATTCAAATAACTGACACTGAGCACTGGATCTTCTCCCTGCAGAATCAGGCACAATGCAGGATCCAATACAGGAGGGATTGCTAATTCATCATAGAGAACATTCTTACACACACAGACTCTCATTGGACCAGCTGAAATGTGGCACTTAGCCTATCATTAATATCTTTAGGACATGAGAAGAAAATAGCAATATCAGGAAAAAAACCCAATACACATGCAGAGAATACATAAACTATACATACACAGTAACTAGGCTGTAACTCAAAACCTTATGTAATCTGCACTAAAATTCATGTAATTTCAGTGTTCCATTGATAAAAAGAAGTCCTAAAATACAATTTCCCCAGCATAAAATGACTTTTTGTCAACTTCCATTGTGTATCTTCATGACTAATCGAGTCACTTTAACCAGTGACTAATAAATCTTAGTTACCCGACCTCTGAAGTCAGCGTCAGACTCTATATATAAAATAATCTTTAACATCCTCACTTCAATAACTAGCGCCAGATAGATGCCCAGCTCACAACAAAGATTAGCTACTGATTCCCATTGTATCCCATACAAATCCCACATCTGAGTTATGTCAGTGTGTTAATCTCATTGCAACTCTTCACACACTGAGCTCTAGTACTGCATTAAACCTAAGCCATTGCCTTTGTGATTTCTTCAGAAGTGAAAATATCCTAGGGGGGAAATGGTTTAGTGGACTCTTGCTTAAAGTAGGGATACGTGGAAGGGATACTTACAAATATACTGCAAGTAGTGTAAATAGTATATTATTTTTCTCTTACTTTCAGATGCAACATGCAAGAATTTGAAATGAAGACTAAATGGCTAACTTCTCATTGCGTGTGTGGAGAGGGGGTATTGGTTGTTATTTTTTTTTAAATAAATTATCTACTGGAATAAATATCATTTTGAGGCCCTACAGTGCATTCCTGTCTGGTTTCTTCAGTCTTTCATACAGGTCTATAATTTTCAATTTACTTAGAAAAGTGTTTAAGTTTTCAAAAATAAACAACTTAGGAAGAAGAAGGACCTTGAGATTAAAGCACCTTCTCATTGATTAAAGTTTTAAGAAATGGCCACAATTCAGGAGTTTGTTGCTCCCTGTTTCCCACTGGTGAGCACAAATTTTTGATAACAGTATATTACACTGCACAACAAAGTTTTTGCTTCTTGAAAACTGTTGGGTGTTTCAGAGAAATCTTTAGTTTTGTCATGATTTTTTCTTATATTTGTATCCAAACATTTTCGCTTGCATAAGTGACTTATCAATAATGGTTTGTGCAACATGGGTATGTCCAGGCATAGAATCAGGCCAGGTTGGAAGCTATTCTGTGGAAGTTGACATCCTGGGCAGGTCTGAACAAGCTTGACACTGTCTCAGCATGCTATAAAGGTGGCTTGCATACACCAATCTTGCTCATTTGGTTAATATAGTCAGTGTGTATGTATAATATCAGTATAGTATCTGTAGCAATATAACAGTAAGTAAGCTTGATGCGGGCGGCACGGTTGTGCAGTGGGTAGTGCTGCTGCCTTGCAGTTAGGAAACCTGGGTTCGCTTTCCGGGTCCTCCCTGCGTGGAGTTCGCATGTTCTCCCCGCGTTTCCTCTGGGTGCTCCGGTTTCCTCCCACAGTCCAAAGACATGCAGGTTAGGTCCATTGGCGATCCTAAATTGTCCATAGTGTGTGCTTGGTGTGTGTGCCTTGTGGTGGGCTGGCGCCCTGCCTGGGGTTTGTTTCCTGCCTTGCGCCCTGTGTTGGCTGGGATTGGCTCCAGCAGACCCCCGTGACCCTGTAGTTAGGATATAGTGGATTGGATAATGGATGGATTTATGGATGGAAGCTTGATGCTATAAATGTTTTGGTATCGGGCGATATGTCTCATCAATGTCGTAACAGCCGCGATACATTCTGCTATATCTGTGTCGAATGTACACTTGCACCTCAGAGACGTTGGATGACTGCTCTTGTGAAGAAAGCTTATCATCTGTATTTCGGCTGCAAAATTGGTGATGAAGACAAGGAATGGGCGCCTCACATTTGCTGTGCAACATGTGCTGTCAGTCTGACAGCCTGGCTCAGAGGCACTCGAAAGACGATGCCATTTGCTGTTCCAATGATATAGTGAGAACAGAAAGACCATGTGACGGACTGTTACTTCTGTTTGACTAATGTGTTTGGTTTCTCTGCTAAAAACATGAAGTCAATTGAATATCCTAATCTGCCTTCAGCAATGAGACCCGTGCCACATAACGACAGTCTTCCAATTCCGAAACCACCAGAGGATTGGACCTTAGACGAACCAGATTAAGAAACTACAATGCAGGATACTGACAATGACATTAACCCGGATTTTGAACCATGCTCATCGGGCTATCCACATCTGATAACACAGTCCGCATTGAACGATTTGGTCAGATTTGGGTCTGTCAAAAGCAAAAGCCGAGCTGCTGGACTCGAGACTGCAGGAATGGTGTTTGCTGTAACCAGGTACAAAAATGTCTGTGTTTCGAGGCCGACATCATGATATAACCACATTTTTGGCACAAGTTGACAGTCTCTGTTTCTGTTGTGACATTGAAGGATTGTTCTTGGGCTTGAGTTGTGATCACAATGTGATCGTCAATGTTAAGCCTGAAAGCTGTTCTGCAACACAATGGCAACATTTATCCTTCAGTACCTGTTGGCTATGCAGCACACATGAAAGAAACGTATGACAATATGGAACTGTTGCTGAAGCACTTCCAGTATAGCAGGTACAACTTTATGGAGATCTTAAAGTTGTTGCTCTGTTACTAGGACTGCACTTCGGCTATACAAAAGTACTGTTGTTTCATCTGTGAATGGGACAGCTGTGCCAAAGAGTCCCACTATTCTTGACAGAACTGGCCACTCCGTAAAAAGTTAGTTCCAGGACAGAAAAATGTGGCACATGAATCGCTTGTCGACCCGGAAAACATACAGTATTTTTGTCTCCTCTTCACATAAAAGTAGGACTCATGAAGAATTTTGTGAAAACACTGAACAAGGAAGGCGAAGGTTTTCATTATTTAAGACAGATGTTCCCAAGAATAACTGATGCCAAGATCAAAGAGGGCATTTTTGTTGGCCCCCAGATCAGACATGTTATGAGTGACACGCAGTTTGAAGATCTGTTAGTTGGGCCAGAAAAAATTGCCTGGAAAGCCTTCAAAGACGTTGTTGACAATTTTCTGGGCAATTACAGAGCCCCAAAGTACATTCAGCTAGTAGACAAACTTCTCAAAGCATACAAGACAATGAAGTGAAACATGTCACTCAAGATTCATTTTCTCCACTCACACTTGGACTTCTTCCCCGCAAATTTCGGTGCTGTCAGCGACGAACATGGTGAAAGGTTTCACCAGGACATTGCTACGATGGAGAAACGATACCAGGGCAACTGGAATCCGTCAATGCTTGCTGACTACTGTTGGACACTGCAACGTGATGTGCCAGACATTGAATACAAAAGAAAATCAGGAGAAAAACACTTTTAATTCTGTTGAATTTAATAGCTTATGAAACATAAATGTGACTAAATAAGTTATTGTCAGTAAGCATATAAATGTCTATTTCTCTGTGTTCCTACGTGATGCAGTAAAACCAAAACTATATTTATGCATACCCAGTAGTTACCTGTCACAATCAGCAAAAACCTTTCTGGAAGCAAGACTTTTCAAAAAAATTATTGTGCAGTGTTATTAGAGACAACCGCAAAGAATAAATCTTAGGAAGTTATTCATGATTAATAAAATTGTCCGAAGCAGGACTCCAGGCAGGAAAAGTGTTACAAATGGGGTCAGTGATGATGAGAGAACCTGTGCCAACTAGGAACAATACATTTATTCTCATAGTCATTATCCGTACATAGATCTAGGCACCTTTAAGCCAGGAAATGGATTTTCCTGCATCTAACAGGTAACTGTCCTTCTTTTGTTAAATTAAAGCTTTATGCTCAAAACCACCAAACCCCAGTATTACTACAATACTAAGGCATTTTTCATTGGTAGCAACCAGGTTGTTTGTAGCTGCATGATTGTAAACTGTCTTGTCATTGCATCACTCTACCGAAAATGATGGCCAGTAGTATTGTCTTATTTAAGAAGCAAATCATTTCTATAAAAAAAAAAAAAAAAAAAAAAAAAAAAGTACAAAGAACATTAGGGATAGTTTAGGGTAAAAAAGAAAAAAATATATATTTACTTTTTGGACGTCTGCTTGTTTATTTGACTTGTTTGATTTTTGTTTTGGGCTTAGATGATCATTATTGGTTTGCTTTATTGGGGATTGATGACTTAGCCTGCTTTAAGACTATGTATTTGCAAAGTATGCCCCTTTCACTATCTCCATTTCTCAGTCATCCTATTTGAACACTAAAAAGATAGACTTCAAATTTGAACACCATTCCTTGTCTGGTGTTCATGACACAAAGTACATCACAATACAATGTTCACAGCTCCATGGAGCTCTTCACGTCTGTATTTAGAAGAATGAAGGCAACATCTTTATTTTTTTCTGTTTTAATTTTACTGCATTCTAAATAAGCATAATTAAACACATCCAGACAATGCAGTCAAGCCCCCAAGGTAGGCTGTTCCTTTCTACACATGCTTAACACCAGTTGAATTCTTTATCCACTGGAGACTCTTCATAATGTTAGAGTAAACTCCAAATCTGTCATTGGCTCCACAGCCATCTCCCCAGGAGACAACACCTGCTAAATACCACCTCCCATTGTTCTTGTTTAGAGTCACCATTGGGCCTCCTGAGTCTCCTTGGCATGCATCCTTGCCCCCTAAAAGGAAAAAAAAAACCAGAAAAACACTTAAGCTAAGTCTGGGCCTGAGAGAAATAAAATGACAAGACCTCAATGTCTTGAGATTACAGTTTGAGAAAGGCAGGCTGATAAATGAAGCTACACTTGAACTGTTCCTTAACACCCCATGGCTAGTCTTTTGCTCCAGTTATCCTGCACCCATCATTCAGAAAATATTCTGCATATGTTAACGTAGCACTCATTATTTTGCACGTGTTACTCTGTGGTCATCAATCTTCAACCATTGCTTAGCAATCAACATTGCATCCCTGGCGCAAATAAAATTCTATAAACTTGTGAGAGAATGAATGGGTGTCCACCTTATAATTCCCAGTTTTATTTAGATTACTAGGGGAAAGTACATAGTGAAATATAACACTGTTTTTTACAATGGACTTACATAGTTGGTGGTCATAGCGGTGAACAAAAAATAATAATTGTTTCTGTATACAGTACTGCGATTAACAAAAGTTCAATGACTACAATATTAAAACTATGACAGATTACCTGATTATTAATTTCAAAAAGCCTTTCAAAATAATACCCTGATTTCAAATATAAAGGTTTGCTTTGTCAAGGTTGCTTGCAAGTTCTGTCTGTAGTCATGTGTGTTTCCTACAAGCACTCAATTTTCATCTGACAGACCAAACGTGCTGTTACTTTAATTAAAGACTCTAAACTCATTCTATGTGATCTTGTGTTAAAGAATTTGCTGTATGATACACTGCTATCTCTGTGCATTGGTGCTTGTTACTTCCACAATAGGTTTTACTCGACTAACTACAAACCCGTACTGGAAAATGCAGGATCAGAAAATTAACATGAAAATGGATGTAATCATCTATAAACAGCACTACAACATAGATACATAAGGTACATGTTCCACGTTTATAATCACACAAATATATTTTGTAAATAAAACTGTTAATAGCACTTGTGTTTTCTGTATACTGTATGTCTTTTAAAAATATGTCAAATATACACAGGTAAAGCTATTAAGTTATTTAATGAAAAAGAGAATGTATTCATGTGAAGAAAGCCCTAAAATGGAGCAATGATAGTGGAGATAATGATTGGCATTGATTTGAAAATAAGTGTGTTAATAACGTTTTGGTTAAGGCAAGGAGCAGGAAGAAAGGTTTTGTTATTAATATTAGTTTGATTTCTTTATATGTAATCCAGATAACAAGCACCAACTGCAGAGCCTTTTTATGGTCAACACAGCACTTTTGTGTGAGACAAATACAAAATTAACATGAAATATTTTAAAAATACAGAAAGTAACTGTTACAAAATATAATATGTTACATTCCTTACAATTAATATTTTATTGCATACATCTCTAATTTTAATATTTGTTGCCACACAACATTTTTTCCATACACAAGAATTTCACATGAGTGTAATAAACAAACTCCATAAATGATATTGGAAAAATTTAAACTTCTGTAAAGCTTAGATTCTTAAATCACTTTGCATTGCAGTATTGCTTTGTTTTTGGAGGTTTATATTATTTCCAAGTAGTGGAGTGGCTACACTCATAAAAAAGCAAACAGGAAATAATTGTAACCATTTGTAAAAATTCTGCATGTTAGTACTTAACTGAGAGAAGGAAAAGAAAGTCTACCACATGCACTTCAACCGGTTGTCCTAATGTATGGAATTTGCCCCTTTGTAACATACAGTACATGTCATTTGTCAACCATCACTCATCACTGATAACTGCTCTACACCTGCCTCTAAGCATTCATCACTTTGGCTGCACCACACGCTCACTCAGCACCTACCACTCAGTATTTAACAAACTGCAATTCCCACTCAACACTCTTCTCTCTACATCTACCACTCAATACTCATCACTCTGAAATACTTTGCTGAAGCTAGTAAAAAAAAATAACCAGGAAAGTGAAAAAGTTTTAAACACCAAATTACCACTCTCCTAGATAAATGTAATTATTTCTTTTGCTATCTTTATCTACAATTACTAAAACTAACTGGACTAATTAGTGTAATTAACATTAAAAGGTACTAATACAAATTTTAAACACTAAGATAAGGTACTGACATTTGGAACACTTGCCAATGAAAGCAAACACTTTTCAATGGATAAAAGAGTTATTTAAGTGATTACTTCAACTTCATAAAATTCACAACAAAGAAGTTATACATAAATTTATAGTTACTTGTTAGTGAACACTTATCATTTTGCCCCTGTCACTTTGTATATTTCACATAGCACCTGCAATCCTATGTTTATCAATCTAATTGTCATGAGCCTGCATATGTTACTTAGTATTCATCACTCTACTTTTACCATCCACAATCAACCTCTCAGTGTTTATTGCTTTGAATCTGCTATTTAGCAATCATTACTTTCTGCAACTCAGTAATAAACCTGACAATCTCCAGCCATCAATCAGCACTTAATTTCTCTACACCTAGCAATTAATAATCAACCAGTACTTAGTTTGCATTTTTATACACCTCCCACTAAGCACTCGTCACTCTACATATGCCAAGCAACACTAAATGTTCTATACCTATTACTGTACACCAATGGCATAATTAGATTTTACCTCTTATATTTGTTTTGATATTGAGGGGTTGTCCAATAACCTGTCTGTCTATCAAGTCAGGTTGGGAAGCATGCACTTGTACAGTGTGTTACTGCACCCACCACATGACACAACAGCTCAGGATCCTGGTTAGCAACCCCCATGCGGACACAAGGTCTAGTGCCACCCACAGGAAATGACCATCTATCTGCTGCAGCCATGTGTTATGTGGGCATCCCCTTGGCCTGATCTAGCCACTGGGGTCCTCAGAAAACCGGATCACCCTCAGGGAATTGTGACTCTCCTTCACAATGCAGATAATGTGCATCATTCAGGACTAAATGAGCAACCACTCATTCGACACAAAGATAAACTAGCGATACTCAAGGATTCACCGATGAAACACAATACTAAAGGAGACCAGTCTTCATCTCAGGTCACTGGATAGCATCCATGTCTCGCAACCATGTAGCAAAACAGGAAGACCAGGACTCAAAAGACTTGGATCTTTGTGCTTTTGCAGAGATATCAGGAGCATCACACACCCCTTTCCTCATGATCCCCCAATCCATCTACTGACTTCACAGGAAGAGTCACCAGAGACTTAACTGTCACTGCTGAGGTAACAAAACCTCTCAACAAGGTCAACATTCTCTCTGAAGACAAACACACTGCTGATGGCTGTTCCCAAGAGGTCATTAAAGGCCTGGATCTTGTTTTTTATTCAGGACACTCGCAAGCCCAGACACTCCAACTCCTCGCTCAGTCTCTCGAGAGCCGCAATCTCAAAAGACTAATCTTTACAAAGATCACAGCATCATCAACAAAGTAAAGATCAGCGAATCTTTCTTCACCAACAGATGCCCCACAGACGCTGGACTCCACGACCCTGTCCATGCAAGCATTGAAAACAGAGTAGGATCAAGAACACACACCTGACCCTAGAGTCAACTGGGAAAAACACAGAGGTTCTGCTTCCACTGTGCACCGCACTGACAGTACTAGTGTACAGGCCTGCCATGATATACAGGTATAGCAACTTCAGGGGGATTCTGCGAAATCTCAGGATGCCCTACAAGGTCTGTCTATGATAACTTATTTTTCTGTTACTTAATGAAAACTTTCAGTAGTAACCTTTTATTAGGTGGGCAAAAGATATTTAAAATAATTTATTCCTTCATTGAGAAAAAGTAGTGTATGCCTATGTACTGATGCGTCTTCTTGACAGCTCATAAAAAAAAGGATGCTACTTAAAAAGTGTTTTTCTCCTTTTCATTTTTGCAAATGTCTCAATGACATGGTCAAAATTAATCTTTTGATACTGCTCTATCTATAAAAACTAAGACAGCTCGCAGTAAGACATCTCTTCTATTGAATACCACAAGAATGTCTTCTTTAATTTAAGTCTGCAGAAGGTAGGATTAATCTTCTGCGTGTTGCTTATGGGATCAGTCAGAGAAATCCAGAATGCATTTACCAGATTAATCTCATTACCTGTTTTCTGTGTTCTGCTAAAATTCTGTATCAGTGAAAACTATAAATTGAAAAGCAATACAGGTTGAGTATCCCTAATCCAAAATTTCCTGGGACCAGAAGTAATTCAGATATTTTTGTGTTTTTGAATATTTGCATATACAGTACATAATGAGATATCTTGGGGACACCCTTGATCAAGTAGGGAAATGCAGCCAAACAAATGACAACTCATGCATATAATAATTCATACCACTGACCTGTTATTATAATGCTGCTTTTCTCAACCGGGGTTCTATGGAATTGCTAGGGGTTACATGAGAAATGGTAATGAATAGCAGTGGCAAATAAATAAAGGTGAATAGTGGAAGAAAATAATAAACTTTCTGTAAAAGGAATAAATTTGAGTTTGCCTTAGTTAGTTAGTCCGTGCAACTAGCGCTAGTGTTGCTTATGAGTTAACTGTTGCTGGTTAGTGCAAGCTGGTGCAAACAAGAAACATGAGAAGTTCCATCAGTCTCTTATTAATACTATGTGTTATTTAGCGTGCAGGTATGTATTCACCCATTAATATGAAAAGTTTGTATGTTTTCCCTCTCTCCCCATTTTTCCATTTATTTCTTTTGTTTGCTTTTATTTAGGCCATGTTTTTAATAGTTTGAGTATTCGAACTTAAAAATTGCCATTTTTAAATACAGTTCAAGCTAATAAGCATGCATTTTAAAAGTGCTATAACAGGCGTTCGAACACGATTTTCATGAACTAAATCGCGAGGTGGTCCTGCTAGAGCATATACAAAACTTAACCTTATAAATTCTTTACTCTCTGAACATAACCCTAAAAGTGTATTATCCGACCGTGGTTTTTCACAGTTTTTTGATATTGTTCTAGCTATTCTATAATAATCAGAAGTAATTTTTATGTTGATGTATGAAAATGATTATCGCAAAGTTATTAACTTGTTACTTTGAGGCTATGTTGACCAAGTCAGACACAGTTAGATGTACATCACATAATGCACACACTATTTTTAAATTTCATTGTTCGAACAAGAAGTGCACTTTAAACACATGGCCTGCTTTAGTTTTATTAGTCTATGTTTTATTTATCATTTCTTTTCATTTTGTGTTTTATTTTATAGAAATTTCTAACCGTGAAAATGTGGCACCGGTTTCACACTAAAAAAGTAAATTTTATTAATCATATTTATTTCAAGAATAACATTTCTTTGGCACATACATTTGTTTATATGAAAACTGCAAATATATGATTAAATATTGCACTTGTTATTGTTATACCAGTAACAGCACACTGTGGAATACACTTGACTTGAGCATTCATAGTTTTCTCTGTACATTTAGCATTCATTTGTTCAGAGGTTGATGCGCTTGCTGCTTCCTGACCAGTTCTTCTTTACTCCACCCTAGCGGCCCGCTTCTTCTCTTCTTTTGTTGGCATCTTTTTGCATTAAAACTGATTAAGTCAGTGTTTGTGTTGCAATTACTTAGTACATTTTCCTTAATGTTTTACTTAAGCTGGCACTTAAGTCTTCAATCTGCATCAAGAATGATTTAATATATGAAGAGGTAGGGGAAGTGACAGCGAAGGTGGTAGGGATGAGAATGGCGGACCTTGGAGGTCAATCATCACCACAGAAGTGGACAGTAGATGTCACATAGTATATGTGTACCAAATTTCAGTTCAATAGGTCAAATGGTTTGCGAGCTACAGGTGATTTTAAAATTCTGGACAGAGAACTGGATAGCCACGGTAGTGTATCTATATATATAAAAATGGAATGGGTGGGTCGTCGGGTGGGCCTTTTTTTCATTCCATCGTTTTTTCGACGTTTTGAAAATGTAGAATGAGTATTTGATTTTTTTGTTTTTATTTGATCGTGTCTATGTAGCCGCCGTCGTAATAAAGTATCGGTAAAATCGTCATTTATCGTAATTTATTTTTGACGTATAACGTCGCCGTCATCGAGGTCAGTGATACCAGTGCAAAAAATCTGCTTACGGTTGAAAGACACGCCCTACTCACTGGACAGTTAAAAACACCAATCAAACTAACGATGACATCAAGTATTACCCAATCAAAAGTAGGAAAGGAGGCATCTTCATAAAATGCGTGTGGGATGATTTGCATGAGACGCTGCTTTAAAAAAAAAATGATAAAAAAAATACGGGATAAATCCCGTCCAGTATTGATTCAAAACGGGACGCGCAATTTCATTCTCAAACGCGGCACGATTCCGTATTTTAAAGGACGGGTGGCAACCCTACAGTGCCAGGTAACCACCCATACAATCACATTGTGATTCAGAGTAGGAATGCAATGAATGTAATTACCCCGATCTACATACAAGGCGAAAGTCTTGCAACATTCAAAGATGATGGTTTGGGATAAGTACACCATACAACATAAAGAGCTTATGAAGCCTTGAACCGAAAAAAGCAACATCTCAGAGATCGTAAAAAAAAAAATAGGAGCTAATGTCGTTTTACTCGCTGTAGATTTTAGTCAAACATTACCAGTTATTTCACGAGGGAGACCAGCACATCAACTCAACGCGTGTTTAAAATCGATGCTTCTCCCACGCTCAGTTATATGTCGCGTGTTCTCGGGTAGGTGCACCAAAAAATGTATACATTTAAGCATGTAATGGGCAAACAAAAAATGAGGTATACCCGAAGGCACAGCAGTAGTACTTAATGTAACTTTACTTCTTAAATGTTAATGTTTTACTGTTTAATAATTTATACGCTTCTTATATGTTGTTCAAATTCTTTTATCAAAATACCACTGACAGCGCAATGCACGATAACATCGAGTGAATACACCATACGCATCCGCCCACGGCTGCCCTGCTGTGCGCAGATAGGACTTGATTGTACAATAAAATAAAATAAAGATAAAAAGACTAAAACAATCATCACCCATAAAGCGGATAGTAGACGTGACGTACTATATGTGTACCACATTTCAAGTGTATAGGTGCAACGGTTTGCGAGCTACAGGTCATTTAAAATCCTGGACAGACACACAAATTGCCACGGTAGCAAATTACAGAAGAAGATTTTACTGTTTAATAATTTATATTTATATGAAATGTGCTTCTTATATATTACTTCATATTCTCATATGATAATGATGTTAATGTTTATATTGATTTCTGTGTTATTAAAACTGCATGTATGTGTGTAGCAAAATACCCGCGCTTCGCAGCGGAGAAGTACTGTGTTAAAGAGGTTATGAAAAAAAAAGGAAACATTTTAAAAATAACATAACATGATTGTCAATGAAAGCCCGTTTCACTCAGTAAGTCTTATGTGTGTGTTTATGTATGTGTGTGTATATATATGTACATGTGTATATGTAGATATGTATATATATGTATATGTATATAAATGTTTATGTGTGTGTGTATATTATATATATGTATATAAATATATATATCTTTATATATTTTATAAATATAAAATATATATATATATATATATATATATATATATATATATATATATATATATACATATAAAAGACAGCAACAGTTATAACAATGACAACACAATTACATTGACAATCATGTTACGTTATTTTTAAAATGTTTCCTTTTTTTTTCATAACCTCTTTAACACACTACTTCTCCGCTGCGAAGTGCGGGTATTTTGCTATATATATATATATATATATATATATATATATATATATATATATATATATATATATATATATATATATATATATACGAGCTGTATATACCCGGCGTTGCCCGGGGCAGAAGTAACCTAATCGGTCAAACACTTACATATATACCAAAGTAAACCTAATCGGTCAAACAGTTACATATATAAAAAAAGCGAACCTAATCGGATAAACAGCTTCATATATACAGAAGCGAACCTAATCGGACAAACAGCTAATCTATATACATAAGCAAACCTAATTGGTCAAACAGTTACATAAATACAAAAGCAAACCTAATCGATGAAACAGCTTCATATATACAGAAGCGAACCTAATTGGTCAAACAGTTATGCATGTGCAGAATAATTTTACAAAGATTATGCGTGTTAACAATCATTAAAAAGAAAAGATTGAGGAACTCTTCTTCTATATGTGATGAAGCTGGATGAAGCTGACTTGACGAAGACGTAGGTGGCATAGATTGGTTTTTCTAAAACAGAAGAAAAAAATGAGTATCTATTATTATTTTAAATTAGAATGAAAATGAGAACCTTGATTAGAGATAGATTATCCGTATTAAAATATGTGCATGAATAAACTTTTGCTAACTCTCTAGCAAAAGTTTATTCATACAAATTGGCATGGGATGGCTTTGTGAAAAAGTAAAAATTAGATAAAAATAAATTGAGAATGCGTACTTCGATTTGACTGAGATTATCTGTAATGATGAAAAAAAAGTTTAGTATGTTTTTTTTTCCATACGGGAAGGATGTAAAACCTTACATAGGCACCCTTCAGCCCGTACTGAAGGGTAGTGTCAGATTCTTACTGACTAAAAAACACCCTTTTTATTCCACAGCTACCCCAAAAACCACTATTAGGCATTACTTTGGGGTGGCAGTAGTTTAGTTATGAAACAGCTGGGTCCTGAAAAAAATCTGTCTTATTAGTGGCTTCATCACATATAGAAGAACAGTTCCTCAATCTTTTCTTTTTAATGATTGTTAACACGCATAATGTTTGTAAAATCATTCTGCACATGCATAACTGTTTGACCAATTAGGTTCGCTTCTGTATATATGAAGCTGTTTGATCGATTAGGTTTGCTTTTGTATTTATGTAACTGTTTGACCAATTAGGTTTGCTTATGTATATAGATTAGCTGTTTGTCCGATTAGGTTCGCTTCTGTATATATGAAGCTGTTTGTCCGATTAGGTTCGGTTTTTTTATATATGTAACTGTTTGACCGATTAGGTTTACTTTGGTATATATGTAAGTGTTTGACCGATTAGGTTACTTCTGCCCCGGGCAACGCCGGGTATATACAGCTCGTTATGTATAAAGATTATGTTATACTTGTTTTCCTTATGATCTTTAAATTTATAAATAAAAAATACTAATAATTATATAATTTTTATGTAGGAGTTCTCTAGAACATGAATATTATTTCAAGGGTTTCGCAAGGGCAAAAAGGTTGAGAAACACTGTTATAACGTATGTTGATGTGACAAACATGTTAAAAGTGATGAATATACTGTAATGTACAGACTGTTTTAGTTTGCTTTTAAGTGAGCCAGTGCTGCGTATTTATATGTATATATAGGCTACCAATTGTCACTTCTCAAGGAACTGGCCAACAGGTCAGGAATATCTTAGTCAACCTTCACTCCATCATCCCTGCTTGGGTGGAAAGCATTAACCGACTGATGAAATGTTATATTCAAATTAAATATTGTGTGGGTGTACATACTGTGAGGTTTCTGAACTCTTTTAGAACCCCCCCCCCCGCACCCCGACGGGACAACTGAAGCTTGCCTGTTGCATCTGTAGATGACTACTTCTTTGTTGCCGAGGCAACCATAGGTTCGCAGTGCAGCAGTAGAGCACTGTGGAAACAACTACAAGTCAATCGAGATCGTGCAATATGCACTTGTCGCCAATGGGTGATGCAGGGGACATTATAAATACAGGGAACTGTATAACTTGGCCACTGACCTGGCCACGACTATGCCCCTTTGCTGTGTCTGTGTATAGGAGAGTGGCAGCTCCCGTTGCAATAAATAACCCTGTTTCTAGTTGAATAAAGCTGGTTTTGCTAAAGTACTGAGACTCAGCCTCGTCTTTTGGGATGCAAGACAGTGACTCACACGTCACAATACATAAAACATAACATGTTTCTGCCAACATAAAAAGGCAATGCACAGCAGTGTCTGGTTTTCCTACATCCATATTGAAATAAGGACACTTAGCAGGAATGAAGCTACTTTTGTTAACTGTAAGCAGTGACATTCAATTAACGCATAGTATTAACTAAAACATTCTAAATGACGGTAGTTATCTGCTGCTCCTGTAGAAGGTGAATGCAAATGAGTTCTTGTGAGAATGTGAGAGTTGCTCCTTTTGGGTCTATGACTATGGCTTAGTAGGCACAGGCAAAGGATGCTGTCTTAAAAGCTATTTGGTATCCTCTGCAAAACGCCAGTCAGTATTTGCTTTTCTGTCAGATGCTAGGAACCAAACATGTGACCAAATACATAATATCTTACGGCACCTTCTAGTTTGTCTGCTGTCATGATAAGTTAGCACCAATCTGTTGAATCCAGATCATGCCACTAGTAAGATGATTTCTTTTTGACAGGATTATTGCTCAATCACCATGAGCATGTCACTTTTGAGGGCGTAACTACTGATAGTAGTGATTGTTGTGTCGTTGATGTCAAGCAGCAGAATTCAAGCCTTAAATAATAAACAGAACTAGTCTGTGTGACAATGAGGGCTTTTAACTTACAATAGTGAAGACTCATTCAAACAATTTGGAACTGGGTTGCTCACTTGAGCACTGTTACACCTGAAAGCTGTTTTATGTAAGAGCTAACTTGCAAACATAAGTTACGCTGCACAGTTGAACTAAATGTTAAACGAGTAGTCATTTTTCATTTCTTTACAAAAAATGCATATCTTTGGTTGTATATTCCCCTGGCATTTAAATGCATGCATTTTGGTTCCAGTTTCTCACAGTTTAAATCAAACATACTGAACCATTTCCAGTGTCACCATAAAATATGTGTTAGAGTGACCATAGACTCTCATGTATTGACTAAAATGGGACTCTATGTTGTAATTCTTGTTGCTGGCATATTCAGTAGTGAAATGGACAAAATATAGTGGGCTGATGTTTTCTTTTTTTTAATAATTTCAACATAAGAACTATTGAGTAGCATGAAAGCATCTTTCCTGCACAGTCTTTGTGAATTAATAGTAAATGTATGAACAGTAAGAAACAAAAAAAAATTACCTGCAATGTAATAATCAAATAAAGTGTTGATATTCAAGACTGCCAAGTGACATTAAATTTAAACTTACAAGTCTCTATTAGCACACTTACACAAAGAATTACAGACAGGGCAGATTTTGGGGGCAATTTTGATGGATGAATTTCTGAATTTTTTATTTGCTTTGTATATTAAGGGTTCTGTTTGAATGAGTTAAAATGTCATTATTGTTATACATGGTTCTCTTTTCTTTATATTAACCCATTTATTCTAGTACAAATATGCAGGAGACAGGACAAAGGAGCTAAATAGTTTTTACTATAAAACCCAAAAGCTGACAAAACTTAAAAAGAAAGAAAAAAACTATTATTATTTTTCTTTTGTTATTGTTACTGAACAATCTTAATACATACAGCATATATAAATAATTTTACATTGTACTTATGGGTTCCAGATAATTCTATAATAATTTCTTACTGAAAGTCTAATACACAAAAATAATGGTTATATATGGTACCAAATGATTGGTTCCTATAGCTTTCTCAATATCTAACTCAAAGCTTTGATTTGTTTTGCTATGATGTGAACTTTTGATGTTAGTGTCCATGTAACTAGCTGGGAATTTTTATTTGCCTTTTCATTTTGTTAAAATGTGCCATTTTTAATAATCTGATATAATCAGCAATCACTTACATACATTTTTTGGCCAAGTTTAAGAATATCATAGTGACCCTAAAGTTATACTCAAATATCCAATCAAGAAAAAAACATACAGTAGAAATAAAAGAGGGAACTAATTTGCGTCCAGGATTAAAATGCAAAAAACGCTGTTCTGTAAAGTGTCCCTTCTCCCTTTTTGTGCCACTGCCCACTAAAAGATCTGACGGCATAAATGCTGGAGTTATTTTTATTACTGGTTTGAATCACGTTTGGGATTATCCTAATTTAGTTTATCATTTGTTAGGACTGGCACTCTCATTTTCTTTGTTATAATTTATTATTGATATCTTTCATTACAGCGATTTGCTAAGAGCAGTGTTTTATTTTTATTTTACTTGACTATAAAATTCTCTGTTTCCTTTTATTTTTAATATCACATTTTCAACTGCAAATGGCTACTTTTATTTCTATCTTTGTCTAAACCTGGTACAGTAATCCCTCCTCCATCGCGGGGGTTGCGTTCCAGAGCCACCCACGAAATAAGAAAATCCGCGAAGTAGAAACCATATGTTTATATGGTTATTTTTATATTGTCATGCTTGGGTCACAGATTTGCGCAGAAACACAGGAGGTTGTAGAGAGACAGGAACGTTATTCAAACACTGCAAACAAACATTTGTCTCTTTTTCAAAACTGTGCTCCATGACAAGACAGAGATGACAGTTCCGTCTCACAATTAAAAGAATGCAAACATATCTTCCTGTTCAAAGGAGTTTGCGTCAGGAGCAGATGTCAGAGAGATAAAGAAAAGCAAACAAATCAATACGCTGTTTGGCTTTTAAGTATGCGAAGCACCACGGCACAAAGCTGTTGAAGGCGGCAGCTCACACCCCCTCCGTCAGGAGCAGGGAGAGAGAGAGAGAGAGAGAGACAGAGAGAGAGAGAGACAGATAAAAACAAAGTCAAAAATCAATAGTGCCCTTTGAGCTTTGAAGTATGCGAAGCACCGTGCAGCATGGCGCTTCAGAATGCAGCTTGCACAGAAGGTAGCAACGTGAAGATAATCTTTCAGCATTTTTAGATGAGAGTCCGTATCGTCTAGGTTTGCGAACAGCCCCCCTGCTCAATCCCCCTACGTCAGGATCAGAGAAACTCATCGCAAGTGAGAGAGGGAGAAAAGTAAGTTGGGTAGCTTCTCAGCCATCTGCCAATAGCGTCCCTTGTATGAAATCAACTGGGCAAACCAATTGAGGAAGCATGTACCAGAAATTAAAAGATCCATTGTCCGCAGAAATCCGCGAACCAGCAAAAAATCCGCGATATATATTTAAATATGCTTACATATAAAATCCACGATGGAGTGAAGCCGCGAAAGGCGAAGCGCGATATAGCGAGGGATTACTGTATACATATTTGTTACTGCAATATTAAACCAGAAGACAAAAGGGTTTTGCTAATGCACACAAATGTTTTCCTCAGTCAGACTGCTGAAATCCACCTTTCCTGTTAATGTGCTCCCCACTGAACGAGTCTACAATTACTGAGGTGTCAGCATGTGCAACATGCGACAACTTTGCGCTTCAGTTACTTAGTGTTAATAGTATGACATTTAAAGCTTTGTTTTTCTTTGTGTAATACAATTAAGATAAAAGGATTTGCAAATGATTTGATTCTGCTACAACCCTGTATTCTTTAAACTCAGCTGCAGATGATAAACAAAAAAATCATTGAACATATTTTGAAGACATGTTTAGCTTTCAATGAAATGTGTTTTGTTAAATGAAATACTGGTTTTCGTAAACTTTTCATCAAAAACACAAACACGCCTGCTGGAAGCTTTATACATCTGCTGAAAAAATGTGTTTATTAATGTTAACTTGTTTTCAATTTTGCAGATTAAAATCAAAACGTCAAGCTGTTTTTCCATGATCTGTTTGTCTGTCCAGGCTAAAAAAGATTGCGATAAATGTTTTTCTAGTTTTCAATAATATGTTATAAATAAAGAAAACCTATCCTCATATTTGTCAAGTGCAACCATGGACTTCTATAGTATTGTAAAGGCTACAATAGGTATCAGCATTTTAGGATTTATATGCACAAATATATTAAAAACCAAACGTTAAGAACATTTCTATTTGTTAATTTCTATAATCTGATGAACAATCAAACTTTTATTTGGGATTAGGGCTACATATGCCCCACCACATTTCAGTATCCAGTTGTGTACAGTACGCTCCTACTCAGCAACTGGTGAGATTCTTTTCCATGCTTTAATGCATTGTCATCTAAAGTGAAAATTTGGGAAATTTCAATTCTCGCATGTCTCGCTTTTATTTGGACTTGGTCTTGACCCCTCTTTGGACTCAGTCTTGTCTCGATCTCAAATAGTTGCGGTCTTAGACTTGACAAAGGCGGATTTTACTACAAGTCTAATAGCACCATTTTGGTGATCACAAAGTTGCAGATTTTGGAGCATTTTGGATTTTGGAATTTTGCATTAGGGTTACTCAAAATGTACAAGGTTTCCAGGATTCTAATAAAGAACAATGCTTTGGTGCAGCATCAAAAATTGTAAGATTTAAATTAAAGGAACAATAATATACCATACATACAAAAACTCCAAGTACAAGTTTCCTTTACTCATTTTTGAAGGCCTTTTTGGTGCCCTGATGTGGACCTAGTTTTGTCATATGCATGTCCTAATATATTACTGACATTAAGTCCTACTTTGTAAATGGAGTAATTTAGTAAATCATGAAATACTTCTGCACTGACATTGGCAATCTTCCCGATGAAATGTTCCACTTTATTCCACTTTTATCAACAAACCTTAGAGAAAAAAGAATTGATTTTGGTGACATCAATCATAAAGTCAACAATGAATGAGTATAAACAACATCTTTGCAAAATTCACTGGCAAACTAGGATGTTAGGTCATTTTGAAAAAAACAACAGAAATAAACTTGCCACTGTTCTTTGAATTAAGATGGTATACTATGACACTGCTGTACTTTGCCATTAGTGAAAAGCAATTTTCCAAAATCAGTTTTACACTACTGCTGTACACCCAGGTTTATACACTTTTTGTACAGTTCTTCTCAGGCTGTACTTTGTACTTTTTGATTTAATCCCATTCTGCACTTATCACCTTGGTGTTTGTTTCTACACTTGTAATTCACTACTCATCTTTCTGAAGCTATCACTCAGAAAACATTTCACTGTTCAATACCCAAGAGCTTTAGCAGTCTGCTCTTCACACACACTGTTTTGTACAGTTCTTCTCAGGCTGTACTTTGTACTTTTTGACTTAATCCCATTCTGCACTTATCACCTTGGTGTTTGTTTCTACACTTGTAACTCACTACTCATCTTTCTGAAGCTATCACTCAGAAAACATTTCACTGTTCAATACCCAAGAGCTTTAGCAGTCTGCTCTTCACACACACTGCACATACCTTCTTTCTCTCCAGCACACAGCATGTCCTCTGTGATTCTTCGATTGAGCTTGCTATAGCCTTGTTCACATACTTCATGACTTACTATAGGAATCTCGATCTAGATAAAAAAAAAGAAAATGTTTCAAAAAATAAGTTTAAAATAAAAAACATATATGCAGGCATCATTTTTGGGTGTTTAAGGACTACCCGGAATTAAGCACCGTAATGAGATATCATCTGTGCATGTAAGAAGACTTTCAATATTTAAACCTGTGTAGTCACAATCTGACTACCACCGATGCACTCTGCAGTCCACAAGATAGTAAACTGGCCAAAAATATAATGTACATTTCCTGCCTCCTTCTATAAAAACCACAATTATACCTGTACCTAAGAAAGTAAGAGTTGTCTCACTCAATAATTACTGACTAGAGACACTCGCTAACACAGCAATAAAATGCTCGGGAAACTAGGGGCATATTAAATATAATATTCCTTACACAGCAGACCATATTTCAGTTTGCTTACTGTCACAGCTATTCCACAGAGCATGCCTGATTCCCTGTACTTCATACCATAATGGCACACCTAGATAATAAAAACCGCTATGCCAGAGTATAGTTTATAGAGAGTGACTCAGCATTTAGTACTGCAATTCCATCATAACTAAATATTAAGCTTTTAGAGCTGGGTCTTAGTTCCATTCTGTGAACCTCAGTTTGGACATCCTAATAGACAGGTCCAAGCATGTGTGCATTGAGAGTGTCAATTCCTCT
Organism: Erpetoichthys calabaricus; assembly: GCF_900747795.2. Lineage (NCBI taxonomy): Eukaryota > Metazoa > Chordata > Cladistia > Polypteriformes > Polypteridae > Erpetoichthys > Erpetoichthys calabaricus. The sequence goes on from NC_041395.2 coordinate 200,816,077, forward strand.
GTACAGATCCTCAAATTGGACCCCCCACCATATGGTATGATGTACCTTTATACATGTATGTAATACATGAAATACTGTTAACTGGGCCATCAACAGTTAGTATATAAAAAAATAAAGTTATGTATTTTAATACATTCCAGTCGATCGTAAAGCTAAATAGTGGCAATTTGCTGCATGTTGTTTGGACAACCAATCAAATTTCACTGTACTTTGTACATTGGAAAAGACTACTACTTCTACTACTAAAACCAAGGAGCTGGTGGTGGATTTTAGGAGGCTCAGACCCCTCATAGACCCCGTGATCATCAAAGGTGACTGTGTGCAGATGGTGCAGACCTATAAATATCTGGGAGTGCAGCTGGATGATAAATTAGACTGGACTGCCAATACTGATGCGCTGTGCAAGAAAGGACAGAGCCGACTATACTTCCTTAGAAGGCTGGCGTCCTTCAACATCTGCAATAAGATGCTGCAGATGTTCTATCAGACGGTTGTGGTGAGCGTCCTCTTCTACGCGGTGGTGTGCTGGGGAGGCAGCATTAAGAGGAAAGACGCCTCACACCTGGACAAACTGGTGAGGAAGGCATGCTCTATTGTTGGCATGGAGCTGGACAGTTTAACATCTGTGGCACAGCGAAGGGCACTCAACAGGCTCCTATCAATTATGGAGAATCCACTGCATCCACTAAATAGTATCATCTCCAGACAGAGGAGCAGCTTCAGCGACAGACTGCTGTCACTGTCCTGCTCCACTGACAGACTGAGGAGATCGTTCCTCCCCCAAACTATGCGACTCTGCAATTCCACCCGGGGGGGTAAACGTTTACATTTAACATTATACAAAGTTATTGTCTGTTTTTCACCTGCATTATTATCATTCTTTAATTTAATATTATTTATTGTATCAGTATGCTGCTGCTGAAGAATGTGAATTTCCCATTGGGATTAATAAAGTATCTATCTATCTATCTATCTATCTATCTATCTATCTATCTATCTATCTATCTATCTATCTATCTATCTATCTATCTATCTATCTATCTATCTATCTATCTATCTATCTATCTATCTATCTACTACTACCTGTTCTCCTAGGACTGTGTTGTAGGAGACAGCTCTAAACACATCATTAAATTCAGAATACCAACACAATCATAGGCAGAATTACCTGCAGCCACAAGATGCCTTACAGAGACACTACTGACATGGTTGTAGTGGGAGCTAGTCATATAAGAACATAAACTATGCCACTAGGGTTGGCACCACATCAGCATTTCAAAGTTTGATACTATAAAAACTATTGAAATTCGGTATCATTTTTGGTACCCACTGTAACTCAACAAAAATTAATTTAAATAAACTGCAGTTCTATATGCATTAAAATCTTTATATTACTAGAAATACAGTAAATAACATAAACTTGAGCCATTAACACTAGAATTACCAGAGCCTACGAAAAAACTCATAGATCCGTCCCACCTTAAATTGCTTCTTAAATCCGTTCGCACCTCTCCGCCATCGTCTTTTGTCATCTAAATGTGCAGATAAAGACAAGCTGCAAACAGCCGGCTATTCCATCCCCCCACTGACTTAGAACGTGCACGAATTTCTCCCAGCTCATGCCTTGATTGATTATCTGGGAGTGAAGTGGAGTTTTAGAGTGGAAATAATAAATCGTTATTTGGAACACACGCATTTCATTTGTGTTCCGTTTCTATAGTAATCTGTGTAAACACATTCTTAAAACAGAAACTTTTTTCATATTCTAGTAGTAAATGACAAAATGTGGGCATAAACTATATAATGTATGAAGCCTGAAGTCCAAATATCAAAGAAACACTTTCACGAAAGGTACAAATATAACGGAACAAGTGCGCTTTTATTCAAAAATACAACTGCAGAAAAAAAAGCCGCATTAGTGTGCGACATTGACACTTACTTGCAATGACTGCTGCTGTGGTGCAACAGTATCAGTTGCTGACTGGCAATCAACAGGTCACAAGTTCGATCCTGCACGACTCCCTTTTGAAAAGTGAACTGCTCTTATTTTTACTATTTTAGAATAAAAACATACATTTGATTTCAGTCTGTAACAGCCGGTGTAATTTATGATATTTGTAAAGGTTAGCTTTGTTTTTGTTTTTTTTATTCACTTTTCATTCTTCCTACCTCTTCTGACACTGCTGTTTTCATATAAAGACGCGCTATAGCTCTGCAGTGTATCACGATACATACGACCGCGTGTTTTTTTTCCCCCAATCTTGCCAGTCCCCACACGTTGCTGTATGCTGTTTCTTTTGTACTTCAGGACATGCAGAGGAAAGCATAGTAAAGAGCAGTAACTTCAGCACTATATTCAATCATCAGACACTCCCCATCTGACACTGCTGTTTTCACATAAAGACGCGCTATAGCTCACCCAAGGAGCGCCCTTCCTACATTTACATGTGTACTTGTTGCAGTGTACACACCTCTCTGTGCTATGGTTTCTATTACACTGAGCAAGCACCTGTAATTCGCAGCTCTATTCATTATCTCAAAACACCACACACATTCACAGTAATTCCCAGTTATGTCCACCACTCACACCCACGCCCACAACCATACAGAACTGATTACACATCAGAGAATTTCCAATTCCAGCATAAATTCACAAACGATCCGACGCTGTTCGTTTTCAAATAATATTGCATTAGTGCGATGATGTTTTCACATATATTGTCTTTCTTTCAGGTGTGTAAGAAACCACAGCATAGAGAGAAGTGAATACATTGTAACAGGTACACACGTTGTAAATGTAAGAAAGACGATCGTTGCGTGTGTGTGCACTGTTAACATTTGAATCTGGTGATTGCATATAGCGCTGTCTTATTCAGTGCGCGCAAGAACATGCAGTTCCAGTTGCTGTGTGCTACAACATGCTGGTGGTGATCAACGCACATTTTAAAAAAAGAAAGAGACAAATATATGTAACGTTTTGAAGAAATCATTTTATGACGACGCGAATAGTACCAATCAGAAAACATAATCGCACTAGTACAATATTATTTGAAAACGAACAGCATCAGATTGGGTGTGAATTTATACTGTGGCGCTGTTAGAGTCAGATCAGAAGCTGAATAAGCTCCTGTTCTGACTCTAAGTAAAAATGTATGAATTAATCAACAGAAATAACCGCGATCGACATTTTAAACTTAGCGATTTACAGTGCATACCAATTTATAAATTTTATGTCCGTTTGAGGTTACAATGAAAAAAAACACTTCCTCCCCAGCCGGGAAGGCTGCTGTAGCGCTAAGTCAGCAAATCTTACTGCTACGCCACGTAATGTGTTGTAGCATCGTTGAACCTTTTGTGAAAGTGTTTATTTGATGTTTGGACGTCAGGCTTCACAAATGCTATAGTTTATGCCACATTTTGTAACATTTATTACAAAAATATGAAAAAGTTTCTGTTTTAACAATGTGTTTACACAGATTACTGTAGAAACAGAACATGCATGAAATGCGTGTGTTCCAAATAACGATCTATTATTTCCACTCTAAAACTTTAGCATTTCAGTCACTCCCAGATAATCAAACAAGGCATGAGCTGGGAAAACTTAGTGAACGTTCTGCGACGGTGGGGGATGGAATAGCCGGCTGCTTGCTGGCTCGTCTTAATCGGCTCATTTAGAAGGCAAAAGAGAGGTGAGAACGGTTTTAAGGTGGGCCGGATCTACGAGTTTTTTCGTAGACTCTGGTAATTCTAGTGTTAAATGCAAACACATCAAGTAGTGTAAGCTTTTGGAAAAGGTAAGAGAGACAAGTTCTGTAAAGAACAAAAATCAAGAAATTTAAATCCAGTCAACAGTTTTTTTTTAAATTGATGAAATCAAATACTGTTACTGAGGTGGCACAATAAAATGCTGCAAACATTAAGGGAGCGATAGAGTTCTAGTGCTGAGAAGTGCTGAATGAACAGCACAGAAATAAAACTGTTCTGGAGGTAAAAATAATTATAGACTACAAAAAACATTTTCACCTGTTGAGAAAATAAACATCTCATCCCTACTTCAAGCGCAACAGTTTACAGGTTTATACTTATTAACGTCTCCATAATTTTTAAATAAGTTACCTCTTGAAATTCTTTTTATTGACTGGCATGTCAATTGTTAAGTATTAACTGGTATTGTGTGGTAGCAAATCTTGCATACAGGTTTGTGGTCCTCTGTTCCCACTTGTCATAAAGGCTAATTATTTTCAGATGTGGTTCGTAAAGATTACCCCTAAGACACTTAATGTTGGCACATCATTTTGCTAAATATCAGATTTTTTTTTTAGATAATGCCTTCACTTACCGGCTTGGCGGTGTCCTCTTTTTAAGCGGACTAGCCGCATTAGTGGTCAGTTGACAGGCAGTTTTCATTCTACATGTGCATGGTGACGTACTCCCTTATATATACTGCGGCACGGTGGCGCAGTGGGTAGCGCTGCTGCCTCGCAGTTGGGTGATCTGGGGACCTGGGTTCGCTTCTTGGGTCCTCCCTGCGTGGAGTTCGCATGTTCTCCCCGTGTCTGCGTGGGTTTCCTCCGGGCGCTCCGGTTTCCTCCCACATTCCAAAGACCTGCAGGTTACGTGGATTGGTGATTCTAAATTGGCCCTAGTGCGTGCTTGGTGTGTGGGTGTGTGTCCTGCAGTGGGTTGGCACCCTGCCCGGGATTGGTTCCTGCCTTGTGCCCTGTGTTGGCTGGGATTGGCTCCAGCAGATCCCCGTGACCCTGTGTTCGGATTCAGTGGGTTGGAAAATGGATGGATGGATATATATATATATATATATATATACACAGTGGAACCTCCAAAACTCTGGTCGTAATCCGATTTGGTCGTGACCCGAAGTAATTTCCCCCATAGGATTGTATGTGCAATTAATCCATTCCAGACTGTACGAACTGTATGTAAATATATTTTTTTTAAAGATTTTTAAGCACAAATATAGTTAATCAAACCATAGAATGCACAGCGTAATAGTAAACTAAATGTAAAAACATTGAATAACACTGAGAAAACCTTGAACAACAGAGAAAACTAACATTGCAAGACTTTGCGCTATAGCGCTACGAACCGCTCACTAAAAACACTTTTTTTAATGAGTTTTAAGCACAGGGAAAAAAATGAACATTTGAAAAATCCACTGTATATATACTTTGTAAAGGCCAGCCCTGACACAGACAGACGTAGGACACAAGTTCAAAGCACACAGGGCTTTTATTTTCTTTTTCTTCCCTCGTGGAGAATGTCTTCCCCGTTCCGACGAGTGCACAACACAGTCCCAAGCACAATACAACACTTTTCTTTCTCCTTTTCTCTTTCTTGCTCCTCCACACTCCCTCGGGCAAGCTTTGTCTTCCTCCTTCTGACTCTAGATCCTGGAGTAGTGGCTGCTAGCTCCTTTTATAATGCACCTGGAAGTACTCCAGGTACTTGATGACCTATTTCCGGCATCACATCCGGGTGTGGTGGAAGAGCTGCTCTGTAGGGCTAAGCAGCAGCTACAGCACCCCTTGGCGGCGCCCATGGATCCCAACAGGGCTGCACCAAACTCCAATTCCCATGAAGCTCTGCGGGAGTCCTAGGCACTGCTGCAACCCAGGGGGGCTGCCGTTTAGCGTTCCGGGGAAGGTACTGTTCTGAACAGGCTTGCTCCCCTGGTCCATGCAAGGGAGAGGAGTCCTAGCCAGGTAAGGGCTCTGGCCATCAGCCACACTGCCCCTCCCTCAGCTGTGGGGCGAATTTCAATATAATGAGAAATTTCGGAGAGAGGGAAAGCATGTCATCATAGTAATAGCTCCACTGAGTGTCTGCATGCATTGTTTTGTTGTGCACAATGTATTTTTTATCTTCAGTGGCCATTTTTGGTTGAAAAAAATTAAAATGAAACCCATTAAAACATGATGTTGTATGAATGTTTCTCCGGGCCAACAAAAGGTATTCGTTATTCTGAAAACTTTGTTACATCTGTATTCACTATAATGGGATTTGACCTGTATATATAAATGATAAAGGGGAACTCTACAGGGCAGTCCCCTGGCTGGAAGTGGGGCCATGGGTTTGGAGCATGGAAGCTCAACCCTGCTGGGGCCTGTGACCACCAGCAAGGTGCGCCTCAACCTTTAGCATTCTGGGGTTGACAGTGTCCAGAATAAGCTCTCTCCTCTGGTCCTTCCATTATTGAAGTGTCCAGGGTGGATAAGGGCCCCGGTGGTCCACCACAAATATATATATATATACACATGTATATAATAGATAGATACTGTATGTATATATAGAGGGAGACTTATTAGAAACCCCCCTAGTGCCGAAACGCGAGTGACACATCAGTCGAGGGTTGTTTGTCTGTGCATGAGGCAATAGCAGGTTCACTATGCCATCGAGGCAACTACGACTTCACAGCTCCTCTGTGTAACATGTTTGTTGGCCAAGAGTTGATGCAGGGAGTAATTTAATTCAGCCACTATCCTGGCCTGCTTTTTCTTTTCTGTTTCCACCCCTCCTGGACAACTCAATCCCAGCTGCTGATCCCCGCAGCCACTGGACCGACCTGACAGGTAGGATTACCTGTTCCTGAACTGAAGAAGGGAGCCAAGGCAGGACAACTGATAACGTCACTGCTTGTTTGCGGTGTCTGTGTGTATTGAAGTGCTAGCTGCCGTTTCAATAAATACAGTTGCTGTTCCTGTTTTGAACTGAATAAAGCTGGTTTTCCTGAAGCCCTTGGACTCTGCCTCATCTTTTGGGTGCAAAACAGTTACTCCTGTGTGTGTGTATGTGTATATATACAGTATATATTGATACACACACACACACACACACACACACACACACAGTGTTTATATATAGTGGCAAGCAAAAGTCTGAGCACCTTGCTTAGAATGTCTGTTACTGTGACTAGTTAAGTGAGCATAAGATGAAGTGATCAAAATGCAAACAGTAAAAAATGACACATTTATTTTCTGCATTTTGTGCAAGAATGCTCTCTGAATTGCCTTTCCCAAGAGTGGAGTTTTTTCTTGTCTTCTTAGGGTGTCAAGGCTGGGGGCTGTCAAAAAATAGAGCCTGTTAAAGCCCATTGTGGCACTCCCTATGTGATTTTCAGCTATACAAAAAATAAATTGTTGTTCTACTGTTTAGTGACACCTGATCTAATATGACATTCATGGTAGAGTCAGCATAAGAAAAGCTCTCCTGCATCCTAACCATAAAAGTCAGCACCTGAAGTTTGCAAAAAAACATCTAAACAAGCCTGATGTATTTTGGAATCATGTTCTGTGGACTAATTAAGTCAAAAATAGATGTTTTTGGCCACAATGTCCAAAAGTATGTTTGGAGAAAAAAAGGCGCTGAATTACAGGAAAAGAACACCTCTCCAACTATTAAGCATAGGGGTGGATCAATCATGCTTTGAGCTTGTGTTGCAGCCAGTGGCAAAGGGAACATGTTATTGGTAGGGGGAAGCAAACATCACATCATCTGTAAAAAAGTTGAAGTTAAAAAAGAGGATGATCTGAAAGAAACCTCAAAGTCTACAATGGAATACCTCAAGAGGCACAAGCTGACAGTTTTGCTATGACCCTCATAGTCCCCCAACCTAAACATCATTGAAAATCTATGGATAGATCTCAAAAGAGCAGTGGACCCAAGACGGCCCAAGAATCTTGCAGAATTAGAAGCCTTCTGCAAGGATGAATGGGCAAAAGTACCATAAGTAAGAAATGAATGACTGTTAGCTGGCTACAAATAGTGTTTATAAGTGATGATACTTGCAGATGAGGGTGTTACTAAGTACTGACAATGCTGTGCACACAAACTTTTGCTTCAAGCCCTTTTCATTTCTTGTTTTTTTGTACCTGTGAATGGTGAAAATAAAAATGTAATCCTTCTTAAAATATTAAAAGAAATGTGTAATCTTTAACTTTGTCTTTTGGTGATCAGTTCATCTTCTGCTCACTTGCTTATTCACAGTAACACACATTTTAAGCAAGAGTGCCCAGAGTTTTGCATGCCACTGTATATAAACAAACACATATATACTGTACAGACATAATCTGGTGACTATGTTGCATTCACTCACTGTTGGATATATTATGCTAATGTCACAACTGAGACATGATAGTAAGAATCTCATTGTAATATGTACACAACACAAACTTCATCCTGATACCTGGCAATATTTGAAATCTGTTATTCTCATAAGTCAGTGTTACATTCCAAGCTTCTCTTGGTATTGTAAAGTAATAAACCACAAAGATAAACTATTGTTTTAGCAGCATATATAATTTGCTTCATTATGTCTGTTAGTACATTACCCCTTCTTATGGGCATTTATTATTTCAGAGTTATCTCTGACATCTGATTGAACCTGAAAGATAGTGAAAGCGAAAAATAAAAGATGTTATTTATTCTCTCCTTGACGGTAAGATATGACAAACAGGCTTCTTGTATAGATGTAATTCTATGAATTTTTTCAAATTGACATTAAGGTAAACTAAAGATTGGGTGTTACCTAGAAATGACTAAAAAGCTTACAATTACTGGAAGAAATGGAAGCTAATAAATGAAGGAAAGCAGTGGATAAAATCATTTTTATACCCAGATTTAGAATTAATCAAAATGAGGTCAGATATGGATTCTTGACCTCAACTGTCCAAAGCTCAGAGGATGATAACAATGTGCCAGCTAAGATGATTAACACTGGAAACACTGGAAAAATAGGAAAAGCATTATTTTCAAAATGTGAAAAGAATGTGGGAGCTTTGCTAGTCACAGTGAGTCAGACAGATGCCCCAAAAAGTTACTGCAGTCCCCAAGTATACAAGAAGCTGCTTGCTAAAATTATCTCTGCCAGTCAAAGCCCCCCCGTTTCCATACTGAAAGAAGTTGCTTTAGCTCAGGCAAATCTTTTTGTTGAGAGCTTCTTAACTCCTAAAAACTTACAGAATTTACTTTTTTGTTTTTGTAATTTTACAATCTAATGTAATATACTCTGTGCTAATAAACATTTTGAAGTTTCCTCACATCTTGTCCCATGGTGCTGGAACCTGAAAAATTTAATGTCAAGACATTTTAAAAGCAATTGCGTTAATCTCCTGGAGGTGGTCTTTTTCGTAGAACAGGAGTAAACAAGGACACCCTAGGTACATTGAAAACTTGCTGCCCAAATAATAAGGTACTGGAATACTGCACATGAAAGCACCATTCCTATCATATAAAATGTCAAAAGTAGTTTGCTTAGCATAATCACTGATGTGGCTATCACCAGTGCCCCAAGTAAGCTGCAAGATAGAAGACAAAATTTCACAAAGGAAATGTCAGCATACAAAAAAAAGTAGTCTCACTTTCATATACTACTATCTTGTTGTGCTGTGAGCTTACCATATTGCCCCACAATATTCCACATGATGTGCAACTTTATACAGTACTGTAAAACACAAGATGCTTAAAAAATAAAGGAAATATGATGGCAAGATATGATAAAAAGGCTACTTATTTCTGAGCCCCGAAGTCTGCCATAAACTTTCTATGAACTATCTGTGATTGTGAAATGGATCACTCACTTCCAATGTTCTTGGCTGTAGGACATCTACCTAACTAATGTTCTTTTGCATTTTGTGCAGCTTACCTCCATAAGGGACTCAGGTAGGCGACGTAAAAACTGCTTTCCCCAGCCACTGACAAGCACCATATCACCTAATAAATCAAAGGTAGAGGATTAGATAACTATTCTTAAGGAATTCGTCTAGTGAAGTAGCTCATGAAAACTGAAGACTAAATTGTTGCATGGTCTCATTTACAATTTTATTTAGTCCCTATCCAGTACTTAGATAACATCTATTCCTGTCTGGCTCTTCAAAGCCAGACCAATTTAACATATTTGCTGTAGATCACAAGTTCTTATCACCTGGGGAAAAAGATATTCAGAGTCATGCATTGTTGATACCATACCATCCTGCAAATCAGACTGCCAGGCTTCTTCTGAAAGACACACAGGGATGATATAATTGTTCAGAACAGCTGGTTCTGAGAGCTCAAGAAGTCCAACATCAAACTCAAGTGTATCAGCTTTGTACTGAGGATGTAGAATAGAAGTCTTGTAGTGAAACACCTGCTCGGTGTCATCTCTACTTCTTGTTCTGTGTTTCCCTGGTGTGAACAAAGATGTAAACATTATTGAACTAATCAAGCATGAGGAAAAAACCATTAGAACTGAAGGTTATATCGATGCAGTGTAAAACATATGGTAATAAGGGTGAAAATTCAGCTACTAATAAAGAAGATGTTTCTGCTGAAATATGTACTATACTGTAAAATAATTTTCAGTGAATTAGTGAAGGTGGGAATTCAAGGAACATCTTAATGTGATACTAACATGGGCTGAAAATCATTTGTTTCATCTTGTAGATATTCCTACAAAGTAAGCAAAAACCACCAGAACTGAGAAAGAAATACTGACCCAGGATAATCTGGAAAGATCCTGGCGTAAAAAGATCTGAACTTCGAACAACTGAGTTTTCAGAATCCAGTGGATCATGAAGACAGTGGGCAGCTGTGACAATCCATTTGTTACCTAAAACAGAGAAAATCCATACACTTGTATTGCTTAAAATAAGTAAACAGTAAACTGCATAAATACTGTGACAAAGATATTTCTTTTGTGAGAGATTACTTGGGCCTATTCGTCGGAGCTGTACAGTATAGAATGCTGCTCCACTAGTATGCTGTGGTCCATTTTTTCCCACTTCTTTCTTTCCTTTGCATTTTGACTGCTATTTCATTTCTGCATGCTCTATTTCTGCCTTCAGAATTTTCTTTGGACATCTCATTATGTATTCTACTGCCCTCTTGTGACTTCTTCACAAATGAGAAAACCATTCAGTTAATCAAACTTGTTTTGTCATGCTAATACATAACTTACTTTCATATATAATCCACATACCTTTTTAAAAACCTTTACGGTTTCTGGCTCAACCGCATGAATCAGTAGACTGTTCCACATTCATATGACCCTTTCTATGAAAAAGTGCATCCTGGCACTTCTGAATATAATTTTCATCACTGTACCCGAGTTCAAGAGAAAATATTTAACTGAAATTAAGTAATTCTTCTAGATCACATTTTATTACTGCCTGGACTTTGATTAGAACCCCATGTTGCCTTGTATGTTCAAGTGAAAAGAGATTTAATTCCCTTTACCTGTCACAATATGACATGGCTCTTAGCCCAGAGATACATTTGATTGACCCTTGCCATGAAACAGCATGTCTGAAATTTTGTTATCATTAGGCCTGAAGGTTCATATTTCACAGGGGTAGGGGAATATTGGAGACTTATATAACAAGGTGTGGTGCACTGTGGTAATTATTACCTAGCAACACTATACAGTAATCCCTCGCTATATCGCGCTTCGCCTTTCGCGGCTTCACTCCATCGCGGTTTTATATGTAAGCATATTTAAATATATATCACGGATTTTTCGCTGCTTCGCGGGTTTCTGCGGACAATGGGTCTTTTAATTTCTGGTACATGCTTCCTCAGTTGGTTTGCCCAGTTGATTTCATACAAGGGACGCTATTGGCAGATGGCTGAGAAGCTACCCAACTTACTTTCTCTCTCTCTCTCTCTTGCGCTGACGTAGGGGGGGTGTGAGCAGGGGGGCTGTTCGCAAACCTAGACGATACGGACTCTCGTCTAAAAATGCTGAAAGATTATCTTCACGTTGCTATCTTTTGTGCAGCTGCTTCCTAAAACGACATGCTGAACGGTGCTTCTCATACTTAAAAGCACGAAGGGCACGTATTGATTTTTTTATCTGTCTCTCTCTATCTCTCTCTCTCTCTGCTCCTGAAGGGGGTGTGAGCTGCCGCCTTCAATAGCTTTGTGCCTTCAACAGCTTTGTGCCGTGGTGCTTTGCATACTTAAAAGCCAAACAGCACTATTGATTTGTTTGCTCCTTTGAAGAGGAAGATATGTTTGCATTCTTTTAATTGTGAGACGGAACTGTCATCTCTGTCTTGTCATGGAGCACAGTTTAAACTTTTGAAAAAGAGACAAATGTTTGTTTGCAGTGTTTGAATAACGTTCCTGTCTCTCTACAACCTCCTGTGTTTCTGCGCAAATCTGTGACCCAAGCATGACAATATAAAAATAACCATATAAACATATGGTTTCTACTTCGCGGATTTTCTTATTTCGCCGGTGGCTCTGGAACGCAACCCCCGCGATGGAGGAGGGATTACTGTACTCTAATGAACGAACAAGAACCTAACAAAAAGTCGATTAATGGGCTTGTGTGAGCTTATTTCACCCAATACCTAAGAAAACTTGAATTTATCAAAGAAGCATAAAAATATTTTCAACATACAAAACAAAATGACAATACCAGATTTTAAAAAGTACACTAAAAGATGTGTACATGTACACCATGCAAAATAATGAGCAAAGAAAAAGCCCATCAACAAAAAAGTGTGTTGAAGATAAGGACTGTTTACCCTGACCCGGAAGGAATAAGGAACCGTGGACTGTTGGGCAGGAACACCTCCGGGTTAGGGTGTATAAAAGGACTCTGGGAAAGCCCAGACACTGAGCTGAGCTGGGAGGTAGGGTGGCTAAGTGTCTGGGAGAAGGAGGATTGTTTTTGTGAGTAGTTTATTGTTATATGAGTAGTGTGGAGTGGAGGGTGCTTTGTGCACGTGAGTACTGTACAATAAAGAAGAATTGTACTATTACCTGGTGTTTGGAGTGGTACCTGAGGGTTCAAGAGGCGGACACACGCCTCAACTGCTACACTATATATATATATATATATATATATATATATATATATATATATATATATATATATATATGTATATATATACAGTACTGTGCAAAGGTTTTAGGCAGGTGTGAAAAAATGCTGTAAACAAAGAATGCTTTCAAAAATGGAAGTGTTAATCATTTATTTTCATCAATCTACAAAATGCAGTGAATGAACAAAAGAGAAATCTAAATCAAATAAATATTTGGTATGACCACCCTTTGCCTTCAAAACAGCATCAATTCTTCTAGGTACAGTTGCACACAGTTTTTGAAGGAACTCGGCTGGTAGGTTGTTCCAAACATCTTGGAGAACTAACCACAGATCTTCTGTATATGTAGGCTTCCTCACATCCTTCTGTCTCTTCATGTAATCCCAGACACACTAGATGATGTTGAGATCAGGGCTCTGTGGGGGCCATACCATCACATCCAGGACTTCTTGTTCTTCTTTACGCTGAAGATAGTTCTTAATGACTTTGGCTGTATGTTTGGGGTCGTTGTCCTGCTGCAGAATAAATTTGGGGCCAATCATACGCCTCCCTGATGGTATTGCATGATGGATAAGTATCTGCCTGTATTTCTCAGCATTGAGAACACCATTAATCCTGACCAAATCTCCAACTCCATTTGAAGAAATGCAGCCCCAAACGTTCAAGGAACGTGCACCACGCTTCACTGTTGCCTGCAAACACTCATTATTGTACCACTCTCCAGCCCTTCAACGAACAAACTGCCATCTGCTACAGCTAAATATTTCAAATTTTGACTCATCAGTCCAGAGCACCTGCTGCCATTTTTCTGCACCCCAGTTCCTATGTTTTCGTGCATACTTGAGTCGCTTGGCCTTGTTTCCACATCTTTTTGGCTGCAACTCTTCCATGAAGACCACTTCTGTCCAGACTTCTCCGGACAGTAGATGGGTGTACCTGGGTCCCACTGGTTTCTGCCTGTTCTGAGCTGATGGCACTGCTGGACATCTTTTGATTTCGAAGGGTAATAAGCTTGATGTGTCTTTCATCTGCTGCACTAAGTTTCCTTGGCCGACCACTGCGTCTATGATCCTCAACGTTGCCCGTTTCTTTGTACTTCTTCAATAGAGCTTGAACAGCACATCTTGAAACCCCAGTCTGCTTTGAAATCTTTGTCTGGGAGAGACCTTGCTGATGCAGTATAACTACCTTGTGTCTTGTTGTTGTGCTCAATCTTGCCATGACATGAAACTGTCTTCCACAACCTCACCTTCGTAGCAGAGTTTGGTTGTTCCTTACCCAGTTTTAAGCCTCCTGCACAGCTGTTTCTGTTTCAGTTAATGACTGTGTTTCAACCTACGTGTGACATTGATGATCATTAGCACCTGTTTGGTATAATTGGTTGATTATACACCTGACTATAATCCTACAAAATCCCTGACTTTGTGCAAGTGTACCTATAAGAATTGATGCTGGTTTGAAGGCAAAAGGTAGTAACACCAAATATTGATTTGATTTTTCTTTTGTTCACTCACTTTGCATTTAGTAAATTGATAACAATAAACAATCATTATATTTCTGAAAGCATTCTTTGTTTACAGCATTTTTTCACACCTGCCTAAAACTTTTGCACAGTACTGTGTATATATATATATATATATATATATATATATAGTCCTGCGGTGGGTTGGCACCCTGCCCAGGATTGGTTCCTGCCTTGTGCCCTGTGTTGGCTGGGATTGGCTCCAGCAGACCCCCGTGACCCTGTAGTTAGGATTCAGCGGGTTGGAAAATGGATGGATGGATATATATATATATATATATATATATATATATATATATATATATATATATATATTTGCAGCTGGAGACCCACAAAGGGAGAAAAATTAATCACGTATCATAAAGTAGTTTTTATTCCTGACCTTTCAAACCCTGCCAGGGGTCTTCATCAGAGGATAATGCTTGGACTTACAAGAATCAAAGGCAATATATAGCAAAAAAATTACGTGGAGGGGGTGGGGGAGGTGGCTGAGTCAGTGTGATCAGGATGGGGGGGTGGGGTATTGGGTGTACAGTTTATTTATTATGAACAAGTTCTTCTTAAGTTTGCATATGCTGGATTTACATCCAAGTGTCTGTTGATGGCGTTCTCATTTGATAGCCAAGATCCGGCCAGCTCTCTGGCACTTTTAGTACTGGCCTTAAATTTTACATGTACATTGTCCCAGTTAAATGTATGTCCTGTTGATTTAGTATGCGTATAGATCAATGAAAGTGAGTCCTTTCTTTTAATGGCGTTGCGATGTTCCTGTATACGTGTGGTGATTCTTTTTTAAATTTGTCCTATGTATACCGCTGAGCAAGAACTGCATGGAATACTATAAATTGCGTTTCGTGTTTCTGCTGTAGATTTCTTGTTTTTAGCATTAAAGAGGCCTTAAAAATTTAAGGCCAGTACTAAAAGTGCTAGAGAGCTGGCCGAATCTTGGCTATCAAATGAGAACGCCATCAACAGACACTTGGACATAAAACCAGCATATGCAAACTTAAGAAGAACATGTTCATAATAAATAAACTGTACACCCAATACCCCAATACCCACCCCTCCTGATCATACTGACTTAGCCACCTCACCCCCACGTACTTTTTTGCTATATATTGCCTTTGATTCTTGTAAGTCTAAGCATTATCCTCTGATGAAGACCCCTGGCAGGGGTTGAAAGCTCAGGAATAAAAACTACTTTATAATACTTGATTCATTTTTCTCCCTTTGTGGATCTCCAGCTACAAATATGCAAACCGTATCACAGATCTTCTCTTCCATATATATAAATATATATATATAATTATCGTGTATCATGTATGAGGGCACCTCGCTTGCCATGTGTATGTTGCAATCAAGTGAAAAGAATTGAACAAACGATATAGGTATGCATTTAATCCTGCATGTGCTAAGGGGTACATTTTAGGGTCACTGGGAGGCAGTGATCAGCGTAGCAGTACTTGGTAAAATGCAAAAAGCAAATGAGTTGGATGGTACAGGGCTCAATCACACAGCCAATTAGAACACACTGCTGTGTACAATCCAGTAACAGAAACCTAAAGTTTCAATTTATTTTTATTCCTGTTATATGCTACAGATATGTTGAAACTGGAACAGTGTGATTAGATGGCACAGTGCCTAGTGTTCATAATGCAAATTTTTTGGGAGCTTATGTTGAGGATGAAAAAGGGAGTTGATGTTATTTATTTCACAGCACATTACAGACTAAATGTATTTTCCTAATTGAGAAGTAGCAGACAGTTACATTTAAATTTAAAGCAAGTTTTATTAGAGTTTGTGTTCTACTATATCCAATGTCAGAACAGACATACTAAAAAATAACAAAGATTTAGAATAAGGCACACAATAAGCTGCATAATAAAATGGATAGCATTGAATCCTGATTTACTGTATGTTATGACCTTGATCTGGAAAGGAGTAGTCATAAACGTTCTCTTTGTTCAAGGAAATGCATTTTTTGATAACAAGCATGGGTTTCATACCTCTATTAGAAAGAACAGTGTCATAAAAATAATGTACTCTTTGTAATGCATTACATTTTATATTAACTATATAAAATATTTAGTTACGTTTGATTTTCAAACTTGCGATTCTCAACAGTGGTTCCTAGCAAAAACTTGTATTCCGTATTTGGATATGTTGTTAATAAATAATGGACATCCCTTGAACAACCAATAAAAATAAACTGGTCTTCTTAAGCAGCTGGCTGAATATTCAGAAAGTCAATAATATTTTATTTTTCAACAATATAATTTTAAAGGCAGAATTATTGACTGTTTTTTAATTGTTTCTGTTGCACAAAACTATTCAATAAACTAAGTGGAATAATTTATTATACATAGGAACAACATTATCAAAACTCTTTTGTATTTGAAAGTAATTAATATGCTAGGAAATAAGTACAATTATGATTAACATAGTTCATTAAACATATTAATTGTGTGATTAACAGAAATTACATTTTTTAAATCAAAGTATAGTCCTTGTTTAAATTATTACTTAATATTTTCAATTTGTATATCTAAGTTGTTTTCTTATGTTCCTTGTGTTATGTTGGTGGACCCCAAGGGAAAGGTCCACTCTGATGTCACTTCTACTGAGACTGCCTTCTACCTTTATATTATGGTGGAAGAGATGCACCCAGCAGAGATACACAGAAGTCAAAAATTACAGTTCATTGCGAATATTGTTTCTTTTTTTTTTGGCTTTAAAATTTTTGTTTGGGGATAAATGGTATGGACTTGTTAGCTTTGCCTTCTCAGGCAAATGTTTCTTGGCTTAATTTGCCTTACTTTCCTTTGCCTTTCCATTTTTGTTCTTCTTTTGTTTATATAAACAAACCATTTATTTAAAAACATTGTTTGTGGGCCTTATCTTCTCATGCCAGAGTTTTAATGGTTCATCCTCTCTTTTGAAGGGCATTGTTTTGCAATGTTGAACATTTCAAATATTTTTTTTAACTTTAAAGTCCAGTTCCCCGTTTTGACCCTGTGATGGACGAAACCTACCTGTGCAGTTTGGTCTAGTTTATGGGTCTATTTGGATTACCACCCTTTTCTCCATATCTGTTTCACCATATCACAATAGAAAGAGGGTTGGATACAAAGGACCAAAAGGAATCAACAACAGGGCTTTCCCAGAATATGAGTATGAAGATGCTAGGGACATTAAGAGAGCAGAGTTCCACAAAGGACTAGGAACAAGGGTAATGACTGAACAGAGAATGAAATAGTAAAATCCAATAATAAAATTAGAAAACGAAGCCAAAATGCTAAAGTCAGATCTTAGTCAGGAAACACAACAGTAATGCATAGTCCAGAACTTCCAAAATATCAAAGAAATGATCACTATAAGGCTTGGGTGAATCCACAATCTTGAATTAAATGTCCAATCATTATTAAATATATTTGCACTGATGATGTCATATGATGATACTTCCAGAACACAATAGTTGACAACCGGCTGGCACATAAAAATATGTAAGGCATCATATAATAACAAAAAGTCCAATGGCAGAACTCTTTCTTAGGTTAAAATATAGACTGTGAACAAATTTAAACTAAATGTGTTGATGCTTTAGAGTTTTGGAACTTAGAGATATTCTTTAAAAAAATCTAGAATAATTTAAGAGTGGAAGGAAGTTTCACAGATAAGATAGATCAAAAGAAGAAGGACTTGCATAATACTTTTAAAAACAAAGTATGGAGACTTATTTCTTGGCAGGGGTTAAGGAGTGAAACATTTCATGCAATGGGTGAAGAGGGAAAGAGGTAGACAATGCTACACATCATGTCCTTAAGACTGTAGGACATTAAAAAAAGATGTAGTTACAATAAGAAATATGTAGAAAGGAAGAAATTTTTACCATAATGATTGCAACTAGAAGATGGGAACCCAAGAGACAATATATCAGACTTGATAGGAAACCAAGATGGTGAGGTTAGAGAAGGGTTGGATAGCTATTTTTTCATGGGGGGGGGGGGGGGGGGGGGGGCACATGAGAAAACCAGCTTGTTGAGGAGGGCCAAAGACATTCTGCAAAACTGTTACATTACAGTAAACATGTTATATTTCTTTTTTCATCATAATAAAATTTATATAGGTCACATATTCACTGATTTTGCTTGATTTATTGAACCATGGAACATACACACACTATAGCATGCTTTCTAACACAATCTAGAATTCCTGATTGTGTAAAAAAAATAAAATAAAGAAAATAATACATTTTACTGCATTAATCACTGATAAACATTTTACTGTCTTTGTATCTTTCACAACTTAGTGGGAAGAATTAAGTCTTTGATGAGCTTCAAATAATGCACTGAAGTCAGGTGTAATTCCTGATGTTGCTATTTGCAGTACAGCAGACAGATGGTCATCATTGTATCTGGATTTGTTGAACTTCATTACTGAATCTCTGTTCACATATGTATGTTGATCCAATGAAGACAAACATTCTCTGAGATAATTCTCAAGTGTGGGAAATTCTCCTCTTTGACAGAATTGGAGAATGTCAGTAATGGCACTGACTTGGACATATTCTACCAGCAGTGCATCAGACTGCAAGACTATAGGTTCGAGTTGTACCTTACAGGATGCACTGTCCACATCACATGTAAAAGGAGAGGAGATGGTGAAAATTTCAGTTTCCACTGCTTTGACATCTTCAAATCTCCTGGAAAACTCACCATGCGGTGCCCAGAACATGGCTGCATATGAGTTAAGCTGATCAGCAGATAGATCTCTCCCTCTCATTGTGGGAAATTACATCAATGTGTTCCTCTCTACTTGTTGAGAGGGAAACGACACCTTCCACATGAAGGCCTTGACTATGTTGTGCATATCATGTGCAAAAAGACCTTTGCCTTGCACTTTCTATTCGGTTCATTCATATGTGCAGTCACATCAACATCAACAGCAAATGCTAAATCTGATAACCACTCAGTGCTGCTTAGTTCACGAATGGGTTTTCCTTTCATCTGACAAAATTCATAAATCTCTGATTTCAGATTCCAGACCTGTTTGAGCACTTTACTCAAGTTTAGCTACCTGACAGCTGTGTGATAGCCCAGATCAGTGTGATCAGTCTCATGTTCCTCCAACAGTGTAACAAAGTGTCAGAAATTTAATGACAACCCTGATGAAATTTACAGTACTCATTTCAACATCAACCACAGGATTAATTTTCAGCACTCATTTACATGGCACTTCTTGGTGAAGAATGCAATGTAAAATATGAGTTTTTGGGCTGGAATAATCTTGGCTACTTTTTCCTGCATCCTTTTTTAAAAGTCCAACATTCTTACCTTTCAAATTAGAACCATCAGTTGTCATATCAATTAACTTTCCCAACTTTAGTCCTGATTTTTGCATGTACGTACTGACTTAAATCCTTACTGGTTATTGTCCCTTTCACTGACTACATAGAAGCCAGTTCCTATGTCATTTCAAAGTCTTTTGTTATTCCTTTCACAAATATCAGCAGGGGCACTGTGTCATGAACATCACACCTCTCATCCAAGGCCAAGGAGAAGAAGCTGACATTTTACACTGTGCATTTTAGCGGTAGTACCAGACTCTCCACAATATCCTCTATCAGTGTTGTAACTATTTGCATCCTTCTTCTGAATAAGCATTCTTTAACAAATTCTTCATCAAAAACAGATTGCTTATTTTGGCAATTTTAGGAGCTAGTGTTTACTGTTCATTGATGTATGAAACTTAGTAAAAAGACTTTGCTGCTTTTGAAGTTGAATTAACCATTCCTCTGCAGTCTTCACCTTCTCCTCTTAAGATAAATTTCTGTGATGGCTCAAGTTGTAGTCTTTAAATGCAGTGATGTGCTCTTTGAATACCAAAGTAATTACTTTACCACTATTCTCCATGAAAAAATACTCACGAGTCCAGGATTTGTTGAATGAACAATTTTCCACATCAACTTTTCATTTTTTTACATTACATTATTTTGGCTTTACACAACCTGGATGCTACAATTTGTCCCCATTCTTCTCCTCATAGTTCATAACTCACAGTCTTGAAATCAGTCTGGTTGCTTTTCCTTGTGCTTTCTCTACTGCTGCTTTGTATATTTTGTAATACGGAGAACAAGGTCTGTCGAGATGCATGGGGATACTGAAAGAACAGCCTTTTGTGGTTCAGCCGCAAATTCTAAATGAATTTAGATCTGGACTCTGCCTCTACCACACTAGGGGGGTATTCTAGGAAGTGTGTATAGCACATAAACGTCACTTAAATAAAGATGCTGAATTTATCTGAATCAGTTTTGGTTCCACCAAAGAAGATAATACAAGTTGTGTTAGGTAACGGAGGCAACTAAGCGTAAATCCTTAGCTTGGTCCATACTAGGCTAAAAGTGAAGCTTAGTGTAGTTTTGTGGATTGAATTCCTGGTTGATGAGAAATAAAACCCCAGAAAACATTTCTAGTTTTTTTTTATTTTTTTGCAGAATATGTAAAGTTTGTGGAATTCTTGCTTAGATTAATCTTACATGTTCCGTACAAAATGGTAAAACATTATAACCCGAACTACTGATTTAAAATGAACAACATTTAAATTGTCATTTATTGCCAGTGAGGTTTAATACAGTATACCTAGTGTTGCTGCATTTTTAATTACACTACCGTTTAAATGAATCAGACGTTCATTGCAAAGTTGTAAAATTTTAAAAGCTATATTGTTTATTGAGAAACAACAAGAACTAATAATATATCATTTAAAGTATTATACCATTCATCCCCATTGCCTTTTTGGTCAGAGATAGACATAAGGAAAAGTTATATTAATAAAACAAAAGTTAAAAAAGGACTGTTCCATATTAAAATTGTCAGTTTTAAAAAAAAAAGTCAATAAACCACTAATTCTAAAGTAGTTTGGTGATGCATAATGTTCAAGAAAAAACTGCCATACTTAAAGACCTTCTAGAATCATCCATGGTGTTCTGTCATCACATACTAGAGCTTTTAAACCATCAGCACAAAAAATATTAGAAAGAAAGCCCAGTGTCATTTTTATTACAAGTCTTGATTTGTATGTACATTGTAAAATAATAAAGAGTCACACATATTAATAGATGAAATTGCATACCATAAATGCATTCAGCCTATCTATTATTTTATAACAGTTCCTATTGTATATTTTTTATAGCAGTGAAATATTAATAGTACAAAATGTTCTGTAATGCAAGTAGTGATAATATGCCAATAAATAAAAAAAAGTCAAATCAAGTAGTAGTGATGTGGATTTTCACACAGATGTTTATGATAATATTCAATGCATAAAAAGTTGGTTTGCCATGGTCATCCATGGTGTTTCAGATGAATGAGGGAGCAAGGGTTGTCTGCAACACATAGATAAAAGGTCTGCATAGACCCTTTGGCATTTCAACTCGCAGCAGCAAATGCATGACCACTGAGCAAACATTTTGCACCGACTGTAAAATACATTTATCTGAAGCTGTATCAGTGACACTAGATAATATTATTAAGCTTCCCAAACATCATAGGCACAACAGAATGCACTTGTGTGTGAATAACAGCACTGCTAAGCTGATCGAAATGATGTGTATGTCCAGTGGTACTGTGCATGAGTGACATTGGGACATCGCCAAAGTGACAGAAGTGGCAGCTTTCTTTGATTACTAAATGCACAATATATAAATAAATATATATTATAGCTATTCTGAAGTATGTTCTTATATATGAAAATTTTGTGGATGGTCTGCTCTATGCAGATTTATAGTTGTGCTATACTCTTAATTTTCTTAATGACTGATTTAACTGGAGTCAAAAGGATATTGACTTGCACATTTCGGCTTGGAGTGTTCTTTTGTCCTTATTGTGCAGGTTAGGCAATGATACTGACTCACCACAATTTAAATCTTTCAGATACAGGTACAATTATATATGGGTGGATTTTGACATTTCGGTATGGGGGGAGGTTGTGGGGGGCATTCTAACTCAACCATAAAAAAATAAAATAATCTTTTTACTGCTACAAATTTACACCACATCCTAAGTAGAATACCATAAATTATTTGTACTGTAAAGTTATTAATATGTTCTTTTTTTTGACATAACACTATTGATATGTGGGCAGCAAGAATGGCAATTACCAATACATATTGTACTTATTGCCTGTTTGATTAAACATTAGGTTTTCCTGAAAAATATCTTAATTAAAGGGTGATTAATTGTTTGATATTTTCACATGAACATGTTTTAGTTCAACATTTAAAGTGAAGAAATAACTTTTTCTTTTTTTTTACTCTTAATGAACCTAAAGCACTGACACATCTTAAGTCTATAATGCAGGTGCTATGAGAACAAACTCTAATTGATAAATTGGTGCTTATACAGATAATAACATACTTGAATTTGAAATGTAAAGTTTGCTGACAATTCATGTTACACAATGTCACCTGACAATTATATGAAGCAAGAAACTTTTTAAGGGATTAATGAATGAATAAATGAAACAAAGGACACACACACACATATATATATATATATATATATATATATATATATATATATATATATATATATATATCTCCACGGAGATTCGTGTATTCAATTACATACTGAAATATATCTCCCTGCATACAGTTTATCTGTTTATAATACACATTATTAAATAAACGGTTTTTATTCGTCCAGGAGGGTGCTTGCCACAGACCTGTCCAGCTTTATTTATTTATGCATTTTTAGCTTTGAAGTGCTTTACAAGTTTGATCTGCATATATTAGGATTGCTGAAAGAACTACTTGTATATTAGACTTGATAGTGTACTGATCTTTTATATTTACTATATCTCAACACTTGTCATTAGATGACACAAGCCTCTCACATTAGCAGATTTTGAACTCAAATGCAAAAGAGCAGGAAGGAGAGAGAGCTAAGGCAGTAGGCTAGAAAACAAGATAAACGACCAAAAGAAGTAACATTCAAATGCATTTTGATAACAAAAAACATTTGACCACCAATCTTAAGTCAAATTATTGGAAAGTTATATTGACATTTAAAAACGCTGCTTGTCCCGAAAAAAAGCTGTTTGGGAACTAACAGATCTAGATTTTGCTCATAAGTGGAGTCAAATGACTTAATTCACTAAAGTATTATCGTGCCCATCAATAGCCTAGCTTCCCATTTCACTTCTGCAGTTGCCTGCCTGAATAAACTTTATTGATCGCAAAACACATTCAGATGGATAGGTCACAAAACTAGTTTGACAGCTTTTGTCTGAACTTGTACAGGGCCAGTAAGAATCACATAATACACAAAAAAGACTTTTCACTGCAGCTCTGTGTAAAAGTAAACATCTTTACTTTATAAGGATATGTAACATATGAAGATTTTTGTCATACATACAATGAAATGATCCTTTGTTTGACCAGTCCAAATAGTCAGTAGCTTGCAAGGCAGTTTGGGAAAGCTTATTTTTCATAAAAAGTGATCAATTCACTCTAGAGTAACATGTGAGGGCTCTTTTGAGAGCATAGGATTTCAGTTATTTTTTGGAAAAGAGCTTCTTTGTTTTTAATTTTTATTCACGTATTTTTCAGGCTTTTCGGTGGCTTCTAAAAATATGGAGGTAGTGTTTTATAGATCAAGGAGTTTAACAGTCCAGTCTGTTTTTTTGATTTAGGGTGTTTTTGAAGACCTCATTTTGAAATATGTTTCGCTGGGGAACCATTTTGCTTTCACTATCACTGTCGCCATTGTTGGCTATTTCATTGCCAGGCTGTTGCTAGTTGAGACATTCATCCTATGCAGTCTTTACAACTACTGAGGTGATGGTAAAATAACTTACTGAGACATACATTATCTTATCAAATAATTGCTTCAAGTTACAGAGGCAAGTCTATATGCCTTAGAAAGCCAAACCTCTTTCTTGAAAGATGACAGACTGAGTATTTCAAAAATCAGAAGGAATAATGAGCTACATGTCATTTTAATAAGAAATCTGCTGTAATCAGGAGTGAATGCTCATTTGCAAACTTTCACAGCATAAGTATTCGATTAAAGAATCACTGCAGCAAATGAAAAATCATTTGAAAACAAAACGTTTCTATTTTGTACTGGATAAATTCTGACCTTTGAAGCAAAGACAGTCTTAGTTACTGAGTAAAAACCCTGGGTACAATTGGAGTAGGCTGTACAGCTTCCATTTTGGCAGAAGTGAAAACAATGGAGAAATACACAAAAAGTGGAATACAGTTTTTCAATAGGAAACTGTGAACTTCAAGTATTACAGTAAGTAAATGAGTGGTTTTATGCATCCTCTGCTAAAATTTGCCTTTTTGTCAGTCATGGGGAATGTGGGTGAAGTTTAGTATTTTGAAGCTCACGTCCGTTTTTAACACTCAGTTTGTTTCAATCATTGTGCATGCCAGTCAAGTGGAGTGGCTTTTCAAATTGATGCTATTTATACTAGAAAAAAAGAAAAAACTAAAAATCATGCTTTGCTTTGAAGAGTTTAACACTAGAATTACCAGAGCCTACGAAAAAACTCGTAAATCCGTCCCACCTTAAATCGCGTCTTAAATCCGTTTGCACCTCTCCGCTAGAGTCCTTTGTCATCTAAATGTGCTGATAAACAAAAGCTACTAGCAGCCAGCTATTCCATGCCCCCCACCGACTTAGAACGAATTTCTCCTAGCTCATGCCTTGCCTTGATTTGATTACAGTATCTGGGATTGAAGTGGAGTTTTAGAGTGGAAATAATATAGTGTTATTTGGAATACACGCATTTCATGTGTGTTCCGTTCCGTTCAGTAGTCTGTGCAAACACATTTTTAAAACAGAAACGTTTTTCATATTCTAATAGTAAATGACAAAATGTAGGCATAAACTATATAACGTATGAAGCCTGAAGTCCATATATCAAAGAAACACTTTCACAAAAGGTACAAAGAAGAGAACACGTGCGCTGTTATTCAAAAATATAACTGCACAAAAAAAAAGCCGCATTAGCATGCCACATTGACACTCTTACTGCAACTGCCGCGGTGGCGTAATGGTATCAGCTCCTGCCTGGGAATCGGAGGGTGGCGAGTTTGATCCCGCACGGCTCCACTTCCAGAAGTGAACTGCTCTTATTCTTACAATTTTAGAATAACAACATAAATTTGATTTCAGTCTGTAACAGCCGATGTAACTTATGATACTGGCAAAGGTTAGCTTTTTTTATTTTTTTTTAATTCACTTTTCATTCTCGCAGTCGCATTCAGAATCAATCCATACAACCCCATCTGACATAAAGACGCGCTATAGGTCTGCAGTGTACCACGATGCATACTACCCCCCCCCCCCCCCCCCCCCCAAAAGGGTTCTGACACACAAACGCTGGCGAAGCTGCCTTCTTCGTATCTCACCGTCACTTGAAATCAGCAGTTCTTAGCATTGCACCACGCAAGCTGTCGTATCAACCACCAACTGTAACTTGCTTTCTTTATTCTTTGGTTATACTCTTGAATAAAAATGCACTTTTATTTATGTGAAAACAGCTGTGTCAGATGGGGTTGTATGGATTGATTCTGAATGCGACTGCGAGAATGAAAAGTGAATTAAAAAAAAAAAAAAAAAAGCTAACCTTTACCAGTATCATAAGTTACACCGGCTGTTACAGACTGAAATCAAATTTATGTTGTTATTCTAAAATTGTAAGAATAAGAGCAGTTTACTTCTGGAAGTGGAGCTGTGCGGGATCGAACTCGCCACCCTCGGATTCCCAGGCAGGAGCCGATACCATTACGCCACCACTGCGGTTGCAGTAAGAGTGTCAATGTGGCATGCTAACGCTGCTTTTTTTTTTGTGCAGTTATATTTTTGAATAACAGCGCACGTGTTCTCTTCTTTGTACCTTTTGTGAAAGTGTTTCTTTGATATATGGACTTCAGGCTTCATACGTTATATAGTTTATGCCTACATTTTGTCATTTACTATTAGAATATGAAAAACGTTTCCGTTTTAAAAATGTGTTTGCACAGACTACTGAACGGAACGGAACACACATGAAATGCGTGTATTCCAAATAACACTATATTATTTCCACTCTAAAACTCCACTTCAATCCCAGATACTGTAATCAAATCAAGGCAAGGCATGAGCTAGGAGAAATTCGTTCTAAGTCGGTGGGGGGATGGAATAGCTGGCTGCTAGTAGCTTTTGTTTATCAGCACATTTAGATGACAAAGGACTCTAGCGGAGAGGTGCAAACGGATCTAAGACGCGATTTAAGGTGGGACGGATTTACGAGTTTTTTCGTAGGCTCTGGTAATTCTAGTGTTAAGACGCGATTTAAGGTGGGACGGATTTACGAGTTTTTTCGTAGGCTCTGGTAATTCTAGTGTTAAACATCACAAAATCGCTGAGAGTTCAATTGATACCAATAAATGTATAAAGACCAAACATCAGCTTAATATATTGGAACCAAATATTATTGGTTGGACCCTAGCTATAAAATGAAGCAAAGCTCACATTAAGACATTTGAAACTTCAGAACTATGAAAAAGCACCATTAACAATATTTAAATTATAGAAATGTTACTTGGCGGCACGGTGGCGCAGTGGGTAGCGCTGCTGCCCCGCAGTTGGGAGATCTGGGGACCTGGGTTCGCTTCCTGGGTCCTCCCTGCGTGGAGTTTGCATGTTCTCCCCGTGACTGCGTGGATTTCCTCCCACAGTCCAAAAACATGCAGGTTAGGTGGATTGGCGATTCTAAATTGGCCCTAGTGTGTGCTTGGTGTGTGGGTGTTGGTTCCTGCCCTGTGTTGGCTGGGATTGGCTCCAGCAGACCCCTGTGTTCGGATTCAGCGGGTTGGAAAATGGATGGATGGATGTGTCTGTGTGCGTAATGTGTGACGGAGATTTGCTCAGATTGCTGAGCCACTCTGCCAATAGGAGCGGCTATCAAAAGTGCAAATGACAAAAATACTATATACAAAAAATACTATGCAATCTGAAATAATCTCTGTCGAGCTGAATTTGAAACAGTAAACTTGAGTAATTTAAGTAACTTGGATTTTTGTAAAAAAGTTACATCTTTTTTTTATTTTCTTTTCAAAGGCACATTAGGGTATTACAAAACTTGACAAGAACAGGCCATTTAGCCCAACCAAAATTGTCATTCCTATTCACTTTTATATAATAGACAGAGTTTCAATCCTGACTCAAAAGTAATTTATTTTTATTTGACCTACTTTTTGTTTTCCAAATACTATTATGTAGTTAATAATGTTTTTGCACTTAATACTATTTTTGTTAGTTAATATAGTTTTACTTTTTTATTTCTTACTTAATACTGCCTAATGTATTATTTTCAGATCATTATCTTTTAAATATAATATACTGTATCAAGTGGCATGACCCCCTGACATCACAATCGATGCACTGATCTCAAGCCTTTATGTTTAGGCTGTAGGTTTCAGTTCCTAAATGTAAAATCAAATAGTGAATTCTACGTTTTTGACTCTCTCTTGAAATGATTGATTTGTGAATTTAGGAGTATTTTCCTGATTTGTCAGGTATTAGAACTTTGCCGTGTTTTTTGGTTTGCCTTTCAGGCATACAATTTTCTGTATTCATGTCAATATTTTGTTAAATAAATCTTTAAAAATAACCTTTTTTCCCTTTTTCACCAATTTTTCTGTTGGAACTGTGCATGCTGTATGCCTGCTTTTGAGTTGTGGGATAGGGTTTATATTTTTGGTAATTAGGCCTTAGGAGTGCCTTCAGTGTTTCCAAAAATAAGAACATGATTGAAACACTTAAAGTTCATAAACATTACTGTGAAAAACTATACTGCATAATTGAAAAAAAATACAGAAGAAAACAAATATTCTAATACTTTCAGGAAGGATGGAATATTAACTAAGACAGTTGAACTTAAGCCAGAAAGTTGCCAGTTCAGTTCTACAACCGTAAGGAAGTCAAACTTACCTGTGCTTCAATTTAAAACCACGTATACAAACATTTGTAACATATTCTGACCTTGTAAATTGCTTTCTGTTTATCCTGAATAACTAGCTGCACTCATACTAGACCTCCAAAGTTGGCTAAATACTTTATTTAAGTGGCTCTGAGGTTATGAATTCTGTGTTTTTTAGGAACAAATGTTACTTTTTAATAAGTCTGATTTGTGATGTGAAAAATCTGCCTCCAGACGTCTTAAGCCAATAGAGGATTGAAATTAACTGCCCTTCAAACATGCTCATTCTTTCAACAAATAATCTAAAACCATAATTCTGTTCTTCATCCCAATGTTTTGTCAATACCAACTGGTAGTAGTTTGAAATCGCCTTTAAAACATTTTAATTCTTTTTGTAACATTACTTATCACAATCTCCAAGTGCTGCATCCTTAAATATTGAATCCTTTTGAACACTTGGAAACCGACTTTTTCACTTGTATGTGTACCTAACCCTTAAATTTTCCTCCATCGCTTTCTTAAGCTATGTTTCTAAAATCTTAGATAAAGGAAGAAGTTTTAATCAAAGTATTCTTGTGTCTTTAAAACTCAATCACACTTGTTTTAACAATGCCTTCATCCATGTTCTATGACTTAAAACTAGCTAGGGAAGATATAACTTTTTGCTGGATGCCAGTTTTAGACTTTATTTCTATTTTAGTTTGTTGGCTTTTTTCTAAGTAATTACTTTGACTGTTCTTTTGAGTGCTTGCATTTATTTTAAAAAGTTTAAGCCTCTGGGACTTCTGATCAACTATATCTCAATGCTATCAAATTAAATTTAGTTGACAAATAATTCAGAAGATCAAGTTTAACATACCAACAAGGGAGCCTCCGCAGAATGGTAAGCCATTTTTTGATAGCATGGCAATCCATGGAGATACACCTCTAGCAACAAAATTTCCATTTGAAATTCTCTGTACCTTAGTCCGACTGAATTGAGGAGTTCCACACACTGAAAGTAAGAGTAAATGAAAATGATGAAAAGCAACATAACAAAGGGCACAAACACCATCAGTAACATAACAGATATGATGCAACAGAAACAATAATTTTAGTAGTGCCTGCACAGTGGCAATCATGCAGCATTATGGAGAGGAGTACTGCATAAAACATGCCAACATGCTACTCTTTGTCGCACTTAAATTGCTCTATTTAATGTCATTGACAGTGTTAGTATACCAGCTTTCAGCATGTAAATGAGCAAACAGTAGTGGATTGAGTTCTCCTGAAGTTGCATAACTAAATGGATGCAGAAGAGCAACATATAGTGTTTTCCAATGAAGAAAATCGCATGCAATACAGGTAATAAAGTGATGCGAGCAAAATTCCAAGTGAGAATTTATCAATCGATATATAAAATATCTGGAGCACAAAGAAGGCTTACCTAGAATACAGTATGCACTGCAGGAAATAACAGAAGATCTGTGCATTATTAAAAATATGTTTTATTTTAGATTAGATACATAAAACATTGGATTTCCTGGTGGACATGAACAAATCCATACAAGATATAAATAGTAGATAAAATGGCAAAATAATAAGCAAAAAATTATGTGGGGGTCACATCAACCAAATATTAGACAAAAGCAATTAACAGTAAGCTTCAGATATGTATATCCAATACACTGTTTTTTATGGACTGATGCAAGTTTCAAATAGCTCTGTCAAGTGTACGCTGATCACACCAGTTGGCTAATAATAACACATCTGAAAGACATTCTGAACATCCAAATCTGCTGATTGCCTCAAAATAGCAGGGTAAATGTATGAAAGGTACAGTTGAGTAAATGGAAAGATAAAGTTGGAAGAAATATATTTAGACAGAAAGGAAACAGACAAAATGGGAAATGGTCAGACAATGGGGTATGGATTAAGGATGGATGTAAAAATAACTAAACAAAAGAACAAAAAAATATCTGGAACATGAAACATATAACCTGTTAGGCTTATGGGTAGGACTGTATTGGATATTAGGGCAATTACACAGTACAATAAGAAAATATTCAGGTAACAATTATATCTGAGGGACTGTTCAGGTGACTGATTAAAAATGCTGCCATTGAAATCCCATTTCTTGAACAAATAACACACACATTAGCACCATATCCTCCAGGCATGGAAGATCACTTAAAGTCCTAGTAGTATCTTTACTGGTGAAAAAAAACAGCTCATTATAAAAAAGGAAGCAAAGTATCCATTAAGTAAAGTATTGGTGATGGAAGAGGAGAGGAGTTGCTGAGTCTGTATTTAGTAGATTCCATTTTTCTGTGAAAATTCTGGCTTTCCTCTTTATTTGAATAAATAGAATGTACAAGCTGTGAAATAGAGGGCAGAATGTTGGAAAGTAGAGTAAGACAGTATATGGATAACTACAGTATACTGCAGTAGCATTGTATTTATTTTTTAAAAGACATTGGAAAACAAACAATGTGTTAAGGGTTTCTGCATTATATTTTAATATAACTGACAGCAACTCTATGTAAACACACATAAGCAAAAGGGAAAATGTTATGTTGCAGATTTAATTAATTGTTAATTAAATATTAAAAATAATCCTATCATCATCTATGGGTCACTGTGGCCATGTCCTGTCGTGATATTAATAGCTATTGGCAGGAACCAACCCTGAAGAGGGTTCAAGTTCATTGCAATGAATATTCATGCATGAAGTTGAACTTTCTGAAAAGGGACAAATTTAGAATGAAATCCAGAGTAGATGGATAAAACACTAGATGCGGGGAGAACACACAAATTTCATACTGGTAGCGCCTAGTTGGGTGCTCATAGTTATGAATCTGGGACAGAGAGGCAGCAGCAGCATATGGTTCTACCCGTTAAAAATTATACTAAGAGAAAAAAAGGCCAGCTTTTAAAAGAAATTGAAACTGACAGACAAAGATGTTTGCAAGATAAAATGACCAGCTGTGCAAATATATATGATACAAGATTGCCCAACTGTTTTCTTTCTGCAGCAGCAAAGCTAAAAATCGGGAGTGGTCTCCCCTAGACTTTCTCGTATACTCAGATATGGGGATGGATATTTGAGGAGTAAACCTCAAGACAATGATTATATTTTTACATTATCTACATTAAAGAACCATCAACAACAAATCAAATAAATCGGACTCTGAAGCTGCATGAATAAAAGGTAAAATACCACTTCCGGTTAACAAAATAGCCCAAAAGTTGATAGAAATCTACATTTTGTACCTAACACTTGTATGCAAAATTTGGTTGACCTAACTGAAAACATACTCAATTTATTGTGTTTATATATAAACACACACACAGACAGACACACAGACATAATTCCAAAAATGGTATTCTCTGACTCAGGGAGGTCTAAAACATTGAGATTCATTAAAATCTCAAAATGGAATGTTTGGATGATTCCAATACTTTCCCTATACTTCGTATACGAGAAAGTCAGGGAGATCTAAAATGTTGAGCTTGATCAAAATTTCGACTTTGAATCTTTGGACAATTGCAATACTTTCCCTATACTTCGTATATGGGAAAGTAAACAAGAAAATGGAGAGGAAATGAATGTGAAAGAATGATTAGGCTTAAGGGCTTAAGCATGTATTCTTCAAGTGGTTTGTGCTGCATTGTAAATTGAAATGCAGTGAGTGTCTATGTGGATATCAACAGGCCGTAGCGTGCTATGCACTATAGTTTCAGTATGCTGAAAAGTTCACTGCTTTTTGAAGTACATTGTGCTGTGGAGTGCTTAGGTTTTATTTTTCAGAGCCAGTCTAATTTGGCTGTTCATATTTAGTTTCCAAGTCCATACTTGGGACCTGGCAACCTAATTTCATAATATACCCTTCCTCTAATGCTTGTGGAGCTTATCCTCCAGCCAACGAATGTAGTTGGAAACCTTAGTATAAACTCCATAAACTCGTTGACTGCCGCATTCCTCAGGTCCACCCCAGGAGACTAGCCCTTGAGCCACCCATCTCTTAGTCTGAGGGTCCTCCATGACAAAGGCACCCCCACTGTCTCCCAAGCAAGTGTCCTTTCCACCTTCATAATAGCCAGCGCAGAACATATTGTTTGTTATGTTATAGCTGCCTGACCGTGATTCATAGCTGGTTTTACATTCGGTATGCATCACTACGGGCAATTTGACATACTGTAAGACATCGGACACTGTGCCAAAGTCAGAACTAGTGGCTTCATCCATCGATACATTTGGATTAGAAAGGCCCCACCCAGCTACTAATCCCAAAGCATGGGGCTGAGGTTCAGCCTCACTCTGATCAGTGGTTGGCAAGCAGACAGGCATTATAAATTGACTCATTTTAACCTTGTTCTTGAGTTTCACCAAAGCAATGTCATTATTATAGTTCTTTGGGTCAAATCTCTCGTGGAGAACAATTTTCTCAGCAGTACGATTGATCGCATCAGTCTTGTTGCGAACGTCATGCAGGCCTAAATAAATAGTCACATGTTCCTCTGACACAGGGATAACTGTGTTGTCCCTCCGGGGAGAACGCAGAACATGGGCTGCAGTCAGTACCCAGGAGTCAGACAGAAGAGCTCCACTGCCAAACCACTTGCCCTCAGGGACTCTGGAGACATCTTCCACCATGATGAGAGCCTGCCAGGGAAAGAAGCCTGGCTCTGCAGTTCGCCCACCAACAATTCTTTTCAGGAGCCCTGGTAGCTGACGAGCTGGCTGACCACACACTGGAAGAAGGCAAAGGCAAAGGCAAAGGTGAGGATCAAGCTTGTCAGTATCCACAGAAAAGGAGAAAATCTTAGGTGAGCTCTCAATAGATTTGGAGGAGTAGGTTGGCTTCATGAGGAGTACAAAATGAAAAGCATACTGACTCAAGGAGTCTCCCTTTAAATAATGCATTGGGGAAGTACATGACATAGACCTAGTATGAAATAAAGACCTTTTACTGTCTGGTAAACAACATTTCATTTCAGAGGCAGAAGTCACTTCTAATAATATAACAAAGGCATTTGCCAGTACATATCAGCAGCTGGTAAAGATGACATCCATTCTTATATTGAAAAGAGGCTTAAGGGTTCTTTAGAGACCTATCAAGGGCTATTTTCCTGGTCTTCTCACATGATTCAAGGCCAACTCTGACTCCAGAACACTAAAAAAGTTGAGTGTATCTGTGAGTTATCACAATGACTTTTTCTTTCACTAATTTGTTGACCTAAACATTCCTGGCCTAATGTTCCATCCAGAAATTATTATGAGTTTATTTCCAGAAATGTTAAATATAAGCAGCTTTAAAAAGGCAAAAAAGCAAAAAGCTGAATTATATTCACTTAGCTAGTAAAATGCATTTAATGTCTTAAAAGTTAGGATATAGCGGGTTGGATAATAGATGGATGGAAAAAATATCACTATCATCAGCCCCCATTTTGACAATATCTACCCCTGAGAAGATAATCTCAGTATACAAACGTTTATGTGAATACTCAATATGATTGAAATTTATAAAACTGTGACATTTGGGGGGTGGAGAGAGAGAGAGACAGTGAAAATATCCATTTTTCCAGACTTCTGTCACCTATTAAGGAATTACATTTTTTATTATAATATATATTGTACTTTGCAATTATGCAATTAAAATAGAAAGTAAAAAAATTTAAATAATATAAAACATTAGCATTAAATAAGATTTCCAAAGTATTGAAGTGCTTAACATTACTGCCTCATAGCCCTGAATCTTGGGTGCAAATCAAGTTCAGGTCTAGATACTCCCTGTGTAGAATTTGCATACATTCCCTTTGTCTGTTAATGCTTTCTCTGATTACTGCAATTTCCTCTCATGTCCCAACTCTATGCACAGTACTAAATTACCTATTTACAGCACTGATTCTTTGGCTAATTCTCTAAAGGTCCCTCAACTCCGTCTCTGTACTTCACCACAACACATTACCATGACAGTGCCTCTTTGTCACCATTCTCAACATTTGCATTAACTTATTTTATGATTTTATGCACATCGTTTTCAAAATTTCTCTTTTCTGTGTGCTCATAATAGGCAAGGTGTGATTTAAACTCTCCTATAGTTAAAAGATCATATTCTGCTTGTACTGACTTTCTTTTTTGCATAGTGTTTAATTAGAATACAGTGGAACCTCGGTTTGTGAGTAACTTGGTTTATGAGTGTTTTACAAGACGAGCAAAAATTTTTAATAAATTTTGACTTGATAAACGAGTGAAGTCTTGCAGTACGAGTAGTATGTATACGCATTATCTGCTGAGCGTCATGTGATCACAACTGAGCTGATGGTTCTTCTCTTTTCTCGCTGCGGGATTGTGGGCAATTGTCTCCTATTCTCCGTCTGAGTCGGCGTGCCTCACTCATATAGTCAACATCCGTACGAGCGTATACTGTTTACTGCAGCATTAGTATTGTGACTGTGTGTGCGTGCGCGTGTGTGTGTGTTCGCACGCGCGTGTGTGCTGTGACGTGTGAGTCCCCATCTTGCACCCAAAAACACGAAGCTGAGTCTCAGTACTTTAGCAACACCAGCTTTATTCAGCTTGAAACAGCAACAGCGCGGTTATTGTAGTGGGATCTGCCGCTCTCCTATAAACAGACACAGCAGTCAAGCAGGGCCCTGCGCATTTGTATTGTTCCTTGTTCCTTGTATCATCCATCGATGGCAGGCGCTTATAGCATGTCCGTGATCTTTTCGGATTCGCTTTTACGGCAAACTGCTACAGCGCTGGGAGACGGCGATTGCTTTGGGACGCTCTTCCGCGTGTCGTTCTGTTGGGTGCAATCCCACAAGAGCTAAGAAACTCACTCACACCAGCCATGATTCTTTTCAAAGGTAAAGTGCAGGTTAATTTGTTTTATGTATTTTTACTTTATATTTTGTATTAATCATTTTTATATGAATAGTTTTGGGTTGTAGAACAAATCATCAGAGTTTCCATTATTTCTTATGGCGAAATTCACTTTGATATGTGGTTTGGACTACGAGCACGTTTCCAGAACGAATTATGCTCGCAAACCGAGGTTCCACTGTATTTAGGATTAGGCAATAAACCTTGTGTGCATCAGATGAAATTCTCCTTCCAGTGTTTATATATATATAAAAAAAAAGTTATACCGGTATACAAAAAAAACTGGTGGAAAAATTGCAAACTCATTTACACATGAACCAAATCCTGTCATAAAACATGCAAATCAGTGCATGCAAAATTAAACATAAAATATGGTTTATGTTGACAGCTCAGGTGAGTGAGAAAGAAGCTGCACTGGAGATGAATATCTAGTACTGAATGTGTTTGAGTCGCAGAGTCTTAACAAATATTTCAATAGATAAATAGGTGCACCTTTGTGGACAGTTAATGATTCATGCATGCATTTAAAAGTACAATGATGTATATCTAATTTTAAAACTATACTCAAATACTTCATAGCAATATGTACCAAAACAGCAATAATTTCCGGTCTCAATTAGATGCAATACAAGAGCACTTATTTTTCTCATAAACTCGTGATCGAGACCTATAATGTTCTTGCTTGCTAACTTTAACATACAATCATCTTACTATATGAGACAATTCTAAAATTCTAATGACCTCACTAATACAATTATAATATTAACATTGAAAGGTATGTGTACAATGTGCTCTCTCTCTTCTTCTCATTCCAATCTTGCCTACCCAAACAAGGCTAAGATCAAACTTTTAGCAGTCCCACCCTTCTGAAATGCCAAGTAGCACCACTCATCATACAACTCCCGCTCAATGACAGTGGGCAGTGAGCTATATGTAATAGTACACATTAATTGTTGCTAATACACCTAGTGAAACAGTTAATAGATACATTTAAGCAAATAATAACATTGCAAACAACAGTTGTACTAATACATATGGTAATAATAAGGAATATAATATAGTAATTATTGCATCATCAAGGAACTACTGCAACAATTTTTTTTTAAGGTCAGATACCCCCTCCAATTGCCACCCTCCTTTAGTGGCCTTATATGACTTGCAAGAGGAATGTTGAGCTTATTCTAACTACAGATCAGGCTGGACTCACTGGAGGAAGTGGCAGAACAGAGGTCACTCAGGAAGCTGCTTACTATTTTGGGCAATGGCTCTCACTCACTGTATGAAGTTTTTGCTAAACATTTTTGTAACCAACTGAGACAAGCAGTTATGTTATGTTAGTTGGTTTCTACCCTCAGCCATCAGGCTCTATAATTAGTCACCCCTTCGCTGAGGAGATATTGCTCCCTGTTTATTGAATGGTACTGAGCTGGTCTAGCAGACATCTTAACACACAATGATGCAATGTGCCCTATACTGTGCAAATGACCGATATCCTGTACTGTAAATTATATTTTTTAAATTATGTGCAATTCTAATAAGTTTACATTTAGTAAATACCTACACTTTGTTAATTTAGTTATAGATAATTCTTGTTAAATGTACTGTATATCAATGCCTTTTTGTTTGCTGCACAAACCCTGCATTTCCTTCAGTATTAATAAAGTTTATATATATCTGTCTACATAAATCACCCACTAAAGGACTTTATCATTATGAGTCATAATAATAACATTTTCTCTATTTTTTTGTGTGAACTGTTTACCTTGAATTTAACTAAAATATTTAAAAACAAAGACACGTGAACTGTGGAGTATTTTTTGTATGATGAATCATACTAGCGCCAGAATGCCTGTCTGGTAGCTGCATTTGAGCTATGTTAAACTATATGGAAACCTTCGTCAAGTACAGCTATGGCAGTAAACTTCAGAACACTGCTGGAAATTACAGGGAGGTGTATATAAGACTGAATCCAGGGAGCACTGGAAGATACTGGTGAATTTTTAGGTTGAAGTAATAACTTCACAGACTGAAAAGCCTGTTCTTGTTTGTCACACTACTTAAGAAGTAATACCTAATAATTATAATAACATTAATAATAATATATGCAAGAGGTAGACTCTCATCTGTTCTAAATACTTGCATACACATGGGGAGGCAGAACCTACCATGGCAGCCCAGGAAGAGGAAGCTGAAAAAACGCTAGACAGGTGCCAATCAATTGCAAGAAATACATGTACATAAACACAGGGGTACTAGTTTAGGGTCAACACTAAACCTAACCCAAATATCTTTTGGAATATGGAAGGAAATCCCACACAAACAAGGGGATAACATGAAAATTCCACACAAACCATGACTTAGTGCAGAATTTAAACTGCAAATTCTGGATGCATGAAAGAATAGTATTAACCTGTACACCTATTTCAATGTAATTTTAAAAATGGTGCTGAAAATGTTTCTTTATGTTGCTATTTCCATGTGCTCTGTACATTCAGCATTAATGACTAATAACAGAAAAGGACCACCACAAACCACAAACGGATTTCACGGTGTCCCAAGCCAGGTTAAAATTCATAAACAACTTTAATTACTCAAAATTTTAATTACTCTGTAGGGTAAAAAAATAATAAGTATTAAAAGTATTTGTTCTATAAAACCATCACTGAAATGTTCTGTGTCTCATTTATCAGCATGTAGAATTTTAGAAAAAAAAAACAACGAAATGAGCATCACAAATACTGTACTTTTGATGATATGATGATGGTATCTCATGATCATATCACTCTATTTCTTATTGTTTTTGTTTCTCAGAAGAATCAGAAGAATTTGTTACCTCAGATTCCAGCACTGAATACTAAAGATAATAAACAGATAACTGCAAGTGATTTACATTGTTTTTACATATAATTTAAATATTTAGTAATTTTCCATTCACCCAATGACCAAACCAAAATCCTGCTCTCAACAGGAGAGAATATCAGCATACAGCAGGACACACTAGGGTACACATCTACACTCTCTTACTTATGCAGAGTCATCTACTAATATTAAAAAAAAAATAGGTCACTCGTATGTGGAAGAAAAGTGATGTATCTGAAAAATTTATAATTTATAGTAACAATAAATTGCCTCACAAAAAAAACAACCAATGGGTCACATAAAAGGGGCATATCTTTCAAGCCCCAAGACAGAACTGAAAAGTTCAGACCAAGGTTATTACAGTTTTGCCTTGTTATATTAGTTTTTATTTCTGTATTTTTTCTGATCTTACTTGGAAATTCAGTTTAGTTTTAGTTTTCCTTCAT
The DNA here is from genome assembly GCF_900747795.2 of Erpetoichthys calabaricus. Lineage (NCBI taxonomy): Eukaryota > Metazoa > Chordata > Cladistia > Polypteriformes > Polypteridae > Erpetoichthys > Erpetoichthys calabaricus. Next base: position 200,854,573 of record NC_041395.2, read on the forward strand.
CGTGTATTTTTAGTTTTAGTTTAGTTTTAATTTCACAAAGACATTTCTATTTTATTTTTATATCTATTAGTTTCAGTTTTAGGTTTAGTAATTATGGCATGGAGCTCCTACAGAGTTTACTTTTGTAGATAGATAGATAGATAGATAGATAGATAGATAGATAGATAGATAGATAGATAGATAGATAGATAGATAGATAGATAGATAGATAGATACTTTATTAATCCCAAGCAGCACCTTACTGATACAAAAAATAATATTAAATTAAATTTTGATAATAATGCAGGTAAAAACATACAATAACTTTATATAATGTTAACGTTTACCCACCCGGGTGGAATTGAAGAGTCGCATAGTTTAGGGGAGGGACGATCTCCTCAGTCTGTCAGTAGAGCAGGACAGTGTCACTTGTGTCACAATCAGACAGAACTGTACACTTAACAGATTTGGATATGAGTTTAATGTTAGTGAAAGCTAACTAACACTACATGGTTTACTATCTGGTTTTGTTTTTTTCTGATAAAAACAAGCATAATCAAAACTATATACTGAATATGAACAATTTTATGCAATGTTATAATTTTTAAAATATTTTCTCATGAAAATCACGGGGGCTTAGGAAGAACAGGTATCTTAGACTTGAATCAGTGTGCAGACCCCACCTAGCTCTATTGAGGGAAACACAGAAAAACAAGCATGTAGCAATATCAGGTATTTTGAGTTGTGAATATGAACTAAAAAGGATAAATTAATAAATATAGAATAAATACAAAAACCCATTAGTATGTTTAGTTTTTCATCACTTGGCTGACTCTCTTCACCTACCTACCTTTGTTTGTGTCGCTTCATTGTTAAACAATGTTTTTAAAGCAAAAGTGATTGATCAGCAACAATATGCTGATCTTGTATGATGACCTAGTCAGTCTCTCGATCAGTGCTGTTTTATTTTCAAAAACAGGGAGTGGTCTCCCCTAGACTTTCTTGTATACTCAGATATGGGGATGGATATTTAAGGAGTAAACCACAAGACAATGATTATATTTTTATATTATGTACATTAAGGAACCATCAACAACAAATCAAATCAAATTAATAATATATTGAACAATTATTATAAAAGTAAAGTTGAATAAATCGGACTCTGCAGCTGCATGAATTAAAACAAAATCGAGTATGTGTTGAGAAAGAATATTTAGAATTAAGGTGCGTCAGTCTTTCCAAATAATAAAAGTATGATGCTAATAGAACTATAAGAAGCGTGACACTTATGTTTTAAATAAGAATTTGTTAAGCTAATTGAACAAATGTAATCTAATGCAGATTGTAAGAAAGTTTAATGAGGTCATGCCCTCAAACGGAAGTGGTTGCCTGTTAACGACAGATTTTTCATTCCGCCATATTGGTTTATCTTCAGCATGTTTGTTTGTTTATTGTTTCAGTTGTATTTTTACGTTAAATAAATCTAAAATACTGGAATTCAACAGTCTCATATCGCCAGTCATCTGACCATGACTCCTGCACTCGGCTTTCTGTTAGCTAAACCCTGCGAATTAGCGCATTTCCAGAGGTCCCTGACATCCCTCTTTTACATGGTCCTTCGAGCCAGATAGCAAAACAGACCAACCGAGAGCAAAACGGACAAGGCAGTGTGTGCAGAGGAGCTTAACCTCGTCAAACCGAGCAATGATGCAGAGGAGAACACCCGAGCTGACATCCCTGCGTCAAGCCAAACCGTTTCTTCTGACCCAAGCTCACACAATGTAGACGAACCATCTGCGGGCACCGTGGTAGCTTTTCTGCCAACGGGCTCAGTCGGCGCACACAGTACGCAGCCAAGGCCGCCAAGAGACAAGAATTCCAGCGCACCTTTCGGACTATGATGTGGGATACTGTCCTTCCAGAGGTAATGCACCCACTATCGCATGTTCTAAGCAAAGCGAATGTAGAAAACCGAGAAGTGCCATTAGCGCACCTTCGCGTGAAAGTAACCGATCAGTAAAATCGGATCAAGGCAGCAATAAATCCAGTGTACGTAAAGATTTAAGTCGAGTCTCCGTTTCCCTTCGAGACTCACAATCAGCAGTAGTAAGTGAGGAAAGGAAAAGTGCTGAACTGGAGGAGATTAAGCGGCAGATAGAGGAGGATGAGCAAGCTGACGAGTTATGCAGCCAGCTTGATAACCAAGCGCATGACGCGCTTCGCCAAAGAGAAAGCTTAATGCAAAGGCTCTCTAGACAGCGGCGTCTTAGACAAGCAGAAATGGATGTGCAGGAGGCTTGTTTGATATAGGCCTTTCTTAAACAGAACGAGAATGAGGAAGGTTTAACTTTGCGTCTACTAACGTTTTTCTAGGAGTAAATGTGAACTCTCAAGTGGAAGTATGTTATCCACCAGAATCTGACCATTGCAATGCAAGTGAAATAATTACTAATGCACACGTGGCACCTCCTAATATTCCTTCAAAGGATGCTGGTGTAAAACTGCAGGGTGATTGCACATCACAGATTCCTACTGCCACTACAGCAAAGGTTATTCATAGAACGCCATACACTGCACCTAAGGACAGTAAGGATTTAAACTACTATATGCCCTTAAGTGACAAGGTGCAGCAGCAGCCTCCAGATGGAGCAACATCAGCTTTGAACCTAAATGCACCCCCCTATGGGGCGGCTCACTTCCCAGATGTCAAACTAAATAGACCTGATTCAGACAGTAAGAGGCCTTATTGTCAACAGCCAGATTTGCAGCCGAACACTGCATCTTCACTGTTTCATCATTCAGTGCACACAGCACCAAGTACAGCATCTCTGTATTTTCTTGCAGCAAATATAATGGATTTATTAATTGCCTCATCGCATGGTATTCCAAAGCCAACCCTGCCTTACTTTGAGAGTGGTAAGGAAAGTGACTTTGCCCTTCTTATGATGGCACTTGACAGTCTTATTAATAACCATGCACACCTTACCGAACAGTATAAGTATCAAGTGTTACTTGGACAGCTTAAACTATATAAATTAGCCAAAGCGTGCATGCATGATGCAAACCCATACACAACAGCATTAAAAGCTTTAAAGGATAAGTATGGACAGCCTCGTCAACTTGTCCAGAGTGAAATTGGAGTGCTGATGAATACACCTTGTATTAAAATAGGAGACGCTGAGGCATTTGATGAATTTGCTCTCTCAGTCCACTCACTTGTTGGGATGTTGAAAACCCTTGAAGGAAATAATGGATATGAACTGAAATGTGGCTCACATGTCGATCGTCTTCTCTGAAAACTACCTCCTAGTTTTCGAGATGGATTTGTGGAGTACTGCATAACACAAGGCATATTGACCAGAAATGCTGACACCACTTATACGCTGCAGGATCTCTCTATCTGGTTACAGACTAAGTCACGAGCAAAACAAATCTCAGAGCAAGCTGTTCTTCTTTACCAAGGTGAGGTCATGAAGTCAGAGAGAAGAACACCACTCTTTTACATCCAAAAGAAAGAAAACCCCATCTCACTGCATTACTGTGCTGAAGCAAGACCAGCTGAAACAGCAACATGCTCTACACAGACAAAAGGTAAATCAAATCCTATGCCATACTGCCCATACTGTGATTGTAAAGAACATTACCTTAATAGCTGTGCAGAATTTAAGAAGTTAAGCACTGATGAGGTTTTAAAATGGATTAAAGACAATAACCGCTGTTGGAAATGTGCACGTTCACATAAGCCTGAAGTTTGCAATTTAAAGAAGCCCTGCAGCTCTTGCAAGGAGCTTCACCTGACCATACTGCATGAAACAATTACTAACTCGAAGTACAGTGCCCTGATGACAACTGTTGAGCCAGAAATGATATATTTTGATTAGTAACCAAGAATACATAATGTCATGGCAAAGATTGTAAAAGTGCTACTTCACAATGCTGGACAATGCATTGAGGCCTTTGCTATACTAGACGATGGTTCAGAGAGAACAATTATCTTGCCTTCAGCTGTACAGAGTCTTAAGTTGGAGCAGAGAGCAGAGACACTGACTCTTAGAACAGTAAGACAGGACCTTTTACAGGTGAATGGCGCATCAGTCACTTTTGATATCTCTTCTATAGCAGAGCCCTATAAGAAATACAAGATCACACAGGCATTCACTGCAAACTGTCTGGGGTTATCAGAGTATTCCTTCCCAATTTCCCAGCTTCAGAAGCGTTACCACCACCTACAGGACCTTCCATTGCCAGAAATCAATAAGGTCCAACCATTGATTCTCATTGGTTCAGACTTTCCGCATCAGATTGTGCCAAGCCACCCAGTGATACAGGGACCACGGGGCACACCATTAGCCATACATACTAATTTAGGCTGGACTTTACAAGGTCCACACAGGTCTGCAGAAATTGCAGATAAATGACCACTCATTCATGTTGACATCCATTAGTGCACCAGTATCTGAGATTATGAGTAATATTGAGTTTCAGTGTCAGATGGACAAACTTCCCTACACAAATGAGAAACATTCTACTCGATCAAAATTGGACATACCAGCTGTAGAGCTGTTGCAAGCAAAACCCATGAAAGTGAGTAGTGAAGAAGTGCAATGCTATGCAACCCCATTACTGCGTAAGAATGATGGGGCCCATTTTAAAGCCATAAAAGAGGCAATACTACCTAACCTACAAAGCACTGAACATCATCTTCCTAGGAACCAAGAATTACCTAATATTTATAACCATCAAAACCAGCAGCTGATGGATTCTGGGAATGTAAGAGTTGCAACTCAAGCAGAAATCGAAGCCACTCAGGTTCCTAAGGTCTCTCCTATACCTGGAACATTGTCCACATCATTATCTTCATATCTGACTACTCACAGAATCGACCCACAACCACAGACTGAAGCTTTGGACCCAATGCAGATATCGTTATCCTAAAGCTTTGGTAAGTAGTTACAACCAGAGTTTTCCCAGCTAGGCAGATCACAAGATGGAATATTCAGAACTACAACAGGAACAGTTGCAGTCAGTGATCAACACTTTCCACACCCTGGATCAATCTATCCCAGCAGCAGGCAGTCATCAGCAGTTTTCCCATCTGCTATTGTCTGACCACATTCTGGATATTGGTGAAGTATGCTTGTACTTAACTAGACAATTGGGAAAGTCACTTAAACCTTTGATGGAATCTTAAGATTTGACAGCCTGTCTTCAGATGAATGGCCGTTGTTATAAATGTAAAGGGTCAAGACTGATACTGCTTCCTGACTTAACTAATAATACCTAGGATTGTGAGAATAGTTTAAACTTTCTTTCTGTTTTCAAATTTGTTGCACAAATTTGGGGGCGGATGTGTAAGAAAGTTTAATGAGGTCACGCCCTCAACCAGAAGTGGTTGCCTGTTCACGACAGATTTTTCATTCCGCCATATTGGTTTATCTTCAGCATGTTTGTTTGTTTATTGTTTCAGTTGTTTTTTTACGTTAAATAAATATAAAATACTGGAATTCAACAGTCTCATATCGCCAGTCATCTGACCGTGACTCCTGCACTCAGCTTTCTGTTAGCTAAACCCTGCGAATTAGTGCATTTCCAGAGGTCCCTGACATCTCTCTTTTACACAGATACTAAAGTTATTAGAATGTAATTTCTTTATAACTAATGTAATGTACTGAACTAACCTTTATGTAACCCTTGATATTGTATAAACTATGTGCGTGCAGAAAGAATCTGCTTAGGTTGCACACATCCTGAGACAGTTAGCTGGGAGATCACTGCAGTTGATCTTGTGTGTATTGATGCTTACAAAGCCTATTGCTTAAGACTGTGAATGTGGTAATAACTTTTTTAACTGTTAGAAACACTGTGCGCTCCTGCATGTTCCAATCCAGGGTGTGACTACAAGCTATAACGATCTATGTATGACCTCAAAATGAGGTCTTTCTTTTTTTTCTTCTTATCAACAAACTTGAGTATTAAAGGAAGTCTTTCCTTCGTGCTAGCAGGCTAGCTGCCTGTAGCAACTTGAGCAAGCAGGTGCTGCAAGCCTCTCTGCCACCAAGAATAAAGAAATTTCTTTTTACTTTTAATTGGCGTCCGCCTTCTGTTGTTCTTCGACTTTCAGCGTCCACAGTGTTCAGGTAAATTACCACTTGCAGGTGATGGATTTGGCCCATGGATGGATTCATCCATCTGTCTAGTTGCGTTTTTGAGTTATCGTGTTTACACACACACACACACGCGCGCACACACACAATTCCAAAAAATGTTATTTTTGGACTCTGGGTGGTCTATAATGTCAAGATTAATTAAAATATCAAGGTCGAATGTTTTCATGATTACTATACTTTCTCTATACTTCGTAGATAGATAGATAGATAGATAGATAGATAGATAGATAGATAGATAGATAGATAGATAGATAGATAGATAGATAGATAGATAGATAGATAGATAGATAGATAGATAGATAGATAGATAGATACTTTATTAATCCCAAGGGGAAATTCACATACTCCTGCAGCAGTATACTGATACAAAAAAACAATATTAAATTAAAGAGTAATAGAAATAATGCAGGTGAAAAACAGACAATAACTTTGTATAATGTTAAATGTAAACGTTTACCCCCCCGGGTGGAATTGCAGAGTCGCATAGTTTGGGGGAGGAACGATCTCCTCAGTCTGTCAGTGGAGCAGGACAGTGACAGCAGTCTGTCGCTGAAGCTGCTCCTCTGTCTGGAGATGACTCTGTTTAGAGGATGCAGTGGATTCTCCATAATTGATAGGAGCCTGCTGAGCACCCGTTGCTCTGCCACGGATGTCAAACTGTCCAGCTCCATGCCTACAATAGAGTCTGCTTTCCTAACCAGTTTGTCCAGGCATAAGGTGTCCTTCTTCTTAATGCTGCCTCCCCAGCACACCACTGCATAGAAGAGGGCGCTCGCCACAACCGTTTAATAGAACATCTGTAGTATGTTATTGCAGATGTTGAAGGACGCCAGCCTTCTAAGGAAGTATAGTCGGCTCTGTCCTCTCTTACACAGAGAATCAGTATTGGCAGTCCAGTCCAATTTATCATCCAGCTGCACTCCCAGGTATTTATAGGTCTGTACCCTCTGCATACAGTCACCTCTGATGATCACGGGGTCCTGGGCCTCCTAAAATCCACCACCAGCTCCTTGGTTTTGCTGGTGTTCAGGTGTAGGTGGTTTGAGTCGCACCATTTAACAAAGTCCTTGATGAGGTTCCTATACTCCTCCTCCTGCCCACTCCTGATGCAGCCCACGATAGCAGTGTCGTCAGTGAAGTTTTGCACGTGGCAGGACTCCAAGTTGTATTGGAACTTGTATGTGAGACAGTAAAACTGATCTCTCCTGTGCAAAGTGGCAGGTGAATTGCTGTCAACAAAAAGCAGTCACCAGAGAAATAAACTGAAATGTTACTCACTCGTGATTTTTCTGTCCATATGGTAAACGTTTTGTTGACCAGTACATTCTGATTTCAGCCGTTTGAATTACATCTTGATATACAACAAGCACAAAGAAAGGCGGCACGTAATTCGCTTTCTATTTCACATGCTTTACGTGCCCGCATTCAGCTTAATCAATATGCTCAATATTTGCGGACGGCTCGTGGTGGATGACTTTCTGTTTTAGAGTTAAAACTTACAAGAGTCAAAGACTAACGGCAAGAATATTCATTCAAAAATGAAAACTAAAAATATTTTAGTAAATTATTATTTTATTTCAGTTAGTCTTTCCAGCTACTTTAATAGTTTAGTTTTAGTTTTTCATTTTGGTTTTGTTAATTATTTTATTTCAGTTTACAAAAATGTTTTTTTAATAATAGTTTCAGTTTTGATTTTAGTTTTCATTAACTATAATAACCTTGGTTCAGACTGCACATGTGCACATATGATCAAATTTATACAAAGAATGATGTAGGGTCAAAATGTCTGCCCAAGCAACCCAGCAACAGGTGAGTGAAGTCTGGCACAAACAGAACTTCAGGTTGGAAAGTATACTCTGTCTAGAACTCTCTGAGCTGAACATTCTGGAATCACTTAGAGCACCTTGAGGGGTTACAGGCTTTAAGATCAATGTTTCCAAACTTTGATACTACTGTAGTAACAAACCCAATCTGGGGAAAGAAACTTTAATTAGAAATATGAAACTACAGTAGGTTTGTAAACCAATGTGCCAGAAACAGTAACACTTTTTCTTATAAAACAGAAGAGGATATGTCAAGGACTAACAGCCAAAGCTAGCTGAGGAGGACAATGCCATAACAATGATAGTAAACTTATGTTCTTTTCCTGAACCTAGAACAGCAACCAGTTTATCTGTGAAATTAGAACACATACGTAACAAGTAAAGAGCCAGCCAAAGTACTGCTACATTCTTAAATATAAAAATGTAACTGTTACTGTGTACTGCTAATGCATAACAATCCCAGGAATAACTGTGTAAAATGCAGGGATTTATAAGATTTTACCTAAATTTCAAACAAGATAACTTTAAACTACAGTATAATGGTTTAATCCTCTCTCGCCAATCACTGTGCATTCAATCTAGCAAAGGTGAGCTAACATATAATTTCACCGTAAAGTTCCAAAAGGAAAAATGTTGCTGCACTGTTGTATGTAACACACTAGTCAGCAGTGAGGCTGGATACTTATGAATGTTCTGCCCAAACTATAAATACAGTATATTACGTCACTATAAATATATTATGTCAGTCAGAATAAAAGGAATAAGAGAAATGTATTAGTCTTTAGAAGCTTCTGATTCTCACTGCTAAGAACAGTTTCACATACTGTATATTGCAGTACTCTGGACAGTAGTGAGATTTAGTTCACACATGTGCTCTACATTAGGATTAACAGTCACATTTATGATAAGTGATTTTATACTATGAAATTACACTTTTTAATTTATTTCTCTCAGCTATTACATATTTGGCCAGGAACATTTGTTGACCATATAAGCAATTGCACATGGTGTTTCATGGCTTATACTATATATACATGTGAAGAACAAGAAACCGTTAATTTAGTTAGTAAACTTTCTTTTTTTCGTGGGGGAGGGGAGCTGTTTAGCCTTCTGTATTTAATCATAGAACTACAATTTAAACAAATGAAGCTACAAATCTGAGGTCCTATAACATAAAGTTGGATTTGCATGGCTAACTGTGTATCCAGAAATACAAAAAAAAGAAATTTAGAACTTGAGGGAATTGTTTAACATTTTTGCAGGTATCAAGCCCTACAAGAGTAAGAAAAAAAATCTATATAGCACACAAAAAATGCAGTAAGTGCTTGTTCAAAAGCAAAGGGCATAAATGTAAAGCTGGTAAAAATAATTCCGAAACTAAAATATTAGCATTCAGGGGATGCTTCAAGTTACAAGGTAAAGGTAAGCATAAGAACAAAAACAAGGAAAACAAGTTTTAAAAGCACTCCAAAAATACATTAAGCTTCCAACAAGTAAATCCAGGTGACATGTGACTAAGTATGTAAAAATAATAAGTAAATGTGTACTTTTAAAAGATGTACTGTGCTACAAATGTAAAAAATGTGTAGGGCCTTGCTGATTAAAACCACATGCAAATATACCCTATGTGAAAAGGATGTGAGCAACCACATCAAAAACTCAAATTTTATATGACATTACTAGTGCCTTTGAAAACTATGAGATTTAAATAAAGCAAGAGTAACTGGATTTGAGAATACACTAAAATGATTAGTAAATCACATCAAAGCTTGCTTCAAAGAGAAGATTTTTCACAATTAATACAACTGAGGAATAAATATCCAGATGCAATAAATATTTTATAAAGGCTTACTTTTAAATGACAGAACATACTGTTTCATCCATGACTTTTAAGCAAGTTGCAAGGGACTATATAAAACAGGTTAAGAAACAAATAATTGTGAAAATATCATGCGTCACGCATGTGCACATGGGACACAGCTAAAGGGTTCATAAAAGGATAATTCTATGCTGGACCAGGGGATCGCAAATAATATAATATATAATATATAATATATATATATATATATATTTCTGCTACTATTATGTTATTTAAATGATTACCTGGCAAGCAGGAAGGCAGCTTTGCTCCTAGTTCATCATTAATCCAAAATCCTTTTTCTCCACATATATATGTACCTGACAAAAAGTAAAAAGCCTTGAAACATTATTCATTATTAAAATTCAGGATACACTTCCTTGTTGCAGCAAACCTACATATCACATTGATAAAAGGTTCAACCAAATAAAGGCAGTAATAATAAAAAGAATACATATAACAGGTTAACACCTTAATTAATTCTCATTGCACCTAAACTAAAGTAGGCCATAAGTAGGGCTGCAATGATTAGTCGACGTAATCAACGATGTCGACTACAAAAAATCGTCGATGCAGATTTTTATTGTCGACGCGTCATAAACAGAACCTTCAATAGAGGCTCCAGTCACAAAGAACCACATTGGTTTTTGTAACTGCAATGCACTACAAGAACGTCTGGGGGCAGTATCGTTTGTTATTGTTTGTCAAGACTGCACACAGTCCTACCAACGAAGAAAGAACGTCTGAGGAGAAGAAGAATGTAGAGGAAAATAAACGTGGTTGCAATGGCGAGTCAGATAGAGTAGGGGGAAGGAGATGGAAAAAAACTGAGACAGAAACTTTCTAAAGTGTGGGAGCACTTCACCGAAAAAGAAAAAAAAGTTGAATGCAGATTATGCAAAGCGGAACTTTCTTTTCAGGGCAGCACCACTGCGATGCATGAGCATCTGAAACACAAGCATCCTGGAGCTGTGATGCCATTGTCTCCTGAGAATTTATGCTGGCGCTGTTAGTTACTTAGTTAGGGTCAGATCAGGAGGGGAGGGAGAGCATGAACGAGACTGAGAAAATAAAAGTGAAAAAAGCTAACTTTTACAAGTAACAAATTTACACCTGATCTGTTTGTTTTCAAATAATATTGCATTAGTGCGATGATGTTTTCTGATTGGTACTATTCAGGTCATACAATGATTTCTTCAAAATGTCACATATATTTGTCTCTTTCTTTTTTTTTCCCTGGTGCTGCGCACTGACACCAGAAGGTGTGAGCTTATTCAGTGCTAACAGCAGCACGCAGGTGGCCGGTTGATTATGCTATAACAAAGCACATGTACTTTGCAAGGCACGTACGGGGTCCACTGAGAAAAGAAGAGCGTTCATGGCTCACCTTGCAGAGGAACATTCTTTCCTCTGCATGTCCTGGAGTCCTGTGCAGACTGGGCAAGATCGGGGGGAAAAAAAACATGGTCACTGATTACAACTGCAAGAAGGTACGCGAATGAATAAGAATAATGTTGCATCCATGCCACAATGTTTTCCGAAATGTACTATAAGGCCATAAAATGAATAATTCCAAATATCATATATACTGTACCTATGTCTCTGTTTTTTTGTCAGTGCGGCTTTGACATCACGGGCCTTAAGGCGCATACTAATTCAGTGTAAGCAGGAACACTCAATAAAACTGAATTAAAAAAAATCAAGTGACAATGAGATACGAATAAGGCAGATTCGCCAGCATTTGTGTGTCAGCTTTTATCCATCCAGATCAGAGAATTTCCAGTTTGATTGTCTCAAAACGCTCACATCTACAGTTATTCCCAGTTTCAGATAAAAGGTAACAGCGTCTGATCCCTGGGGGGTGGTAGTATGTATCGTGATCGTGACTGAGAGAATAAAAGTGAAAAAAAAAACTAACTTTTACAAGTACTATACATTTAATACAGTGGCTGTTACAGACGCGAATCAAATGTATGTGTTTATTGTATAATATTAACAATAAGAGCAGCTCACTACTCAAAACGGTAAATATACAAGGCAGTCAGGATCGAACCGGGGGACTCTTGATTATAAGTCAGCAAGTCCTACCGCTGCGCCACGGAAGCTGATGTATTGTCCTTGAACCTTTTGCGAAAGTGTTTATTTGATCTTTGCACTTCCGGCTTTACACATTATATAGTTTATGTGTACATTTTGTCATTTATTACTAAAATATGAAAAACGATTCAGTTTTAACGATGTATTTTTTGGTTAAGTTAAATGTGCTTTTTTTGCTTAAAGACTATGTGCACTTTAGTTTGTATTGTTTAATGTATTTCTTTTTTATTGTGATGGTCACACTAATATAAAAACATCTGATTATTTTCAAATTCATGTTTCACTGGTTGTTATTTTAATTTGATTATTATTAATTTTAATCGTGTTAATGCAGAGACATCAGGGTGACTTTCACAGGTTTACAGACATGAGCAGATGTGGTAAGACATGCACTGGAGCCAAGAACAGGATGTGCAACCACAGGTTGCAGGCATCAAAATAGTCAGGCATGAAATAATCGTGACTAATCGAAAAATACATTGAACGATTCGTCGACTACCAAAATAATTATTAGTTGCAGCCCTAGCCAATGCAAGTCCAGGCTTGTGGTCCTTTATGAGGAGATTTTTCATATTGATTTGCAGAGCTTCCAGTAACTAGATCTTTGTTTTTGAGAGATTACAAGGGATAATTCTCTATACATACCATTAATAGCAGGGTACATCTGATAGCGAGGCATCTGACAGGAATAGTGAACAGTTGATCTGTATGTTGTGAGGTTGGAAAGGCTGTTATAGATGACAGACCCAAACTGCAGATCTGGTGCTTCTTTACAGTCCACAACTAAAAATACATAGGAAAAAGATATATGTTAGAGCTTGAGTTAAAAAAAAAATTAAATGTGATGATGAGTTACCCTACTCTAATCTAGTGAGACTAGCAAACCAAAATACAGAAAACATGGTTAGTAAAAGGTCTTATGAAATGGAAAAAATAATTTTAAGTATGACCCGATGTTGTTTAAAATGCAATAAATTGAAAAATGTTAGGTAAAATAATGATCTCTCAATGGGTTAATAAAGTCAATGCTAGACTTTAATATACTCACCAGTAAGTGTTTGCCTTCCATTCCTCAATGTTAGAAAACAGAAATAAATAGTAAGGAAGCACAAATACTGTGAGACTCAAAAGTCACAGTGACTGACAAAATTAAATTTTAATTTATGGAATTACAAAACATGGCGAACAGACTATTGTGGCATATAAGTATATAAGCCCTTCAATGTTGATATTGTATTTTGTTTAAGCAACAAGTGGAAGTTTTTATTAAGCCAGAGTATATTGAAACATTTTTAAACAATGTTTGAAATTTGATAGTGTATATATATTTTCCAAACTTGCTTATTCCAATAAAGAATTGGGGAAGGCCAGATTTAGCAGAAGGCATGCATTATCTCTAAATGACATGCCAGTCCATGTCAGTGCACACTTAAGCACAAACCAACACTTTACCATAGTGGGTCAGGATAGAGTTACTAATAAATTTAAAGTTCAAACCACTGGGAAGTGCAAAGAATCCAAATTTCCTTGCTTTTGAGATAAGAAACTTCACATAAACACAATGTTCAAGCCTTAGGGCTCTGTTCTACTCAGTATGATAACAGCATTTCAAAAGTAATATAAGATTTGAGAAAACTAATACCCACATAATTATGCAGTATGATAATGTGCAGTGAATACACTTGACTTGAGCATTCATAGTTTTTTCACTCTTTCTCTGTACGTTTAGCATTCATTTGCTCAGAGGTTGCTGCGCTTGCTGCTTCCTGAGCAGCTCTTCTTTTCTCCACCCTAGCAGCCTGCCTCTTCTCTTCTTTCATTGGCATCTTTTCATGGTTATACTGATTAAGTCAGTGTTTGTGTTGCAATTACTTAGTATGTTTTTCTTAATTTTCCACTTAAGCTGGCACTTAAGTCTTCAATCTGCCTCAAGCATGATTTAATATAAGAAGAGGTAGGGGAAGTGACAGTGAAGGTGGTAGGGATGAGAATGGCGCCCATACACATGCGCCATGCAGCCGCCCTGCTGGCCGCTGCCCAGAGTTGATTCTACAATAAAATAAAACAAATATAAAAAGAGGAATAACCCTGGAGGTCAATCATCATCCTGAAAGTGAATAGTAGATGTCACATTGTATATGTGTACCAAATTTAAGGTAAATAGTTCAAACGGTTTGTGAGCTACAGGTGCATTAAAATCCTGGACAGACAAACGAACAGCCATGGTAGTGTATTATATAAGAAGAAAAGAGTGAGTGAGCTGGAGGAAAATACCACTTATTCTACTGTAGATACAAAATGCATTCATGCTTACACTACAAGTACTAAAACATGGGCTGATTACTTCTGCATTTAAAACAAATTTTATTACAGATATATAATAAAAACAAATTGTAGAAATACTTATTCAAACAGTTTCATAAACCAAGAGTATAGCTAACTAAGGGTCAGAGAAGCAACTCAGCTGCTGGCTAAGTGGGTTTGGATTAAACGTACCAGGATTTGCCTTTAACCTATACTGGGTCTAGAATACCAGTTAAGCCTAGCAGCACAGCATCACTTCAAAAATAATGACTTCCACAGGTTAAAGGATAACTTGCCAGAGGATTTACATTGCGAGGTTACAGATAGTTTTGCAGTAACTGTACCTAGTGAAATAACCTATGTTTGTCTGATTAAGAGTTACAGTTGAGCAGTCCATTGGAAGAAATATAAGAGGTAGTAAGTAGGATATACTGTAAATGGATAAAATGGCCATCAAACTTGGGACAATGATCTTTAGGCATATACCAATATGCATGAATGCAGCTTGCTTCAACATCACCTCTCATCAAGTTATGGCAAAATGAAAAAATCAGTGTATTACATTACATGTTGTAAGGGTGTTCAAAGTTAGAGCAAAATTCAATAAATTGTTGGTTGTGACATACCCAAATCATTGCTATTGCAAAGCCGCATTTAACACATAACAAAACCAACACTTTCATTTCGGCTAACAGCTCACAGCTTCTTCACATAGATGGAGTGATCAAGTAACATACAAGATTTCATATGAATATTATTCCATCTCTGTCAAATTGATAAAGTTTTATGACTTCATTGTTGTCTAGCAATTTCAAAACATTCACCATTTCTTGGGATGTGAATGCTGATATCTGCATACAATAAATGCCATCTTTATGGTAGCTTCTAGATCAGGGGTCTCCAACCTTTTTGCCCCCGAGAGCTACTTTTACAAAATGAAAATGGCCGAGAGCTACTCATGTTTTCTAACGTTTATTGTCATAGCTTATTTCAACCCAAACAAACTGAATAAGCTTGTTTTGCCTGAACATTTACAAAATGTTGGTGTCCACAACTCACATTTTGCATTAAAACATCACAAAAATATTTAGTTCACCTGCAAGTGCATTTTGTATGTTTGTATGCATTTTCTAATGTATCTCACACTATTGAATTAAAACATGAATGCTGTCAAAACAAAACAATCCAATTACAAATACACAGACATTACTTATTTGTTTGTCATTTTGTTACATGTCACTTTTTCACTTCACAAGAGTATTCACATGTCCAGTTGCATGTGTGATGTGTTTTTTAGTTGGTCAGATGACTGGCACTGCATGGAGTCAACAAGAGAGGTGTATGGTGGAGTGTAGCCACATACAGTAGGTTCACTCTTATGTACAGTGTCCATTTTAGGACATCCTCCTCTCTCCGAAAAAACTCCATCCTTCCTACTACCTTCGATAAAATATTCCTCCTCCCTGCGAGGAATCCCCAGTCACCCATCCTCCCTCCTCCCTCCTCTCTCCTCCCTCCTCTCTCCTCCCTCCTCCATCCGCTCTCAGTTCTCCGCTGTCCGTTTTCCGCCATCCACCCTCCTATCTCCGTCATCCGCCTTCAGCTCTCCATCAAACCCCACACTCCCCCCGCCCCCTCATCGACATTTTCGTTAATGAAGTGACGTAATACTTCAGCTCCACCTTCTTCACAAGTTCATTAACCAAATTATTTGTCAATTATATTTCACAGTAAGAATTTACAGCACGACTCAAACGTGGGAACGAAAGTAAATGACGTTAATTGTTGAGTGTCTTTTAATATTGTTTAAGCATACATATTAACACATGTGCAATTAAACGTGTGCATTTACGGTGTGATTTTCAGGCTTAAAAGCTCGCCTTTTATTAAAAAGGTAAATGCAAACTTTTTTCATTCTGAAGGGCACAAACCACGCAAAAATGTCGGTACACCAGATAAATAAGCGCAACATATTATCAGTTGTATTGTATGCTTACAATACATATAGAAATGTGTTAATCGTTAACTAATAGTATGGGATGGTGTTTTTCAACTCAGCTACAGATGCAGATGGAAACCAGAACTGCTTTGAAAAATAGCCTTAGGACCGATCTGGAATAAGGTAGCACAGCGCCTTGATTTAAACGATTCCATGTCTTGGTGGGTTTGCGTTGCTTGTTGTCAATATCTTTACACCTGTTTTTAAGGCTTATTGACTGAAAGGGGCTTTCGTGAAAAAAGTTAGGGCTTTGCTACAGGATACACCCTCCACAAGTTAAGGAAGTTAAAAATAAAGGTATATATTTCTGTTTTATTTAAACCTTTTAAGTTTGTATGCGGGCGGCATGGTTAATGAACTTGTGAAGAAGGTGGAGCTGAAGTATTACGTCACTTCATTAACGAAAATGTCGATGAGGGGGCGGGGGGAGTGTGGGGTTTGATGGAGAGCTGAAGGCGGATGACGGAGATAGGAGGGTGGATGGCGGAAAACGGACAGCGGAGAACTGAGAGCGGATGGAGGAGGGAGGAGGGAGGAGAGAGGAGGGAGGAGAGAGGAGGGAGGAGGGAGGAGGGGTGACTGGGGATTCCTCGCAGGGAGGAGGAATATTTTATCGAAGGTAGTAGGAAGGATGGAGTTTTTTCGGAGGGAGGAGGATGTCCTAAAATGGACACTGTACTTATGGAGTCATTTAAATGTTCATCTGTCAGTCTTGTTCTGAACTTTAATTTCATGACATTCATGTTAGAAAAGGCAGACTCACAGAGGTACCTAGACCCAAACAAAGCAGACATTTTCAGAGCTGCTTGGTGAAGATTCTTATAGTTATCTGGCTCTACTAAGGTCCAGAAATGCTGAAAATGCTGTTGAGACTTTAACTGCACATTATTTTGAAGGTTTACTAATAAAATGTAATGTAAAATCCAATGTCTGTCTGTCTGTATGTCTGTCCGCTTTTCACGAGAGAACTACGGATTTAGAGCGGGTTTATTACTATAATTTGCTTGAACATTCCAGTTGATTTTGTGACTTTTCTCATTTCGCTATGTATCATAGTTCGCTTGCAGTACCGATTTATTTGAGCGAATCCGAGAAAAAAGCAGTGGGCCGAGGGGAGGGGCCTTCCTCACTCACTCGCCAGCTTTGGGGCGTGTTCCTTAACTCCGCTTAGCTAGCGAACGAGAGAACAATTGAATTCAACTGTGTCTGATAAAGTCTTAATGAGTTTGAGTCTGGATATTCTCTTACGTGTATGCTACATTGAAAAGATAGATTGCAATTCAGATTGTAGATCGTGATATGATTTTTTGGAAAGATCGTCCACCCCTAATTTGACTAATCAAGTTTTTAAATTTATGTAGGATTCATTAACTCTTTGGCGAGCTACTTGGAAAGGGATTGCGAGATACCGGTCGCTCATGAGCGACATGTTGGAGACCTCTGTTCTAGAGAATTAGAATTGCTCGTGAGCCTTCCTAAATCCTGGTAAAGTTCAGAATAGTTTCCTAAATTAGAAAAATTGGTAAAATGCTTTTACTCCCCCTCCTAAGAGTACAAGCAAATTTGTGTTTCTGAGATGTCTGAGCAAGTTAGGTCTGTTTTTCTACTCTGAGATACAAATTGTAAATACAGGTAGACATTCCCAAAACATGAACATACGAAGAAAGGTGCTTGGGGGCTTCACTTAACAAAAATCTGGCAGTACGAGTCTGTGGTTAGCACCATTGCATAGCACTTAAAAGGTGTGATACAAGAGAAAAGCATACTGGTTGAGATGTATGTTTTGATTATGTGGGTTTTTAGACGACTAGACGAGTATATGCGGAAGACTTGGTGCCAAATTATTTGAAATGGTAATGACTGAAACCCTATGAAACAATGAATGCTGCCAAAAGACTTGGAGAATCCTAGTGATACACAGGCAACTGTTATTTTAATTTAATTTAAGAGCCAAGAAAAATCCTGGGCATCTGTACTGCCTTGTCTTTCTCAGTCTAGTGCCAATGACTCAGTGTGAAAATTTTTCTCGGGGCAACGAGCCATAAAAGTCACACATATGAGCCATACACACTGGCACTACATTTTGCTACATTATTATTTTTTTCTTTATTACTCATGCATCTCCAAATCATTAAGCACTTATGACACGGTTTAGTGGGTCCCGCTTGCAACACTCAGCAGGATCCTCAACAGAATTAGAATATATCTTAACATAGATACAAACCATGAACAAACTTAAGGATTGCTAAACAGTATCATATTAAATCAAAACTGCAGTGCATGCAGAGAAAGCAGAACAAAAACAGGAATTGACCAAAAATTGCTCAATGATTTTACAGGGATTTAGGTAAAATATTTCAATTAATTAAAGTAGGTAGTAATAACTGAGTGGCCAAGATACAATCAATCATAATGAATGAAGCAAATACGATGTTGCAGTAGGACTGAGCAAGTGAAAGTCAATTTAATTGAAAGATGGCGAAAATATGAGTACTAAATGAGTTGAGCGAGAGACATATTGATGAAATAAGACCAGGAGCTTGTTCACTATGAGGTAAATAAAGGCATTCGTGTAAACCCAATTTAATTTTGTAATCTTTAAAATGGAGAATTTGGTTTGTTACGAATGAAAGGAAAGAAGCAGTTTTGGGAGTTGGACTATATACATGTCAATGTCAATTTATTTATATAGCACATTTAAAACAACATAGGAATGCTGTGGCCAAAGTGCTTTACAATAAAAGAAGAAACAAAACATATAATTAACATAAATAACAAATATAAATAAAATAAATGAAAATAAATAATAAATAGAAGTAAGATTACATAATCACAATGAGGAAACCATCAGTATTACTGAAGGTCACGGAAAGCAAGTGAATAGAAATGAGTCTTTAATCTAGTTTTGCACAGTTCAATTGTAGACGACTCCTTTATGTAATGAGGTACATTACATCCACAGGCGAGGTGCAGCAGCTGCAAAAGTCCTGTCCCCCTTGTTTTTACAGTTGGTACGAGGGACAACAAGAGACAACTGATCAGACGATCTAAGCACTCTAGTTGGCTGGTGTAAAGCACACAATTCAGATAAATAGGCAAGAGCAAGCCCATGTAAAGATTTAAAACCTAACAACAAGATTTTAAAATCAATTCGAAAACTGACAGGCAGCCAGTGTAAAGAAGCTAATATTGGAGAAACAGAATCAGACTTTCTTGCCCCAACCAGAAAGCGAGCAGCAGCATTCTGGACCAACTGTAACCTGCGTATCAGGGATTTGCTAATCCCAGAATACAGTGAGTTACAGTAATCAAGGCAAGAAAAGATAAAATCATGAGTAGCTTTCTCAAGATCACTAGAAGATAAAAAAGGCTTGATCTTACCTAAAAGACGAAGCTGGAAAAAGCAACTCTTGAATACAGAATTAATCTGTTTCTCAAAAGAGAGGTTACTGTCAAAGATGACACCAAGATTGTGGATTTGAGGTTTGCAAAAGACAGAGAAAGAGCCGAGAAGTCCAAGACCAATTTGGGCTATAGCTGATGGACCCACTATAAGAACCTCTGTATTATTTTGATTCAGATCAAGAAAATTATTAGCCATCTAGGATCTTAGTTCAAAAAGACAGTTGTGCAGTTGATTCATTGCAGAGTTTCAGACTGGAATATAAACATTTGTATCATCAGCATAGCAGTGAAAAGAAATGTTACATTTTCTATTAATAGCTCCAATAGGGTGAAGGTATATAGAGAATAAAATAGGACCCAAAATGGATCACTGAGGAATACCACATTTAAGAGGAGCAGTAGATGGAAAAGAGGAATTTAAAGTCACTGAAAAGTGTCTACCAATTACATACATACTTACATATGCCACCTAAGTCATTAATAATAGAGATGTCATTGAATACTTTCAGGAGGGCTGTCTCAACACCATGATAACGCCTAAAGCCAGATTGGTTGATCTCAAATAAATTATTGGAGTTAAGGTGATCAACCAATTGATTATAAATAATTCTTTCTAATATTATAGCCAGAAATGGCAATTGGGAAATCGGACAAAAATTGGCTAAAACTCCAGGATCTAATTCTGCCTTTATTAGACAGGAACACACCGCAGCATGTTTAAAAAATGAGGGCACAACCCCCTCACTAATAGAACCATCGATAATGGCTAGTAAAGGTGGACCCAAAACATCAAAGGCTTCCACTATGAGGCATGGTGGTACAATATCAAGAGGACTGAGAGTAGGTTTAAGGGTGTCAATAGTACTTTTTAACTGTGAAAGTAAGACAAGATTAAAAGATTCCAAGACAATGCCATGATTAACAGTAGGAAGTTCATAGTCAGCTGGAACAATACCACAGCAGACTGCATCAATTTTACTGACAAAGAATGAAAGAAACTGCTCACATGAAAGAACAGTACTATTTAATCCCATCACAGAATGGGGGTGAATGGCCGCATTAATTGAATTAAATAAGACCCTAGAATTCTTAGAATGGCAGGATACAATAAAAGAAGACATATACAAATAACACATGCTACACCGATCCCTCTCCCACTTGGACAGAGGCAGTAGTGCTGTAAGAACTATGTTTCTGGACTTCACTAGCGCCTTCAACACCATCCAACTTCTGCTCCTCAGGGACAAGATGGCAGAGATGGGAGTAGATTCATACCTGGTAGCATGGATCGTGGACTATCTTAAAGACAGACCTCAGTATGTGCGTCTCGGGAACTGCAGGTCTGACATTGTGGTCAGCAACACAGGAGCGCTGCAGGGGACTGTACATTCTCTGGTCTTGTTCAGCCTATATACATCGGACTTCCAATACAACTCGGAGTCCTGCCACGTGCAAAAGTTTGCTGACGACACTGCTATCGTGGGCTGCATCAGGAGTGGGCAGGAGGAGGAGTATAGGGACCTAATCAAGGACTTTGTTAAATGGTGCGACTCAAACCACCAAGGAGCTGGTGGTGGATTTTAGGAGGCCCAGGCCCATCATGGACCCCATGATCATCAGAGGTGACTGTGTGCAGAGGGTGCAGATCTATAAATACCTGGGAGTGCAGCTGGATGATAAATTGGACTGGACTGCCAATATTGATGCTCTGTGTAAGAGAGGAGAGAGCCGACTATACTTCCTTAGAAGGCTGGCGTCCTTCAACATCTGCAATAAGATACTACAGATGTTCTATTAAACGGTTCTGGCGAGCGCCCTCTTCTATGCGGTGGTGTGCTGGGGAGGCAGCATAAAGAAGAGGGGTGCTTCACGCCTGGACAAACTGGTGAGGAAGGCAGGCTCTATTGTAGGCATGGAGCTGGACAGTTTGACATCTGTGGCAGAGTGACAGGTGCTGAGCAGGCTCCTGTCAATCATGGAGAATCCACTGCATCCACTAAACAGTATCATCTCCAGACAGAGGAGCAGCTTCAACGACAGACTGCTGTCACTTTCCTGCTCCACTGACAGACTGAGGAGATCGTTCCTCCCCCACACTATGCGACTCTTCAATACCACCCGGGGGGGGGGGGGGGTAAACATTAACATTATTCAAAGTTATTGTCTGTCTGTATACCTGCATTGTTATCACTCTTTAATTTAATATTTTCTTTATCAGTATGCTGCTGCTGGAGTATGTGAATTTCCCTTTGGGATTAATAAAGTATCTATCTATCTATCTATCTATCTATCTATCTATCTATCTATCTATCTATCTATCTATCTATCTATCTATCTATCTATCTATCTATCTATCTATCTATCTATCTATCTATCTATCTATCTATCTATCTATCTATCTATCTAAATGATCTACTAAATCAGCGAAGAAATCATGTTTAGCTTTTTTAACTGCAAACTGGAAGTTGAATAGAGAAGTCCTAAAAATCTGTTTAGAAACAATCAGCCCATCTTTTTTCCAACACCGTTCCGCAGTTCGACAGGCGCGGTGCAGCGATCGCGTAGTTTCATTTAGCCAGTGAGCAGGTCTTCTCTTATTACAGCGTATCTTGAGTGGAGCAATTGAGTCTAAAACCGTTTTACAAGAAGAATTAAATTCAAAAACAGAATCATCGATACCATCATATTGGACATGTACATCAAGACTAGAGAATATGGTTTTAAAATCGGATATAATAGAAGAATTTAAAAAGCGAGAACGGCATGGAGTACAACTAGTAGTAGGAACACAAACAGTAATATTCAAATCCATCATTATAGAAAAGTAATCAGTAAAAGAAACCGCATAAATCAATATTATTAACTGAAATATCATGTGTAAGAACGAGATCAAGGGTGTGACCAAGAGAGTGAGTTGGCGTATTAATATGCTGGATAAAATCAAATGAGTCCAATAGTGATAAAAAGTCATTAACCAAAGGTTTCGATTGACAATAAACGTGTATGTTAAAATCACCAAAAATACTGTGTCATGGGAGAGGGTAATATCAGCCAGGAGATCAGAGAATTCAGAAATGAAGATACTGTATCATTAATTACAGGAGGTCTATAAACCACAGCAAACAACAAAGAAGGAGAGCTGCACACTTCAAAAAGTTGCAGTTCGAATCTACTAAATGGAACCCTTGTAAGGCTCAGACACAAGAACATACTTTTAAAAACAGTGGCAATGCCCCCACCATGATGAGTCAGCCGAGGAGAGTTTAAAAATGAATAACCTGATGGTACCAAGTCAGTAAAACATGAAGAGTCACTATTTACAATCCAGGACTCAGTGATGAAAAAGAAATCCAGTTTGAGATAATAAAATCTTGCAGAATAAAAGTTTTATTAGACACTGATCTCATGTTCAAAAGATCAGCCTTGATAGAAGTAGAAGAGCTCGCTGCGGGGTGAGTGTTTAGCAGCATTTGCTCCCTGAGAGCACACCGAGGAAGAGTGATGACGCCTTGAGATGGAGAAATTAAATCTGGTATCCAGCAGCCATGGATCAGGGATGGAGTCCTGTGCAGGAGAAGATGGGTCATAGACGACTCGCAGGAATCCAAGCTCTGGGACTTGTGTCAGCGTTGTTTAACAGCAATACCAGCTCTTTTTCCACAGCAGCGGCAGGTGTGTTTGCGTCTCCGAGAGGCATTCAGCTCACTGATACAGGTGAACACTGTGCGTCCAGTTGAAGAAGTCAGGAGACGAATAAAACAAAGAAGGAGGTTCACATAATATCCCATCAGGAGATGAAAATTGAGAGGAAAGCAAGCAAGAAAATATGTTAAGTAAAGAATCACGATGATAGGACAGTAGACTTTGAGATAAACGAATACATAAAAATGAAGTTAAAACATAGATTAACGAGACGAGGAGATGGCCAGCCATACCAGTCGGCGTCATCTTGTGTGATAATACTGAGTTATCCTTTGCATAGCTAAAACTCCCACATTTATCACAGCCAACAGATTTTTGCCTGAAGGGTTTATTTATCAATAAACTTCCTATAACATTCAATTTACAGAAAAAAAATAAAATCAATATTTAGTGTGACCACCCATTGCCTTCTCTTTGGCACACTTGCATGCAGTTTCTGAAGATACTCATGCAGTAGGCTGCTCCCAGGCTCTTGGAGAACTTGTCACAAATCCAATGCAGACTTTACAGTAGCTGTCTTACTTTCTTCTGTCTGTGCAAGTAATCACAAACCAGCTTTATGATGTTGAGATCAAGGATCTGTGGGGGCCATATCTGTAGCAGAATTCCCTATTCCTTTTTTTGCTGTGAATACTTTATGGCTTTGGCTGTGTGTTAGGGAACACGAAACTGGGACCAATTAAATGCCTCCCTGAAGATGCTGCATGATAAATAAGAATATTCCTGTACTTTTCAGCAGTGAAGAGGCCACCATTTTTTTCTGTTTGCTAAAATGCAGCCCAAAACATGCAGTGACAAATTCACAGCACTTTAGTGTTGCCTATACACATTCATCAATGTGCCACTCTCCAGCCATTTGGCAGAAAAAGTGACTCATCAGTCCAGACCACCAGCTGCCATTTTACTGTATTCCAGCCCTTGTGTTTTCATGGGTAGGTAATTCATTTCAGCCTCATAAAAATGGCTTTTTGGTTGAATCTCTTCCATGAAGGTCACTTCTGATAAGGCTTCTCTGGACTGTAGATGGATGTACCAGGATCCCAGTGATTTCTGCCACTTTTGAACTGATAGCGGTACTGGATATCTTCTGATTTCAATGGCATGTAAGTTTGGTGCATTTTTCATTTGCTGCATTCAGTTTCTGTGGCTCACTGCTTTGTTCCTGGTCCTCACCTTGCTGATTTGTTTGTGCGTCTACAGAACAGCATGGACAGTACATCAAAAAAACCCTATCCGGCATGAAATTTCAGCTTGGAAGTGACCTAGATGATGTAGGATGCGGAATTCATTATGCTTACTTAATTTTGCTTCATTGATTGTTAATACTATTTACCTATATATGCATTTTATATCACACTGATTTTTCTATCTGTATGCTTAACAAGCTGACTGTTGCCTGTCACACATACTGTAAGAGAAATGTATTTCTTTTGGAGTCAAGCGATGTCCTGTTTTTAACTCTGGGATGTAAAGCTGATAATTGTGGGTCAGTTTGTGATGTTATTATTTTACCTAATGTTTTAAGCACATGGAGGTTAAAAACAAGGCATTAAATTGAGACTGAATCTCTGCCAATGACTGATAAGACCTAATCATCTATTTATCTAATTACTATAATTGTAGAATCAATAAATTAAAAAAATGCTGTATCCTACTTTTTATTTCACATATTTTGAGTAGCCAGCTAAAAGCTCTCCAACCATGTATGATGTAAGGTGGATGGATTTCAGTAGATTTTTAGAGAGAGAGAGAGAGGTTAGGCACATGCACTGATACAGCACATTGCCACATCCACCACATGACAAACCAACTCAGGATCCCAGGTTAGAACCCAAGTGCAGTCATGCAGCGGGGGACACCTCAGCACCACACTAGTTCAGATGGAATGGAACAGTGTGAGGTTTTTTTATTGTGGCTAGAGTTCCAATTCTGCCACCAAACCCCAGGTTTTTCCCTGAAGGTTGGAGGACCTACATGCAGGGCTGGATGCAGATCAACGTCATACCCAGAACGGAGCAATTGCAGGTTAAGGGCCTTGCTCAAGGGCCCAACAAAGTAAAGTCACCTTTGGCTTTTATGGGATTTGAACTGGCAACCTTCTGATACCAGTGCAGAGACCCTAGCCTCAGAGCCACGACTCCACCCATATTCAGAGTTAAAAAAAAAAATTCTGAATCCATTTATGTATGGTAATAAAATATTAAAAAAAGTCACACTTATAAATTATTCACTCAGATTGCAGATTTTTCACTATGCGTGATGAAGAAAACAGACCAATCTGAACATGGTTGGTGCTCCAGAGATTTACATTAGCTATAAAACATCTATATGAACTCAACACATACAAAGTACACACTCAGTTCTAATTTGATGGGAGAAAGAGAACATGCAAGACGTAACATTGAGGACAGAGTTAGCTGCAAATGAAGAGCAAAGCACTGAAAGGCATCTTATTCTTAACATTTTCACAGATACAGAAGACCTGACAATGTATGTAAATTAGAGAATAAATAGCTGTGAAGATGGAAAAACTGATGAAACATGGTACTTGGCTGTGAATGAGATACCTTTCAAGAGAAAAAGGATATGGTTCGAGGTACAGCTATACTGAAATACTAGTACATATACTGAATCACACACACATTTTCACTTCTGGTGCAAAATTACTTCAATTATGAAAGAGAGCATGCCACAGTCTTTACAGGAACTGAATGACATTGCCACCCTCTGCACCCTCACAAACAGTGATCATTTAGGGGAGACTGTGGTCAACTTGGTTTTCCAGCAACTAAATTTAAGTCTTATGGGTGAGTACCATAGCTCCATATTCTTTGGACACCTTTTTCTGTGGGCGGCATGGTGGTGCAGTGGTAGCGCTGCTGCCTCGCAGTAAGGAGACCTGGGTTCACTTCCCGGATCCTCCCTGCATGGAGTTTGCATGTTCTCCCTGTGTCTGCGTGGGTTTCCTCCCAAAGACATGCAGGTTAGGTTCATTGGCCATTCTAAATTGTCTTAGTGTATGCTTGGTGTGTGTGTGTGCCCTGTAGTGGGCAGGCGCCCTGCCTGGGGTTTGTTCCTGCCTTACGCCCTGTGCTGGCTGGGTTTGGCTCCAGCACACCCCTGTGTTAGGATATAGCGGGTTGGAGAATGACTGACTCACCTTTCTCTGTTTAACTTTGAGCTTACTAATTTCACAACAAATGGCTTACAGATCTTCCTGAAAACTGTGTCACAAAGATGTACTTTAGTCTGCTAAAATGTTTTAGTCATCTCAGTACAGAGAGTTTCTATTTTGATATCAACAGAATCATTACTTGGAGAGCTCAAAGCATGTGGAGCTTTCTTCAAAGGGTTAGATACATCCTAATGGGACCTTCTTCCAGCTGGCACTATTACAATCTGTATAATGAGGTAAGTGCTAGAGGTTAATTATAAGGTTTCTATGAGGGGAAAAAAAGATAAAAAGGAGGAACTAGCAAGCATTCTGCAAGAGGTGCTCAAACTTGAATCCATCCAACACCAAGGGTCACATGATTCAGAATTTCTGCATTCTTGAGTGGGTACTGCCAAACTTTAGATTGGAAATATTGTGCAAATATAGACCTAATGTTATTTATGTGTGTCCAAGAGTGCAAATTTCTACAGTTTATAAGCAAGCTAAAACTTAAACCCATTCAGGGTCTATGCTTAGATTCCATAGATATTTAATCAAGTAACATATCACTGACATCATTTTAGGTACAGGCTTCAATATTTTTGCATAAGTACTGTTAGAATACAGAAGGAACTGGCTGGGGTTCACTGAATGCTTATTTTATGTAGAAGACGTAGACTTCAATGGGTTACTTTTAAGATTGTGGATTATTATTAAGATTACTGTACTTTAAACATACCAATAAACAATACCATGTGAACACCAAGTGCACAGTAGCTTTGAAATAATATTCAGTTTTCAACATACTGACAATATGCACAGCCTTATTCCCCAAAGGTAAGAAAGAATGGAACCAAACACAGATTTATAGTCAGCAAACCAGGAAACACACCAGATTACAGGCAATTCTTTTTATTACATGTCTGAAATTACTATCAGAAAAAAATGAGAAAAGTAAAAAAAAAATAGTTAAGGGAAGCAAGAATGCTGTCTGTAGTAAAACAATAAACTTGACATATAGCTACTTACACCTTCTTTCTTTATCTGTGACAAAAAAAAGTTTCTGTGGGTTAAAGTAATGTGGAAAGTGGCACTTTATAAAATTTCTTCAGTAGCTTTGTATGGATGATGATGTGGAAGATTTGCAGTTCATTTTCATATATTGTTGCATATTTATGGTAAACATTACATAGGAAACCTAAATACTGTATATGCAGATTTTTTGATCAACAATTATTTACTTTCATATTACTTTCTTCATAAGATATACTGTAGATTATCTGCCATATTTTACCCTGTAAGTACATATTCAATAGATAAATAGATTTCCACAGATTTCAAAATAAATAAGTATATTTATAAATTAAATATCACAACAGACTCTCTAATTCTACTGTTACAGTGTAGATTTACACTAGGAAATGTTACATTGTGTTACATGACATTACACAATATTTGCTGATGTTGCAAGGTGAACATTATTTACTCACTCATCCACTGTCTGAATGAAATATTTAATCCATAGCAAGGCAGGACCTATTCTGTCCTATACAAAACCACACTTCCAATGCTACTTTTGTTGCAGAAGCACTTTGAAGGTAGCTGAAGGAGTAAAACAGAAAATAAAACAGCTGAAATAGTGTATGTTTAGGATTTATGAAACTGAGGCTTAACTGTGTACTTGTTTTCCTTATGAACTTTATTGATAAGGTGTCATGATTTAGCTGGGGCTCCTCCCCTAGCTACTCCAGTCCGTAATTTGCCATTGGTCCCACCAATCAGTGACTGATGCAATACAATATTTATCAGGTGATATTCAGGTGAATACAATAGAGCCTCTGTCAGGGCACGCCATCCCAATATACCCACAATGACAGGGGTAAACACAATTCGCTCTTCAGCCCTAGTCTCCTCAGTGACAAGCCTAAGCCAGTGGCAACAAATAAATATTTCTTGAAGTTCAAGATTCAAAAAAATTGTCAGAAAGTAGGCAGGCAGATTGTCATGGTGAAAATGAGCAGAATAGCAACAACCATATGTACCAAAGAGGAACACAAAGGCAGCATTCTAAAAAACAGAATATACAGGCTTTTAATGTAATACAATTATTTGAAAACAAATTTTTGTAAATGAGCAAAACAACCAAGTAGCACTTTGCAAACATATGCAAACAGAATTTTTGGCCAGGATATCCTGTTACTTTGCAGGGGTGAGAATACACTTTATCAGGAAAAGGGTAACTGGGAGGGTAGCAGCAGAACCACTCCTCAACTTACACCAATTACGACCAAATTTCTTTCCCCTTTATAAATTTCACTTCGGACATCCAAGTTTCTGATGGTGTGAGCGAACAATGCGTCTAATTTTGGTTACATCTGACTATAGAGCCAAATTCTAATTAAAGATCAACTGTCATTTGGCTAGCTTTTGAACTTTCTGGTTACAGCCTTTAAAGTGGTACTTTTTTTATCTATTTTCTTGAATTATGATCTCATTTGGGAAAGTTAAATAACCTTAATTTATACTATGTCAGTTCCCTGCCTTTTTCTATAGATGGAGTTAACAATAGATTTTATCATGTGTACTAGTATATAATGTGAAAAACAACTACTGTCGCCTGTCAACAATTAGCAGTGAACTAATTTTGTTTAAAGTTGATAATTATTTTTTAAGAAAATTTCACTGAGATATCACAAATAGTGTGCATGGAACTCATTTTCAGAAAAGCCCATTGGAAAGCATTGTCGACTTTACAAACTCATCAGTAATAAAACTGAGAAAAAACTTTCAAAGACTCCAATTACAGATTAGTTTACTGTTTCAAAATTACTTCAAGAAAGGCAAAGAAAGGAAATGGCAGCAGAGTTGTGTGTACTGTAGTAGCTTGTACTTATGCAAACCTCTGCTCCAGGAGAGCTCACTTTCCTACTCTTTGAAACCATAGTGGTGAAGTTACAAGATGCTATTGACCAAATAAGTAAAAATGCAAACAACTTATCTTATATACCTATCAATGAAAATGGTAATGAGCTCCTTGGCCATGGCATAGTTACACATTATTCATACATTGAATGATAAAGTACTTAGGATTTCCGCTAAAAACAACCTCATAGCCGCATTATCTGTAAATCAAAATTAGTCAATATTTTTCTAACACTATAATTTATCAGCAATGAGTTACAGTGACCTGCTATCTATCATGAGTCACTGAAGACAACAATTTTACCTTGAGACTTCAACAGGGATTTTAAATTCCCATTGGATATTTCTTTCAAGAATGTTATATTTAAGGAATTTGAACTCCAATTTATCATAGACTCTTCACAACTAACAATTAACAATAGAACACAATTCATTAATCACTTGTGTTGGACTTTGTTGTCTAAGAAAGGTATTTTAGCCCCCACAAACCTATTTGGTCTTTGTGTTTAACTAAATTATATTGTAAGGTGCTGCCAAAACATATGCTTTATAAACCCTAACGCAAGTAATTACATTATATTATTAATTTTGTTTTTTGATCATGACTCACTGCTACAAAAATATTTAATAAACAACCAGCTCTTTGATAAAGTAGTTTGCCGTCATTATTTTAAATAAATAAATAATGGACATGCTCATGCTGGGGAGAGGAGTAAATACGAGCGATTGACTGAGGAGATGGCTCATCTTTGGGTTGGTCCGAGGTAGTTGGCCAGCCGTGCGCTGGTCTGTTTGTCTCATTATCAACCCAGGGTGGCAATCAGGCGATCGCACCTGCAACCCTTCCCAGTGTTTTAAAGAAGAGTGAGAAGACACAGGGAGAGATTGGAAGAAAAGAAAAAAAAAATGAAACGAGAAACAGAGGTTAAAATGATGGATGCAACCAAGCAGGCAAGAGCAAGCGAGTGAGAGAGAAAGAGACCGAGAGCCGAGTGTATGTTGAAAAGAAGCAATCAGACTGGAATGGAGCCTTTGGGGGGGATGTATGGCCAGCGCTCAGAAGGGGGCTGTGGAGTCTCTCCTGTTAAGCAACCAGGTAGCGGGAGTGACCATATGCTCAGGAGTGTGCTCATACCGGGTGGAGCCATTCAGCAGTGGTGGACACAGAGTAGAGCAGGGCTCGGTGGCTCCCCGTGGAACACCATGGGATTAGCAGTGGGGACACAGGCCAGGACAAAATGTGGTCTGTGCCTGCTGGTAAACTTCTCCTCAGACTGCAAAGTCTGAAAAGGGCAAGTTGAGGAGACATCAGTTATAAAGGGTAACCAGGGCTCTGACTTTTAAGGACAGATTCTTGCCTGTGTTTTTAACTTTGTTCCTATGGATCTTCTACTCAACCTGTAGATTGGTTGTTTTTTAGCATAACATTTTTTCCATTACTTATGATTAGATTTAATATGCCATTTTTAGTTATTCTTTACCAAATTATTTGTCAATAATTCTTCAGAGTACTATTACCTGAAGAGATATGCGGACGAAAAGAGAAATGTCAAGGAAGCAAATAGGTTTAACTATATGTATGTGAAACCTGAAGAGCAGCAAGAGACCAGGAGTAATTATGACTTGATTTCTCATGTTTTTTTTTTTTGTCATTTTTAACCAGGATAAAGGTTAGCAATAAAAGAAGCAAAACTGGGTTAGGGCTATTTCTACCATAAAAGACCTTGTGATTTTGCAGCTCTTGACAAACTCTAAATTGCAATGTGATTTGTAAGGGTATTAATGATAGATCTTCATGTCTTCCATTACTCTTCTTCTGTAAGACAGTTGAAGGAAAAGAAGAAAGAACAGAACGAAACAGTATAAGCAAAAATAAAAAAGAAACAACCCCTGAGCAGACAATAAAGCTTAGTGATCAGACTTTTATTATATTATTTCTAAAATCAATTTAGATATTCAGAATTTTATCAAATTCTAACTTGCTGTTGTCACATAAGTATGATTACACAATATCTTGGCTTAAGGAATAAACAGTGTATCAACAAACCACTGGTGTTGTGAATGGGATTCGGTTGTTTTGCCAATGTTTATCTGTAATACTTAATTTATAAAATGAACATAAACTATTGACAATTACATGGGAGAAGGCTTAGGCTCCATCTGAAAAAGGGAAAAACTTAAAAGAGTTTCTTACTTTTACAGATTGGGACATTGCTGCTCCAAGAACCATCTTTTAGACATCCTATCTGGAATTTGTCAACCTCTGTATCATCCTTAAACCAAAAAAGTCAGTGAATTAATGTTCGTGCAGCATATTAACACCTAAGCAGACTATGAGTAACTATGAGATGGAGCTGCTTAACTTGAAAGTTTAGAAAACTTCAGTGTCTCAATTTCTACACCATGCCTGTGATAAGGGATCAAGTCAAATCTGACAAATGTGTTTAGTCTATAAATTGATGATAGTACTGAATATTCTCTGAGTAATTTGAAGAGATATTCATTTAACCATTAGAAGTTAAATCTAATGTAACAAAGTTAAGTCTGGAGAAGAACATGAGGTGGGAACTGAGGAAAATATGCATAAAAGGGGGTAAGTTGTGACTTGGGCATTGATCAGCAGTTTAGTAGTAAGTAGTCAAACATTCTGAGATGGCCTGGTGATTCATGAGGTTGTTATTCAGTTTTGTTGGTGTTAAGTTGTAGAATGTTTACAGATAGTTAGACAATGAAAAAATATAATGTACAAGGATAGACATTCAATTGCAGTGATGAAATACAATACAGTTGGTATTTAAAGGATTAATCAAATTTCAAATGATGTCCTTCTGCTGAAGATAAAATGCTGCAATATTAAATGGATGACTTTTACAAGCAAGGCAAAACCTTGTTACTGCTTCCTTAAACTCCCCTAACAGGTCACTTCTTTGCAACCATCATACTTTTTACACCTGTGTTACATACATAACAAAATTATAAAAATACACTTAGACTAGCAAGACAAGGAAAAATCTTACTTAAGATACATGTAATTACATTTTTATTAATCATTACATAAGAAAATGCCCCTCGCTGCCTTCCTCAAAATCTTACCTGTTTTCTATTGCTTCAAGCATTTTACTAGTTTTCCATGTGCCCTTTTCTTTTTAAGTTCATATAACCATTCAATTTTATTTTTTGTGTAATACACAAACTGATTTAAAAATGCCCTATTGCTAAACTACTTGACAAAGAATGAGATTCCTCAAAAAAAATTATTTTAAAATTAGTGAAGTTAATGACTTTGTATGTGCTTAATCTAGGACTCAGCTTGTTCTTCCTTAATTAGTACTCATCACATTAAAAATTACTATTCTAAAGAAAAAAAATCAACTGAGTGAAAAACAACTAAGAGGAGTAAATAAAGGGATTGCTGTAAAGCTAACAGTATATAACTTTAAGTGGACATGTACTAGTTCTCTTGTTTATAAAGTGACCATGCACTGTAAATGTGGTCAGGCAAGTGATTTGCAACCTGAAACTGTATAAAAATATCACTGTGTCCAAGGTCCAAATAATAATACAATTCAATGCTTTCAATGGGCAAACAAACACACAAGAGCATCTCACAAAAAGACATGTATAAGAAAATGACTGGTAATGGTTACCTTGAGAATCTTAAAGCCAGGATCACATGTAATGAGGACTTGATCTTTAAAGGAGTACTTATTCAATGCAGGAACAATTTTTCCATTTTCAGGTGGCTTTGGGACTGGACATGGTGTGCCTTTACAAAACATAAATAAAACAATGATGCTTAATTTTATGGGTGAGTTCACATGTAACGTGAAAAGTACTGTTGTCATGTCTGCCTGTTCATATAAAACTTGGCTTCCAGTACAATGATTTTGTTGAAATTTGGCACACTTACTCTTCAAGGAAATCAGCTAAAAATTTTAAAATAAAGAGCAATGAACAAATTTAGATATTTCAAAAACACTTATTAAAAAGTACTGACAAATTTGTAATCTTGTCTGTTTTAAAACAGAAATATTAAATTACAGACACATTTACTGTTTCAAATTAACATTGAGAGAAGTTACTTCAAGAGCTGTTAGTTTTATAAATCTCTGCCACTCAAACTCACTTCTGCTACTTGAGGTTATTTTAGCCCAGGTCAAGTAAAGTGTTACTTTCTTTGATTGCATTCTGTGCTGATATATTTTACATAACCTATAAAGAGGGTATTGCACTTCGAGAGTGGCAGCATGGTGTATGTTGATTAAGCATGCAAAACAAAGTTTCATTGTGCAGTACTTTGTACACATGACAATAATTCAGAGCTAAACGGATTACATTTTTTTAAAATCAGAGCCAACGCTATTGTCTACCTGAATAACCCTAACCCTGAGTTCACAATACCAATCAGCACTCAATTTTACATACCTTCCATGGTGTGTTGTGTGCACACACAATTAAAAAATACAGAGGAAACTGATTATGTGATAGACCTAAGCCATAGTGAAATAGGATAAAGTGCTACAAACCAGTTATCGAATTTAATAAATTGTAGCCCATCCTCTTGTTGAGAATATGAGATAAGCTGAGGATAGAGTTTCTAAGCAAGTTAAAGCAATTGGTAACTTTTAATGTTTCATGTCAGTAGGCATTTAGTCAAGCCCATGTGATTTGTCATGAATCTGTCCCAATCTGAACATTTCCACTGTTGAAATAGTTGGAGGCCAGTCGCCAGTTGCCAGATACAAACCTGATGACAAAAACTCAGAAGAAGTTCTTTACACAATAGGAGCTATCCTACAGTCCTGTGCACAGGGACTGCCTCTAAGCACTGCAAGCACAGTTCTTCCTGGTGACATCAACTGAGCTATCTCTCACTCAGCCCCCACCTTTTCACTGCATTGCACTTGTCCACAATACAAATACTGCAAATTAGTTTGTGTTTTGTTGCATAATCACAACACAATATAGATTCATTTGAATTGTGGTAACTGCTGAGGCCAGCCATTTGTTGCAAGCTATGAACCTGCAATATCTGCATTAAATAGAACCTTTATTTTTTGAGTAATAGAGTTCTATGCACTATAGACAGAGTGCTTCTCCCTGATGTCAGCTGAGCGCTATCTCTTACTTAGTCCCCACATTGTGAATAGCACCGCCACAACATCATTATCTATCTATTATAAAAAGAAATCCTGTCCCCTGTCCTGATAGTCTACGATACGTGATCTTTCTTGGAAGATAATTTAAAGACCCGCGAGACGAAAGAGACCTGCCATGGTGCGTCTCACGGGAACATAGAACGAGAGTATTGCAAGACACACCCTACTTACAAGCAATATCAAAAAAAAAACAAATCAGTAGTGTAAAGGCAGTCATGCAGCACACACAGCTCCAGGGCTCTCAGTGCATATAAAGTGTATAAGGTCAAAACGGTAGAAATGAATAGGGTAGAAATTAAATGAATAGGATAGAAATGAAACATCGACGATTAAACGAAGTAGAAAGAAAGGCACGGAGAAAAGAGACTCAAATGCGTTGGACAGAAAAAAGAGCAAAAAAGAATAATCGAGGTGCAAATTCAGAAAATAAGGTAAGTAATTATCAGCCCGGAACAAGTGGAATTGAAAAAAAGCACGTCCAATCCGGCTCAGAATTAAATTACAGTGAGTAAAAGACAAAGTAGAACTTCATAGAGATGTTTACAAACGTTGGCGCTAAACACATGCAGAGAAGGTTAGAGACTATGAAACCAGGGAAATTACAAAGGCTCAAAAAAAAAAAAAAAAAAAAAAAAAAAAAAACCTTGGCGCTATACACATGTGGAGAAAGTTAAAGGACATGAAAGTAGGAAAATTAGAAAATATAAAAAAGTAAAGATCGCAGTAGCACAAACAAATAAACTGCCTCATTTAACTATGCACCAGTCTAACTTTGGTTTTGCACAATAATTACTACACTATTGCACCTTAACACTTAATTCTACTTTATTCACATAATTTTACTTATTTATTATGTTCTACTATACTGTTATCTTTCGATCTATGACTTTTTGTTAATCTAACTGATATTCTTCTAACTTTGCACAGTTTTTGATAAGCGGATCAGGATGCATTTCACTGTGTGTTGTCCTGTATAACTATGCATGTGACAAATAAAGAATCTTGAGAATTTCAAAAACGGAGTTTACCGCACATGCATTTATTGGTTACTTTGTTAATGTATATATATTTATCTGTCTGCTTATTTAAAAACCTAAATTTACCCCAGGAGTCAAAAACATTCTGTCTAGCCCTTGTACAAAAACCTAGACAAAAGCTAGGGTATCACCTTGGTAAACCCATGTACTTTTGGAACTGTGAGAGGAAAATAGCATGACTTTACAGACAGGAGTCCAATGCAGAACTCTACTTACTTTGTTACTTTGTAAAAAAAATTATTAAATGCTGATGATGTAGATCGTTTTGTCTATGCTGAAATTCCAAACAGAGAAACCTATCCTGACCTCATTAAAAAGATTCAGCATATTGGGACTCGCAAGATTACAAATACTAGCAAAATACCCGTGCTTCGCAGCGGCGAAATACTGCCTTAAAATTGTTATTAAGAAGAAAAGTAAACATTTTTAAACTGAGGGAAAATATACAAATAATTATTTGTTAAGGATCTCTTTGTATACCACGTTTTCAGTTCGGCCCTCCGGTTGTAATATGACCAAGCTGTGCACTGAGCTTACTCTTGAGCATGCAACGTACAGTTGGCCATGTGAAAAGCAATCTTGCCTCAAATCAATGCCAACCTTTTGTAGGGTTTGTCCCTGAGACTTATTGTCATTGCAAAGCAGAGCCTTACTGGAAATTGGAGGCGTTTGAATTGAAATGGGAGATCAGAGGGTATAACGGGGATGGGAGGAATAAAAAGCTCTCCCCTGAGCCACTGCCAGTAAAAATAGTTGCCTCAATTAGGTTCTTTTGCAGACACGTGACCTGAAGTCTCGTGCCATTACAAAGTTTCGGTGGCTGTACGCAAATCCACAATCGGCTTTTTTGAGCCAAACCTGTTGTTTTTGTATGAGCCGCTTTTTATTATTGGGATCGTACCTAGAAACAGAAGCTCTATTAACTTGTGGATTTGCGTGCGAATATTTAGCGGCAGCGTCTCTATTAACTTGTGGATTTGCCTGCGAGTATTTAGCGACAGCGTGTCTATGAACTTGTGAATTTGCCTGCTAGTATTTAGCGACAGCGTGTCTATTAACTTGTGGATTTTTCTGCGAGTATTTGGCGGCAGCATCACGAAGTTGTTTCCGCCTAACTGCATCAGAAAATGTACCACGACATCTGACACGCCTCCTTTTTACTGTTTTCTCACAGCTTGGATTGGTGCTGTCATAATCGGTTTGAGTTTCATGGCTTGTTTCAATTACGTTAGTATTTGCAGGACTTGTTGTGTTGAAGTGACATTCGGCATCTGTCAAGAGTTGTTAGCGTACAACCGGTTTCATCGATAATTTTGCATCCAGCTTTTGAGAGTTGAAAAATTCATAAACATCAAAGTGTCCACTACTCAAATCGTCACCTGTGAATCTAAGATGTTTAAGAGGCATTGGCATTTCTCCAAACGTGTAAAATAGGCACGCAGCCAACTACAGGGGAGGCGTGGGGATGGGGGACGCAATATAGGCAGGCAGCCAACTACGTGGGAGGCCGGGGGACACAGGACGTAACCCCGCCTCACACGGCGACCGAGCTGCAGGCTATGGACGTATATATACAGTATGTACGTAAGTAGGATTCAGTTATGACTGTTACTCATAGAATTTCGAAATAAAACCTGCTTAACTTTTGTAAGTAAGCTGTAAGGAATGAGCCTGCCAAATTTCAGCCTTCTACCTAACAAGGGAAGTTGGAGAATTAGTGATGAGTGAGTCAGTGAGGGCTTTGCCTTTCGTCATGTCACAAAAGTCAATGAATGACTGCTAATGAAGTGACCAAGTTAGAAGAAGTAAGGCAGGACAAAATTTCTTTGTATGCAAATCTAAAAATAGCCTACGTAATCTCCAAGAACACGCACAAAAGCAAGGGAACGATGGGAGCACCAGAACTCTGCTCACACCGCGTCGCTTCGTACCACAAGCCACAAGTAGTAAGTCTGTGATAAGCGGAATACCGCTACGCTTTAAACTCACAGGACGGAAGGACAATCCCGACCTCTTTTATATAGTGTCTTGATGATTGTTTTTACAGAAGTTCTGAAGTAAAAGTGAAAATAATGAAATAGCAACAATTAAAAAAAAAAACAATCTTAAAAGTGTGTATCCGGAAAACCAAATACGGGGTTTGGCGAGCGAAGCGAGCAGGGGGCAAAGCCCCCAAGTATAATAAGATAGAAAGTTCCAAGTTATAATTCGTAGCAAGTTTAAATAAATTTGAATAATTATTAATCGTCTTACAACCTTACAGAGCACTGCTGCTGTTGTAGATCCTTTCCACAGTTCATGACTGGCAGGTTTTAGATCTATCTCATCATTTTCTTCATCACATGAAATGAAGAAATGTGAGTTATTGTGTTATATTTTGCTAGTAGTACTGTCTAGACACGATTTACAGTTGGGCAGCAACATTTCATAATGTCAGTAACAGTGACCGGTGAGAATTTTTCAAGGCAAAATGAAGATGTAAAAGCTGTCAAGTGCAGGCTGTAGAAAATTAATATCTGTCTGTCAGTGTTTAATAGCATTGTGCAAGTGGTTATGCAGTAAAGAGGGGTTTTCAGCATAAAGAGCATATTTTAGAGTTAAAATAAAATGGGATTTTGCAGTGCAGCTATTGAAGAAAAGTTTGTAGCAGTGCCACATTAGTGTTATCTCTTCTTATGGAGTGCTTCATTATTTGAACATGTTTACTTGCCTGAAGTTGAGATGTGAACTTTGAGGTGAGGAAGCACTGAGGACTGGCCAATAAACAAGAGCAGGAAGTGCCTCAAAAGGAGAAAGGATTTTCTAAGCAAAGGAGGGATATACAAAATCAGTGGAATAGACTGACAGTGTTGGAGTGGAGAATTGGTTTCCGTGTAAGGAAAAAAATACAGCCTACCATAACTAAAAACTGTTTGCACTTTCCAGAAGTATCTCATCATTTAACCAATTGTTGCAGACATTCCAAAAGGAATATCCTAGAGTTCTGGGTGGCAGATAGTTTAACTCCTACCACATTTTCCAATGACAATGTGAAGGGACTTCATCTCCTAGATCAGTGGTCCCCAACCTTTTTGACAGCAAGGACCACTTTATTAGATGCAAATTTTTCCACGGACCAGTTGGGGGGGGTTGGTTGGGGGGGGGGGGGGAGTTTTATACACAATTTACATAACATTTCTATTATTATTAAAGTTATTAAGCAGTTTGCATATGTTTACAATCTGAGATTTTTCTTATTTTTTTGCATATAACAAAGACATATGCTTTACATTTGCCAATCCAACAGATTGCACATCACAAACATTAACACTGCAATCTTTTTTTCGTGTCTGCCGTTTCTATAGGAGGGTGACAATGAGTTAAATTCCAATGGATGTTTTTCAAATGTTGACAAGCAATAAGCAAAAGGAATCAATGAAAACCACAGACAACAAAAACAGAAAAAAAAAAAAAAAAAACTGTACGAGGAAAGTTCGAAGAAAGAGATTTTTTTACAATGTTTCTGTTTGGGGATCTGAGCTGCGACTACAGATCTAATTGCTCTGTGGATGATTCGTTCAAGCATTTCAAGGTCACTTCGTTGTAATGAAAGCATCTGTTGAATGTACTTCGTAGTAACGTGATTTCTATAGACTCATGTCATATGGGGAAACTGTCGGGACCATAAAAATACTTTGTTGTAACAGTCTCTCACCACGGTCTCTCTCCTCTCTCTGCACCGCTGCAAAGCCCCGCCCGCCAAGCGTTCTGAAAAGTCTGAGTGAGTCGCCGTTGCCGGCAGTTCTCTCACGGCCCGGCTGTCAGACGGCTGCGGACCGGTAGTGGGCCGCGGACCGGGGGTTGGGGACCCCTGTCCTAGACCACTATTAACTA
The DNA here is from genome assembly GCF_900747795.2 of Erpetoichthys calabaricus. Classification (NCBI taxonomy): domain Eukaryota; kingdom Metazoa; phylum Chordata; class Cladistia; order Polypteriformes; family Polypteridae; genus Erpetoichthys; species Erpetoichthys calabaricus. The sequence goes on from NC_041395.2 coordinate 200,894,052, forward strand.
TGCTTGACCAGCGTATGGATTAAGTTTTCATTTTTATTGTGCACGACTGCATCAATTTTGTATGTCGTTTCACTGTATGTTCAGTATATGACACTTTGACTGATATCACAAGTGTGGTGTCCTGTTATTATCATAGAAGGGGAAGCAGAACTGCATTTCGTAGTGCCCCATTAATACATGAAAAAGTCAGCTGACATCACTGGCTGCTGTCCTGATCTAACTGGTTTCACAGCATAGTTCCAAACTATTAAATGGGTCATTTTACCAACCACCGGAAAATGAAACCTACATTGATGAGAAATAGAAATGGATGCTGAAAAAAATTTGCGCTTTCTTCTCACATTACTGCTAATGTTGCTGGTGATTTAATGAAAAGCAGTGAAAACATAAAAAGTATGTGGCTTTCTCATACCAATTAATCAAGCATCACTCTGATGATGGTGTGAGGATTGATTTATTTAGGTAGCTAACAGACTGACTAATATTAGCTAAAACATTACAATAAGAAAACCAGGTTAGCAACTTATGTCAATGGTTCTAAAAGTGCAGTTTGCAAGGTGATAGTCATCATATTAGGTATAAGTGCATGACATAAGCTGCTCTGATACGTCAGTCTGCTACATACAGTACTTATGTAGGGAACAGGCTGACTAATACTAGCTGAAAAGTTGTGTTAGTAAAACTTTGGAAAGCTGTATAAGTCGTCCTGAAAATGTATATTTATTTATAAAAGTCATGTAGTTGTCCAGCATTATTGCTACAAATAACTTGGCTCCACTAGGAACTTATTACTATATACACTGCAAGAGTCAATCTTAGAATATTTAATGTTAATACTAAAATGCACATTAAGTATTTACTTAATTTGAGTAAAATATGAGTCTTTCATAGCTACATATATAATGGAAGATTCTCTTTAACCCCTAAAGCTAACTTGTAATGGATCTTCCTAATTGCTCAGTTTTATCTGTACTGCAATCACATAATTTTTGTCAGTCTGTAGCCAGCTGTTTGATTTGTTTTAATTTCAAGTAGGGAAATAATGCCATACAGTTTTCTGAATGTTACATGTCTGGATGTTTGACCTATGATTATATGACTGTATGTTATATACAGAGTTTATAAGTGAAACTAAAATAAATAAAATAAGATATATAATCCTTAAGCAGAAACATCTTATACAAGAAACTTTACTTTGCATTATCAATTTTTCTCTTTTCTATGTGAACTGTTTTGCTCTAATTTTTACTAAAACACATAAAATGAAGACAATGGAGCTTTCAAAATATTTTCATATAGGGTTAATGACACTCATTGCTAGAACCTCATGAAAAAACAGAAGCTGTAGAACCAGATGAACACAGGTACATTTTTTACTTATTCATCAAGTAATGTGATCTTGATTGTGATCGCCTCTCTCTCTTTCTCAAAACTTTTTCAAAGTTAGACATTTTCATTTCAACCTTCATCAGTCATAACGCAGTTCTCTCTTTTAATTCACATTGATGTCAGTCAGGAGAGCTAATCATTTGTCATTACAGTCCATTAATTCCTTCCTGGGCATGCACTTAGTTGTGGGAAGCAAGAATGAATTAATGAATTTTTGTCTGTTGTTGTGCAAGAGTGTGTTGGATTGTTTATATCACAGCTTAACAATGACTAGGGATAAGAGTGCCTCTCTGTATAAACAGAAGAGATGCAGCACTATGTGATACTTGTGTTAACCCAATGAATTTGTACTTATTTCATTGCTCTCTTATGTAGATCAGTATCTTTAGAAGGAACATCAACTTTAGCAGAGGCATAGTGACAGGACTGGCAAGCCATGCAATTCTTTGAGGGTATCTGTTAACATAGGCAATCATTGAAATGATAAATCTGCAGAAACTCCCCCATGAAGCATAGCATTAAGGCCCCCAGAGTTCCATGAATCACATCCGCACTATAGCCACACTACAATTGAAATTTTGCATTTTTTTCCTCCCATCTATATGTAAAGCGACTTTGGGTTTGTGAAAGGTGCTCTATAAATGTAACTTATATTATTATTATTATTATTAAAAGTGGCAGGGATGCTATTTTATAGGCTTCTCTTCAGCTGGCATTGAAGCTGCTCATTTGAATATAGAATGTCGGGGACAGAATGAGTCTTGTAGTACAAAGAAAAGTTATGAAAACAATGTGTTTTTTTATTCCCAACTAATCCCAGGCTTTCATGTTGTATCCAGCAGGGGGCACTCTTTCTCCCAGGGATGTGTTTCTTGATGCAGAATTGACTAGAACAGGGGTGGGCAAAGTCATTCCTGGAGGGCCGCAGTGGCCACGGGTTTTTGTTCCAACCCAGTTGCTTAATTAGAAAACAATCCTTGCCAATAATTACATTTCATGGCTTGTTAGTGCTTTAACTCTGCTATGTCAAGTCATTCTCATATCCTAGATTTTTTTTCCATTCTAAGGATATCATGCAAATACTTTGAAGTGTAAAATGGACGGGTAATTCTCAATCCTTCACTTTTTTCTCTTCTCTTTCCTTCCAAGTATTTAATTAAACCAAATAGTGCACGATAAATATACACATGTGTAAAGGGTAACAAGCAAAATGGATAACTGCTGGTTTCTTTTGTCATTTGCATCTTATTGCTAATAAACAGCTGCATTCTCGGTTTTTAATTACTCCTTAAGACTTAAATAAGCAATAAGGGTTCAAAATCTTAATGAGGGAGATAACTAAAATGAAGCAGAAGTGTTTCTAGAGCAATAAGTGCTTCTTATTAAGCAATTGGGTTGGAACAAAAACCTGCAGCCATTGCGGCCCTCCAGGAATGGCTTTGCCCACCCCTGGACTAGAACTAATACCATCCCTTTTGCAGAAAATAATTACAAGAGAGAAATATGGTACAAAAAGAGATACATGTGTTTAACTTGATTTAAAAGATAACCTTCATTCCCAGAGTATAATGCAAAATCCTGTATACATGCATATTCAGGCCGGAGAGAAGCAAAGGGACATCACAGCCAAGTGGGAAAACACTGACGCACAGATATCCCATCCATCAGCGAGTAACATCGGTGGCATAGTTTGACATGCTGGATCCTCGTCATTATAAACACTCATATAATTACATATTCATAGAATTCATGTCAGATATGGCTGACTACCAGAAGAACTGGCTGGTTATTAATATCTTCAGAGAATCTGGGGCTTTTAACAATATTGGTCAAGCAGACATCAGCACCTTTTAAAATAACCTGCTTGTGTTCTTCACATGTTTTCTGCAAATCTCCCCAACCTGACTTACAGCTGTCATTTGTCAATCTCCTTCGCAGTCTCTCTCTCAGCTAAATTGGATGGCTTTGTTGAAATAAATTTCACAAATTACATTTGGCACAAATAACATTCTTGCTACACATGTGAAGGTGGAGCAATGTCAGAACATCTCTGTGACTTCAGTACAGTCTGAATCTGCCATGTTAGTGAGTTGCTGACATGTATACACTTGCACATTTTATGCATCTGTAAAGATTATTCATTCTCTGTCTTTTGTTGATAAGGAATGTGTAACGATTCGTCTTGAGCACTAGCCTGAGAGAATCGCTACCACAATTCTGACCTAGCTAAAGGCAGATGTTAAAAGGATAGGCCAATATCACACCTTAATAAGTTGCCCGTATAGTCTTTATTCTAATAGGAGCTCCTATTCAGTCCTGTCAGAAGGTGGATGGTCTTCTCCTTTTACCTGGGAATCGATCGTTCTGCTAGTACCTACGGACTTGGGTGAGCTATCGAAACGGACTTACTTTCATTTAATCATGGCGCAAGTCTGACTGTACATCTTGTATGACGAAGAGGATGTTGGATATATATAGTCCGCTATTTTCAGGACTCCGCATCAGCTTGACGGCCGTTACAGGAATATTATTGTGGACTATCAGCGGATCTATTTATTATCACTAGTACGGGAATTGGGGGAATGAATACTTTTGATGTATAGTTACATGTATATGTTGGTGGCGCTGCAAAACTAAGGGTTACTTAGGTTCGGGCGGGCGATCCATGTGTAAGGGATTAATTTTCTATTTGTTGTTTATTTGATGGTCTAAGGTGGGCTGTGACATATACCTGCATTGATATTGAGGGATTGTTTTATTAGAATAAAGACTATACGGGCAACTTATTAAGGTGTGATATTGGCCTATCCTTTTAACATCTGCTTTAGCTAGGTCAGAATTGTGGTAGCAATTCTCTCAGGCTAGTGCTCAAGACGAATCGTTACAGTTGGTGCCCTCTCTGAGGACTAGGTACATATACGTCTTTTTATTCCCCGTATTTTGTCTACATTTACTTAGAGGCATTATGAGTGTGTCTTCGGTGCCACTAGAACAGGAGGATGCCAGTCCGAATGTATCGCTGTGGGAGGATCCGGTAGCCCGAAGCCGACACGTCACCGTCAGGACTCCTGCAGGAACCCATGATCTATCTAGTCTATTACAGTCCATGTATCTGGAAGATCCTCCCGCACCGGACGAGGAGGACGGTGATGGCAACCCGCTGTTACTCGCAGCGGTTTCCGAACGTCTTGATGCTTTGGACGAAAGAATCACCTCTGTTGCAGAAAGTACAATATCTCGGGAAGAGGGGCTCCGCGTCTATGTGGATACAGCGATTGCAGAGCTTAAAGACAACTTCACTGCCCAGCTAGCGGCTATGGAGAGAGAGATTGTGCAGTGTTTACAGCGGCGGGATCGCCAGTGGAAGGATGACCTGCGTAAGGAGATACGGAAAAGTATTTCCGCGATTAAAATGCCGGCTGCCCAGTCAACGCCGGGGGGATGGGGCATCGCGCGTTTATCAATCTCATGCGCTTCCTCATGTGCCGGCGCTTCGCTTGGAATTTCCCAAGTTTAAAACGGACTATACTTCAGAGGATGTAATTGACTTTTTGGAGCGCGAGGAAGCTTTTGTGGCTGCTACACGGCTGGGCAATGAAGAGCTTATGGGGGTAATAAACACCTCTTTACAAGGTCCAGGTAGGAGCTGGTGGCAGGCTGCCCGACACAAAATTACTGACTGGATTTCTTTTAAACAGGAATTCCTTAATGCTTTCCTTCCCTCCGGGTATAAGATGGAACTTGAAGAGCGTCTCCGGTCGATGGTGCAAGCCCCCACTCAGTCCATAAGGGATTTTGCTTACGATTATCGGGCTCTATGTCTGAAGTGGCAACCTGACATGGTAGAGGAAGAGCTGGTATGCCGTATATTGAACGCCTGCAATCCACGCTTGGCTGGAGGATTGAGGGGAGTAGTGACCTCGGTGGAACAGCTGGTGAAGGTGTGTTCTCTTGTGGAACGAGACTGGGCTGCTTCCAAAGAATACTGGAATAAAGTGCAGACTACAAAAAAAGAAGTTCAGTCCACCAAAGCACCTAAAAAATGAAGCAGCCTAACTGAAGTGGGGGTCTCAGTGGTCCAGGTACAGACTTCTCTTCTGGTGGTCTCAACACAGGTGAGGGGATTACACATAGATGCAGTCGTGGATACTGGGAGCCACTTCACCTTAATGAAGAAAAGCTTATGGAAAAGAATGGCACTACCAGGGGAAAACCTCGAAACGGCAACCTCCGTCAAATTTATTTTGGCTGACGGCACCAAGCATGTGGCCGTGGGTAGGGTTTCGTTACCGTTCCAAATGGATTTGACCCTCTGGAATGCTGAAGCCTATGTTCTGGAGGACAAGCACTTGACCATTCCATTGCTCCTTGGTCTGGATTTTACTACCTCCATCCGGATGTCTATACATATGCATTTGAGGAGCTACTCTATAGATAGGGGTGAAATGAGGCCTTTCTTATCCAAGGCTCGCGAAGATTTGGGATGGTTCAGTCTCAATTTTTACGCTGCTGAGGTAATGTCCTCCAAGTCCAACTCACTGGCAAGCGTTCTGGAACAACCCATGGAGGTACAGCCTCTATTATGTCGATGGTCAGAGGTGTGGACCAAAAAACTGGGTTTAACGCGTGCAATAACTCATATTATAAGGACTAAAGATGAGATCCCAGTTCGTCATCGGGCATACAGGGTATCCCCCCAGAAGAGGGAAATTATAAGAGCGCATCTGGACAAGATGTTGCAGGATGGCGTCCTAGAACCATCAACTTCTCCATGGGCCTCTCCTGTAGTCCTTATCAAAAAACGGGATGGGTCATATCGTTTCTGTGTAGACTACAGGGGATTAAATGCAAAAACCCATCATGATGCTTATCCGATGCCCCTAGTTCAAGAAATCTTGGAAAGTCTGCATGGTGCAAACATCTTTAGCACCCTGGACCTCCGCTGTGGATATTGGCAGGTGCAGATGGAGGAATATAGTAAACCAAAGACAGCTGTAATTACCCCTGAGGGATTATTCCAATTCAGAGCCATGCTGTTTGGGCTGAAGAATGCTGGGGCTAGTTTCCAGCGTCTGATGGAGCAAGTTCTCAAGGGGTTAATTGGGAAAATCTGCTATGTATATGTTGATGATATAGTGGTGTTCTCCCCAGCACTGCATCCACATCTGCAACATCTAGAAGTAGTCTTCCAGAGGCTGCAACAGGCGCATCTGACACTAAATGTGGAGAAGTGTTTTTTCCTTCAACCCCAGATTAAATTCTTGGGCCATGTGGTATCGGGAAAAGGGGTTGAAGTAGACCCTGAAAAGGTGGCAGCAATTCAGAACTATCCTAACCCCACCGATATTAAAAGTCTGCAGAGGTTTCTTGGTCTTGTAGGGTGGTACCACAAATTTATCCCTCGATTGGCTGACATCGCTGCACCCTTGCATCACTTGCAGAAAAAGGATGTTCCATGGGAATGGACAGTGCAATGTCAGGATGCAGTTGAACAATTAAAGGGGGCCCTCCAATCTCCACCCATCCTGGCTCAACCTGATGTTCAACTCACATTTCAAGTTCATACAGATGCCAGCAACATCGGGCTTGGAGCAGTTCTGACCCAAACGAGCGAGGGGGATCAGAAAGTAATTGCTTATGCATCAAGGGCTCTGCATGGGGCCGAGCTAAATTACTCCACCTCGGAAAAAGAATGTTTGGCGGTGGTCTGGGCTGTGGAAAAATGGCGCCACTTCCTAGAAGGGGTGGAATTCGAGGTCTTCACGGATCATAATGCCCTGACTTGGGCTTTTAATCAACCAAAGACGTCATCTCGACTGACCAGATGGGTTTTGCGCCTCCAAGCTTTCAACTTCAAGGTATTTTATCAGAAGGGCTGCAATAACATTGCCCCGGATGCGCTGTCCCGGAGTTATTGGATGTCTGGGGATATATGTATGGTGACTACTCATACTCAATGGACAAATCTACCTTTAAGTATGCAGGACCTAGCTCGAGCACAAACCAACTGTCCTGTGTGCCAGAAGGTTGGTGAAGATTCTAATGAGAAGGGACGGGATCGCATACATTTCAAGGACATCCAGGGTGTCCTTTTCCGTGTGGTGCCGGCCAGTCTCGGAGGATCCAAATACCAGGTAGTGGTCCTGGAAGAGTATGTATCCAACTTCCTTAATTATTATCATGACAGTCCTTTTGGTGGGCATCTTGGGCGAATGAAGACTTTGATGAAGGTTCTGGAAGTAGCTTGGTGGCCCTCCATTCGAAGGGATGTTTGGAGCCATGTGAAATCCTGTAAAATCTGCCAACAATTGAAGAACCCCCCTGGTAAGCCAGTAGGATTTCTCCAATCCACTATTACATCTGAACCCGGCGAAATGCTGGGAGTTGATTTGATGGGGCCTTTACCTTCATCCAAAGCCCAAAAGACAGTGCTAATGGTGGTGGTGGACTATTTTTCAAAATGGGTAGAACTCTTCGCTCTCCAGGACGCCAAGGTTCCAAAGATCTGTTCTACTCTCAAAGATGAGATTTTCACACGCTGGGGGGTCCCAAAGTATATTGTGTCTGACAGGGGCCCGCAATTTACTAGCTCTATGCTTCAGGAACTGTATATAGTGTGGGGGATCAAACAGAAACTTACCACGGCTTACCATCCGCAGACGAATTTAACGGAAAGAGTGAATAGGACTTTGAAGACTATGGTAGCCTCCTATGTGGGCGAACGACATCAAGACTGGGATAGGTGGCTGCCGGAACTCCGATTTCCCATCAACACAGCGGTACATGAGGCCACTGGTCAAACCCCTGCTCGGGTGGCTATCGGACGACAACTCAAAAGTCCCCTGGATCGACTTATCACCCCAGCACCTCTCCCTGATTCAAAAACATACAATACAATTCAGATCCTCGAAAAATTAAAGCAGCAAGTACAACGGAGGTTAGTGAGTGCAACATCCAGACAGGCTAAGTATTATAATGCACGACGGCGAGCGGTACCCTTTGCTGTCGGGGACTTGGTGTGGACTAGGACTCACCCAATCTCCAGTGCTGTCAACAGATTTGCTGCTAAGCTAGCGCCCAAGTGGGGGGGTCCACTAAGAATAATAAAACGATTAGGACCGGTTAATTTCCGCGTACAAAGGGGTAGTGGTGTAGATGCCATAGTGGAAACAATACATGTGGCCAATATCAAGCCCTACTTTGGACCCGCCGTGCCGCCGACTGGGGGTGGGGATCTATGTAGCGCTGCCACATAAAGAATAATGTTTTCTGCTGTCGATCGGTTGTTGGGGGGGGCGAACAGTCTTCCGACAGAGATTGATAGCGGTGCCCCAGAGGTGGAACTTCCGGTTTGTTCGAGGAGTGATTTGCATAAAGCGTAAAGAGTAAAGAAGAAGGGAGAGAGAAAGGAAAAGAAGAGCATCGTATATCAGAAAAGGCAGATCAGATTCTGCTCTGGCCATGGGAAAAGCCTAGGAGCTCCTATTCAGTCCTGTCAGAAGGTGGATGGTCTTCTCCTTTTACCTGGGAATCGATCGTTCTGCTAGTACCTACGGACTTGGGTGAGCTATCGAAACGGACTTACTTTCATTTAATCATGGCGCAAGTCTGACTGTACATCTTGTATGACGAAGAGGATATTGGATATATATAGTCCGCTATTTTCAGGACTCTGCATCAGCTTGACAGCCGTTACAGGAATATTATTGTGGACTATCAGCGGATCTATTTATTATCACTAGTACGGGAATTGGGGGAATGTATACTTTTGATGTATAGATACATGTATATGTTGGTGGCGCTGCAAAACTAAGGGTTACATAGGTTTGGGCGGGCGATCCATGTGTAAGGGATTAATTTTCTATTTGTTGTTTATTTGATGGTCTAAGGTGGGCTGTGACATATACCTGCATTGATATTGAGGGATTGTTTTATTAGAATAAAGACTTTACGGGCAACTTATTAAGGTGTGATATTGGCCTATCCTTTTAACTTCTGCCTTTAGCTAGGTCAGAATTGTGGTAGCAATTCTCTCAGGCTAGTGCTCAAGACGAATCGTTACAAATGTTTTGTTGTGATGACAAACTACTACATGGAGCTGATACCCCAATTCTGTAATTTATACAGCAATTTCTTATCACATAGCGGTAGCAAAAATAGCCACTCCCCAAAAAAAGAAAAATATTTTTGAAACTGGCTTGAGGTACACATTACATTGCTCATAGTAACTTACCCACTGCTGAGTATGTCAACTTCCATCCCCCATTGTCTCCTGAGTTATCACTGTGGAATAGAATCTGTACCCTATTACTCCCCGTCTCAATCTTTCCAGGTGACTGATCTCCACAAAAAGGACCAAACTCCTTCTGGCCAGCCTTTATCTATGATGAAAAAATTCAATTACAATGCTGAAGAGAGTTTTTTGTACAGAAGTATCTTTTTTTCTACACAAGATCAGGCAGATCACAAAAATACTATTAACTTCTTAGCTTTGATCAGGAATTTATTGAAAAAATACTTTCACAGCATTTAATGTTGAACACAGGCCTCCCTTTTACATTAGTACAAATGTCGTTGCAGCTTATCCAGATTCCAGGCATTTTCTATTTAGATATCAAGCTGAGCTCAAGTAAGAACTGGTTTAATACATGAACTTAAAAAAAAAGCTTCTATGCAAATGGTCATATGAAATATGTATCTCTATACTTTAATTTCTGAATCAAATGAAAAGTTTATATAGTAGGTTATTATATGTTCAGGCATTTAAATCTTAAAATGATATCAGTTTCAGCATTTACATCTTATCAGAGTGGCTTGGTCTTTAAGGAGATCGATTTGCAACATGAATGTTGCTGTCTGAAATCCTAAAATTCCTTATGCTTATTCACTAAATTTGCCTGGGGTTAATTCTCTAGAAAATACAGTTAAAGCTGTTGGATAAAGATACTGTACCTGTCTTTAAAACTAAGCCCGGAAAGCATGTCATTGGTAGTTCATACAAGTAAGTTTTTTTATATAGTACTTTTGAAAAGCTATTTATGGAAGGAAAAGGAAAAGATGGCTTTAATAATCCAATATAAGATGATAGTTTGAATATTAAAATTTTTGCTGACAAAATTCAATATCTGTCACATATGCTCACAGCTGCTTAAATGTCTGACTTGTGATGATCAATCTAATCTCAACTATCTTAGACTTCATAAAGCATTTCTTAAACAGTCAGCATTTCCTAATTTACTAACATCAGTTTGTAACGGCAAACCCAATTTTCCGGATTGGCAACTACCCCGCCAAGACCCATGGCCTGGATTGTTAGATCAGACAAGCCATACTTCTTCTGAAACACTTCCCCCATCAACGATCAAAAATAAGCAAAAGACAAACAGCATGTAAAATAATAAAATGAATATATATTGAAAAAAAAGAAATGAAACAAACTCCAAACAATGTATATATGAGGGGTGTTCAATTATAAACAGGAATTTTCATGCTCTGTTCTTATAAATAATAATAATAATAATACATTTTACTTATACAAGGCACGTTTCAGAGAACTCAAGGACACCGAACAAACAAACAAACAATAAATAAATAAATAAAAGACACAATTATAAACAACTTAAAACATCAGAAAATCTAAAAATTAAAACCAAACAAAACCACTATAATCAAAAGGAAAACAAAAAAGCCATTTTAAACAGATGCGTTTTAAGTTTGCATTTGAAAAATGAATATGATTTGATGTTTCGGAGCTCCGCAGGTAATGAATTCCAGAGCTTGGGAGCAGAACTGCTGAAAGCTCTGCTCCTCATGGTGGTTAGACGGGTGGGAGGGACGGTCAGATGGGTGGAGGAAGAGGATCTAAGGTTACGGGATGGAATGGCAACATGAAGAAGGTCAGACAGATATGGAGGGGCGAGGTTATGGATGGCCTTAAATGTTAATAGCAGAATCTTAAAATCAGTACGAAACTTTTTTTTTTTTTTTTTTTAATATTTTTATTTTATTAATTTTCATTGTAATCATTCCATACAAACAGATCAATTTATAACCCAACAAATTTGAAAACAAATCAAACCCCACCCCTGAGAAGGAGAGCTTAGCTAAAGGAAAATTTCTTTAAGCTTTTTAATAAGGCAACATTAGACAAAAGAAGGGGAGAAGTAAATATCTATATAAATAAGAGGTGGAGAAGGGAGTTAAATGCAATAATAGTTAATTCTCTTATTCTAAAATAATATTGATTAAATCCTGCCAAGTTTTGAAAAAATTTTGTACAGATCCTCTAACTGAAAATTTGATTTTTTCCAATTTCAAATAATATAAAACATCAGTTTCCCACTGACTTATAAGAGGAGAATTAGGATTCTTCCAATTTAACAAAATAAGTCTGCGTGCCAAGAGTGTAGTGAATGCAATCACCGTTTGTTTGTCCTTCTCCAATTCAAGTCCATCTGGAAGGACACCAAACACAGCTGTTAGTGGGTTAGGAGGGATTGTGATACTAAGGCTGTCTGAGAGGCACTTAAAAATTTTTGTCCAAAATGATGTTAGTTTGGTGCAGGCCCAGAACATGTGACCCAGTGAGGCAGGAGCTTGGTTGCAGCGCTCGCAGGTTGGATCCTGGCCTGGAAACATTTTGGACAGTTTTAAGCGAGACAGATGAGCTCGATATATAATTTTTAGTTGAATAATTCTATGCTTTGCGCATATAGAACTCGAGTGAATTCTCTGCTTGCTACCTTCCACTCCTTTTCTGATATATTGATTAAGAGATCTTCTTCCCAATGTCCTCTTGGATCTTTGAAAGGTAGGGACTCTAATAAGATTTTATATATTGCGGAAATAGTGTTTGTTTCCTCGGAATTGAGCAGTATTTTTTCCAGCATTGTGGAGGGTGCAAGGTGGGGGAAATCGGGCAATTTCTGTTTAACAAAATTTCTAATTTGAAGATAGTAAAAGAAATGTGTAGCTGGGAGGTTAAATTTTGAACGTAATTGTTCAAAAGATGTAAATATGTTGTCTATATAAAGATCTCTGAGCATTTTAATCCCAAAACTTTTCCAGGTATTAAAAACTGGATATACTTGCGAAGGTTGAAAGAGGTGGTTCCCTTGCAGAGGTGCCACTGATAAAAGATTTTCCATCTTAAAATGCTTCCTAATTTGGTTCCATATTCTGAGTGAGTAAAGCACAATTGGGTTATTAGTATATTAGCGATAACTTTCATTTATTGGAGAGCAGAGCAGGGAATATAAAGAAGTACTACAGGATTTTACTTCTATTGCAGACCAAGCCTGTGTATGTGCATTTATTTGTGTCCAGGTTTTTATGGCTTGTATGTTTGCTGCCCAGTAATAAAACTGAAAATTAGGTAAAGCCATGCCACCTTCTGCCTGAGGTCTTTGTAGGGTCGCTCTTCGGATACGTGGGTGTTTTGAGTTCCAAATGAATGAGGTTATTATTGAATCTAACTGTTTAAAAAACGATTTATTGATATATATTGAAATGTTTTCAAATAAAAAGAGAAGTTTAGGAAGGATATTCATCTTAACAATGTTAATTCTTCCGGCTAGAGTGAGATGAAGGGTTGACCATCTATGCAAGTCTTGCTTAATTTTTTCCATACAGACGCCAAAATTTTGTTGATAAAGAGCTTTATGTTTACTTGTGATATTTACCCCTAGGTATTTAAACTGATCTGCTATGGTAAAAGGTAGGGTGTCTAATTTAATATTATATGCTTGTGAGTTCACTGGAAAGAGTATACTTTTATTCAGATTAATTCTAAGACCAGATATCTTTTGAAATTCTGTTAGTGCTGTTAAAACAGCAGGGACAGTGTTTTCTGGGTCCGATATATATAAGACCATATCATCTGCATATAGAGAAATTTTCTGTTCCAGTCCTTCTCTGACAATCCCCTTTATCTGATGAGAATTTCGGCAGTGAACCGCCAGTGGTTCAATAGCGATTGCAAACAACAGTGGCGACAAGGGACATCCTTGTCTGGTACCACGTTCTAGTTTAAAGTAGTCTGAGCAAATTTTATTAATACAAACTGAAGCTTCTGGACTGGTATACAGTAGTTTAATCCAAGCACAAATATTCGGGCCAAACCCAAATTTCTCCAATGCAAAAAGGTGAAAAGGTAATTCCATTCGATCATGTCAAATGCCTTTTCTGCGTCTAATGATAGTAATATCTCTGGGGTGTTTGATTTTGCTGGTGAATATATAACATTAAACAAGCGTCGGAGATTTGAAGATAGATGTCGGCCTTTAATAAATCCAGTTTGATCTTGTGATATTACCGAGGGCAGCACTTTCTCCATCCTTCTAGCTAGGATTTTTGAGAGTATCTTAACATCATTATTCAGGAGTGAAATTGGTCTATATGATGCACATTGTAACAAGTCCTTATTTTGTTTAGGAAAGACGGTGATTAATGCTTGTCGAAATGTTTGAGGTAGTATTTGGTGGTCTTTAGCTTCTGTAAATGTTACCACTAAGAGTGGAGCTAGCTGAGTGGAGAATTTCTTATAAAACTCTACGGGGTAACCATCAGGGCCTGATGATTTCCCGCTTTGTAGTGACTTTATAGCGTCTAGTAATTCTGTTAGCGTTAGAGGTTTATCTAGTTCCTCAGCACTTAAAGCATCTATTTGTGGTATTTGTGAATTATCCAGAAATGCATTAGATTGCGTGTTGTCTTCTTTGGGCTCAGTGGAATATAAAGACTTATAGTAATCTCTAAATGTGTGCATTATTTTATTATGGTCGATGATTTCTTCTCCATTCTTGTTGGTGATTACTGGTATTGCATTGTGAACTTCTTGTTTATGAATTTGTTGAGCTAAAAGCTTATTAGCTTTTTCTCCGTGTTCATAGTAATGCTGTCTAGACTTATAAATAAGTTGTTCAGTTTCTTTAGTTGTTAAGATGTTAAGTTCTGTATGCAGGGCTTGCCTTTTCCTGTGAAGAGCTTCACTTGGACGCCTGGCTTGTTCTTCATCTATTCTAGTAATTTCATTTCTTAGCTCTGACACTTTCTTGGTTTCTAATTTATTTCTATGGGAAAGATATGAAATAATCTGGCCTCTTAAGAAGGCCTTTAGAGTTTCCCAGAGTGTTCCTGCAGAAACCTCTGTAGACGTGTTTGTCTCTAGGAAGAAGCTGATTTGTTTGGATATAAATTCTGTGCAGTTCTCGTCTGCCAATAAAAGAGGGTTAAGACGCCATCTGCGAGGTGAGTACGAGGGGCTTATTGATTTTAGCTCCAAGACTAGAGGGGCATGGTCAGAGATAACAATTGTGTCATATTTGCATGATTTAATTGTAGGCAGGAAATTATTATCTATAAAAAAATAATCAATTCTTGAGTAGCTATAATGCACTGGTGAGTAGAACGAATATGTTCTTGAGTTTGGGTTAAGAAACCTCCAGGGGTCTGATAAGTTGTGATCATTTAAAAACTGTGTAATTATCTTTGCAGTATTAGATGTCGTCCCCCCTGTCACAGGAGTCCTATCTAAGAGTGGATTTAAAACACAATTAAAGTCCCCAGCCATTATAATTTTATGAGTGTTCACATTGGGAATGGATGCAAATAGATTTTGCATGAATTCCTTATCATCAGCATTGGGTGCATAAACATTTATCAAAATCATTTTACTGTTATATAAGTTGCCCATGACCATCACATATCTCCCTTCAGGGTCCGACACTACCTCTGATGCTACAAATGGAACTGTTCTATGTATAAGAATTCCCACCCCTCTAGTTTTCTTTATAAAGCTAGAATGGAACATTTGGCCAGTCCAGTCTTTTTGTAATCTGAACTGATCCTTGGTTAGTAAGTGGGTCTCCTGTAAAAATACTATTTTAGCGTTTAAGCCTGTTAGGTGAGAGCATACTTTCTTTCTCTTTAATTCGTGATTCAGGCCTTTAACATTCCAGCTCACAAAGTTAACTGTCCCATCATGGAGACATTGATTCTGAGTTTTTAATGTCATTTTATAGTTTTAATTGGTAATATGGCAGTTTTAATCTTAGTTTCAAGATTCCCCAGGAGTTGTTGCATGTTAGCCTGTTGCTGCATTGATATTTATAATTTTAAGGATTATAAGAATAGATTAGATATAACCTGCTCTCCTTCTCTCCCCCCTTTATCCCCCCACCCCCCCATTTTGCCTCCCCACATGAGGCTAGACCCCACTTCGCAATGTTCCAGTCCTCTGACATACGAAGAGACAGAGCACGTCCAAAACAAAACAAACCCCACCCTGCAGCGGCGTTACAGAATTAAAACAGAGATATCTTTTACAGTTAAATCCTTAATACTATCTGCCGAAAATGTTCTCATTAACAATATTTAAGCTTGAAATAATCTTCAGCGCTTTTAAGTTAAGATATTAAGATTAAAAAAAAAAAAAAAAAAAACAACCCTGGGAGTGATTTTAAAAACTAGTCTAGGATAAACCTGGTAATTCATACTGTAATAGTATAATGGTAATTGTATAAATAGTAGAACAAGCATTAAACCAAGGGTATGAAGTTAAACAGTCTACTTTAAGGTATAGTAAAATAAAATAAATAAATAAAGAAATAAAAAAAGAAATAAAAAAATAAATAAATAAAACGAATCCTACTTTAATCACTTCCACATTTTCACACACGTCTATAACTCTATAACTCTGATTAAAACATAAACATATAACATATAAAGTCCAGATAAAAACAAAAAAAAAAAAAAAAAAAAAAAAAAAAGAAAATAAGAGATGTATAATTATAATACCAGTCTCTTTAAACATGGATCCAGCGATCAGATCATAGGTCTTTCCCGTGCCTTGATAGAATACGGCTCTTTAATTTTAATTAACTTTCAAAAAAGTGTCGGAAACAGCTTCTTTAATTCTTTTTCAGCTTCTTCTTTGCTGAAGAAAATATAATGTCCATCTTGAACTTCCACTTTCAGTTTGGCAGGATACAAGAGGCTGTATTTGATATCGGCTTCCCGTAGCATCCTTTTAATGTCGTTGTAGGATCTGCGTTTTGCAGCTGTTGATGGTGAGAAGTCGGGAAAAATACGAATAAGATTATTTTCGAATATAATCTCTTGCTTGTGTCTGAGAAGTGTCATCACATCAAGCTTACATCTTAGTCGTTCGAAGCGGACAATAAAAGACCTAGATTTAAAGGCGCTTGGTATCTTTGTGCGATAAGCCGTGGCTATCTCATTGTCGAGTTTAAAGTCATCTCCAATTATTTTAGACAGTAATTCTACTGCAAATTTCACTGGGCTTGAGCTTTCTCGTTTCTCAGGTATACCCTCAATTCTTATATTATTTCTTCTGCACCCATCCTCCAGGGCTGCAAGTCTGTCTCCAAGTTTTTTGTATTCCGAGTTCGCAGCTGTGGCTTTTTCATCGGCGTTAGATGCCATGTGTTCCGCTGTTTCCACTCGAG
The DNA here is from genome assembly GCF_900747795.2 of Erpetoichthys calabaricus. Classification (NCBI taxonomy): domain Eukaryota; kingdom Metazoa; phylum Chordata; class Cladistia; order Polypteriformes; family Polypteridae; genus Erpetoichthys; species Erpetoichthys calabaricus. The sequence goes on from NC_041395.2 coordinate 200,910,908, forward strand.
CCGTGAGTCCCTGCTTAACGTCTTCCAGCTGATCTGAAACGTCATTAATATGATCATCAAGCCTTTTCAGTTTGGAGTTAGTTTCTTCAATGTGTTCCACTAATTTCTCCAACATGCCTTTAAAGTTCACGTCGAAACGTTCAAATAGACGCGTTTCCTTATCTTTGTTATCCTTCTTGAGCTCAGTGGCCACCTTCTTAAGATCATTTGTGTTATCTTTCTTAAGCTCATTCATGGCCGTAACCATGGCAGTGGCCAGTGTAGTGTTCATCTCTTTCTGTGTAGCTATCTGTGTAGCGATCATCTCTTTCAGTTCGGACAGTTCGCTTCTGCTTTCGTGTTCCGCAAGTGAAAATGCAGCTCCTGTTACAGGCTCGCGATGAGTAGATGAGAGCACGTCCTGCAGAGCCCTTTCTAGTCTCGAATGATCCTCAGAAATCGGCGATCCCTCGCGACCTGTATCACTTGCGCCTTCGCTCCCATTTTCACTCTCGACTGGAGACGATACAATGGAGCGGGGCCCCAGGAATTCTGCGCACTCTTCTGCCTGTTCCAGGTCAGTCTCTGTGATGCCATACCTTACACTTGCACTCAGGCCGGAAGTCTGTCCGGACTTCGATGCAGCTTTAAGTTTCTTTTCCGGTTCTTTCTGACTTTTCTTCTTGTTACTCATGCTTGCATATTGTAGTGGAAGTTCCTTGGTCGGGTTAAATACAGGATACCTCTAAATAATATGAAATACGTCGGAAAATAAAGCCGCTGCTAGCGGAGCTCTGCTTCAGACGTCCATCTCCTATAAACGGACGAAACCAAAATCAGTACGAAACTTGATCGGGAGCCAATGAAGCTGCTGCAAGACCGGAGTAATATGGTGAATAGATGGGGTTCGAGTGATGATAAGTGCTGCAGAATTCTGGACTAATTGAAGCTTATGAAGAGATTTATTAGGGAGACCAAAGAGGAGTGAATTGCAGTAGTCCAGCCGAGAAGTGACAAGATTATGAACAAGAATGGCAGTGGTATGAGGAGTGAGGGAGGGGTGAATGCGATTAATATTACATAGGTGGAAGTATGCAGACCGGGTGATGTTATTAATGTGACATTGGAAAGATAGAGTACTGTCGAGGATGACACTCAGATTCTTGACCTGAGATGATGGGGAAACAACAGAGTTATCAATAATAAGAGAAAGATTATAGGATTTGGATAATTATGATTTTAAACCAATGAGGAGAACCTCAGTTTTGTCACTGATTAATTTAAGAAAATTCTAAGAAAACCAGGATTTAATTTCAGAAATGCAGTCAATAAGCGAGGGTGGTGGAAAAGAGGAGGTGGGTTTACTAGCAAGGTAGAGCTGGGTGTCATCAGCATAACAGTGAAAATTAATGTTATATTTGCGAAAAATATTGCCAAGGGGAAGAAGGTAAATAATAAAAAGAAGAAGCCCCAGGATAGAGCCCTGGGGCACACCAGAAGTAACAGCGGTGGGTTGGGATGTGAAGGTTTTAAGCTGTATGAACTGAGTGCGGCCTGAGAGGTAGGATCTAAACCAATCAAGTGGAGTATGAGTAATGCCAATCAAAGATAATCTATTAAGGAGAGTGGTATGACAAATAGTATCAAAGGCCGCACTCAGATCAAGGAGGATGAGAATAGTGATTAGACCAGAGTCAGCAGCCATAAGGAGGTCATTGGTAATTTTAACAAGTGCCGTTTCTGTACTATGAAGAGGGCGAAAACCAGACTGGAACTTTCCATATAGATTATTGTGAGATAAGTGGGTGTGAAGTTGGATAGCTACTATTTTTTCAAGAATTTTGGAGATAAAGGGCAAGTTAGAAATGGGGTGAAAATTATTGAAATTAGTAGGATCAGCACCAGGTTTTTTAGTATTGGGGTTATAGCAGCAGTTTTAAAAGATGAGGGAATAATACAAGTAGTAAGAGAAGAGTGAATGATGGCAGAAATGAGAGGGACTAAAGAGGGGAGGCAGGCTTTAACCAGAACTGTAGGCAAGGGGTCCAGCTGACAAGTAGATGACTTGGACTTGCAGATGAGATCTGAGATTTCAGAGGAAGTGGGAAGCTGGAAAGAAGAGAAAGAGTGAATAGGCAAGTGTAGTTCAGAAGGAATACAGAGAGGATCTGGACCAAGGTGCTGATGTATCCTTTGGATTTTCTCATTGAAAAAAAGACATAAGAGAATTAAAGAAAGCAGTTGAGTAAAGGTAAGATGGTAAGGGGTCTGGGGGTTGTGTAACATTATTAAGTAAAGAAAACAAAGACTTGGTGTTACCTGTATTACAAGTAATTAACTGAGTGTAATAGTTAGATTTGGTTTGGGCTATACAATCCTTGTAATAGAGTAGATGATTTTTATACATCTTTTTGTGGACAAAGAGTCCGGATTTTTTAAACAACCTTTCAAGTTGCCTGCCCTTAGCTTTCAGAAGCCGAAGTTCAGGCGTAAACCAGGGGGCAGAAAAAGAAAAAGAAACAGATCTGGTTTTTAGCGGAGCAAGAGAATTAAGAATACCATTAAGACAAGTGTTATAATATGAGACCAGTTCTATGGGAGTGGATAAATTATAAAAGTCCATTTGGGAATCAATTCTAGAAGACAGCAAATTCAAGTTAATATTCTTAATGTTACGAAAGGCTATGAGACGTGGAAGCTTAGGAACAGAAAAGGTAAGTTTGGCATTGAATGAAAGGAGAAAATGATCGGTTATAGTGAGTTCATCTGCTGTAAGATCAAATGGAACAACACCAGAGCAGCAGATCAGGTCCAAGATATGTCCTTTACAATGGGTAGGAACATCAGTGTGCTGCTGGTATCCAAAACTCTCCAGGCAAGATAAAAAGTCTCTAGTAAAAGGGATATTGATATTGTCCAGATGTATATTAAAATCCCCCAGCAGAATTATATTTGGAGTAATTATAGATAAATGGGTAAGGAAGGTAGCAAGATCGTTCAAAAAATTGTTGTTTGACTTAGGAGGACGGTAGACAGTTGCAATGATGGTAGGAACTGGCCCAGACAGTTGACACACAGTTGATTCAAAAGAGCTAACAGCAGGAGCAGGCAACGGCAGGACTTTCCACCACACCTCCTCCACGGCCAGAGGCACGGGGTTGACAAGTGTAAACAAACCCCGGTGGGGGGGTGCATTCATTAAGTTTTGAAAAGTCTTGAGGTTGCTGCCAAGTCTCAGTTAAACAGAGAAAGTCAAACTTACGATCAATGAGGAGATCCTGAATGAGATGTCCTTTGCTCGTGAGTGAGCGGATGTTCAGTAGACCAAAGCTTACAATGTTGCTGTCGCATTTGACAGTGGTGTTAGTCGACCGAGCTAAGCTGGCCAACATGCTATGGTCAGCGTTCCTATCTGTGTTATGCGGAGGGTGCCGAAAATCAGACCAAAAAGAGCTAATTCCTTTCGAGGCCTTCGTTCGGAATCTCCAGCGGGACCCACGGAAGTATGACGTTCGGGTCTAAATACAGTACTGACAGCAGAGGCACAGACTGGAAAAGATGCAGTCGAAGAAGCTCAGCAGCTGGGTACTGGAGGAGGCCAGTCGCAGGTTGGATAACGAGCGACAGAAGACTCCAAACAAACATTAACCAGGTGAATATCCTACCAGTCCACATTGTAGGCAAGGAGGCCACAGGCAGCTCAGGCGTCCAGAGAACAAACCGGTAAGTTTCAAACGAAACGGGGGTTAGGCTGAAGCTAAATGCATACACAGCATATACAGCCATGCAGAGATGTCAGCAAAAATGGCAAAAAATACCATCAAAATCACTAGTCATAGCAAAATCAATAGTCTAGTTACCGGCAAGCAGCAGCGACCAGTCCCACCAGCGTTCACTCAAACCGGAAGGGAGCAAAATAGTGCAAGGTAGACCTGACTCAGTGGACAAACACATACATATATAAACTTGTCATTAGTAGTGCTAGCTGCTCTTTCCCCCCTTCCTGTCAGTTCTAATTAACATGTCGGAGCAGGAGGTACATAGTAGTATTGCGCAGCACATTATTATTACATTTTTGACAAATGAAGGAGTCATTCCATCTCAGATTTATTCGAGACTTAAAAAACAGTTTGGGGATGACTGTCTCTCTCTCTCAGTCTAGAGTGTACAATTGGTGCAAGTCATTCAGACAGGGACTATCATCTCTTTGGTCCACCTAAGGAATTTTTAGGAGGGAAGAAATTCAAGCGGAATGAGGAGGTTATTGACGCTGTGCAAGAATGGGTCAACATGCAGACAAAAGACTTCTCCTCTTCGGGAATTAAGAAGCTTCCTGAGCACTGGAACAAATGTATTGCAGTGGCAGAAGACTCTGTAGAAAAATAGTGTGTAAGTCGTTTAATTGATTTCAATAAATAAAGCATAGCTCATAAATTCCTGTTTATATTTGAATGTACCTCATATATCGCACCCCAACCAGCCCCGACATAACACACAACCCCAAAAGTGGCTGGCGGAATATAATAATAAAAGCAGCAGCAATAAATATATAATACAAACACTCCCTTATCCCTACACTGATCACGAAACAGATGCGACACACAGAAAACACAAAAAACACATTAAAGTCTAAAAGAGTAAATGGAAGATAAGTAATGAAAGTGAACATTGTCCGGTTGGAATTGTCCTATGGTAAAGATCACACAGATGTAATGGTGGTTTCCTTCTTCACCAAACAACAAAAAACAGTCTCACCATCCCCTCCTCAGCATGTCGGGATGATCCTGAACTATGGGGTTTGCGTAGTGATGGTGAAGCAGTTGGATGTCTGGCATCGGCAAGCAGCAAGCAAGGAAAGGGTATATATTCTATATCAGTGTCTATCTTCGGTTTGCAGTGAAGTGTCCAGGTTGTAACTGATCCTCTTGTTTTCTTTAGTCCTCTTGTTTATATGGAATTGATGGGTAGACAGGAAAATTACCTTGAGGGGTCACGGCTTTACAGCGTACTCCTTCACCCTTTGTTTCCAGGGGCAAACATTTAAACAGACACAATAGACTATGTAAACGGGACAATGCTGCAAAAGATGTGACTCAGCACAAAACACATTAAGACGTCCCCAATTCATGTAGCACCACTACATGTTATACTTTTGTCTTTTACATTTCTACTTTACATTTGATGCTCACCTTTAAATAATCATAAGGACAGGTTACTTCTGGGTGGTCCTCAATATCAAAACTGTCATCAAACTCCAGGTTTATAATAAATCCTTCTTCCAGTTCAATCCTGTATAGGCAGTCTGAGCTTTTGGGGTAAGGGTTAGGAAAGTCTGAACTGGTGATGATGCCACTCTGTTCAATGAATATGTTGTCACTGCATTCCACTAGAAAAAATGAAGCTCAGTGAAAATACATGTTGGAAAAAGGAACTATTAACAGTATATAAAACATTCAAGCCTTCTAAAGGACACTTAGATACATAGAGCTTCATGTAGGATGTACTGGTTTGAAAGACTGAGTAGATAAAAAGATGGTAAGGAGCTCTGCAACAAATGTCTGGTTACTAAGAAAATGAAATAACAAAGAAAATTAAATATTTTATAGGTCACATGAATGTGTCAATATTATGAGGCTGAAGATTATAGAGTAAACCATATCCTGCAAGTGGTTTAAAAGTTTTTATGAGCTACATCTCACAGCACCTTACATATAGTGTCCTCCATAATGCTTGGTACAAAGACACATTTTTCCTTGAATTTCACCTCTGCTTCACAGTTTAAATTTACAAATCAAGCAATTCAGACCTGAAAAAAATGCACACTGTAGGTTTTAATTTAAGGGTTTGAATATATACCCTTATATAATCTGCATTCATTTTGGTCACACCATGTAGAAGCGGTAAATTTTTTTCTATATCAGGATGAAGCACTGTTCATTGAGTTCGGAGGCACTTACTGGCACGTACATGTACATGATTTCCACAGAATTATAAAGCTACCAATATTCTTTAACCTGTGACTTCGTGTTTTGCAGATAAGACCTTAGCAAGGACTTTTCAGACAACTTGCTATCTTACAATTTTATGAAATAACTAGCCAAGAGATGGTAATAAATGTAAAAATATTTGATATATTTTGCCCTACTTGTACCTCTAGTGTGCCTCATACACCTTTCCTCTTCATCTGCATGTGTCTGAACCTCTTGCCCAGCACTCCTTCTCTCCCATAAAGCCTGCTTCTCAGACTCTGTCATTTCAAGGTACCTAGCTCAAATCCTGTCCGCTTTTTGACCAACACAAATGGTGGACAGGTCCCCATTACCCGCTGTGAAAACAATTATATTCTTGTGAATACTTTTAATCTGAGACTCTCAGTGTGTATCCTACTGCTTGACTCCTCCTCCTGTGCCTTAACCTTTCTTATCTGTTCCTTCTTCTGTTGTTTGCAAAGCCAAGTTAACAATTCAGACCAAAACCAAACTAACCAACCAGACTGCTTGATGGACCAGATACACACACACATACACCTCACACGGTAGTTATTTTTAAAACAACTTGCAGTTTACCAAAAATATGCTTTTTTGATTTTTTTTGCATAGAGATTAGTTTATAAATATGAAACAGTATTTTATTTTTTTGGGGTCTAAACCTGCACAATGTACAACTGGCTTTCTTATTTGTGGTGGACATGGAATACTGATATATGTTTTGGAGATTCTGCAAAAACTCACCAGACTGAGACAAACTCCTGTGAACTGTAATATCCTAGAATCAGAAACACCTGAGTTTAATAAACCTCTTTAGTGTTAGACCTGAGCATTACTCGGGCTGCGAAATCTGTGCTAAAAGTGTTAGTCCCGAGTGTCACTCAGGGAACTGTACAGATGCATCTTGTGTAAGCGTTAGAACCAACAATCATTCGGCCTGTAACAGTGCATTCAGCGTAAGTCTCAAGCATTACTCAGGTAATGTTATAGGCGGGTCTTGCTAAGCATTACGTCTATGCATCACATGGGCATGGGGGTCGGTGCATCTTCTCCTCTCACCTGTAAGTGTGATCAGTAACCCCCTCCGTAATAATGGCGTCTTGTAACAAACATTTTTCAGCATCTCAGGTGTTGCATGCTCTTGCTAGTGATACAAGAAGTGATATTGAGGATTTTCTCATCAGCAGTTATGAGGAAGTAAATCTGTCTTCAGGTGGTGAAACAGAAACGGACAGTGAATCCGAAAGTGATTCTGATGAATCCAAAAGTGATCCTCATGACTGGCTGTCTGTTGACCCTGCTTCAAATAAACCAGCACACCTCGTTTTGATTTTGTGGTGCAGCCAGAAATAAAAGTGGACGTTGACATCCAAGATCCACTCACTTATGTGAAGATATTCCGGGATGATGACGTGATCAACAGAATTGTTGTCGAGACGAATCGTTATGCTGAGCAAATAACAGTACACCTAAGCAGTTTTCTCACTTAAAAAGATGAGAACCAGTAACTGCTGATGATATCTGGGCCTCTTTAGGCTTACTGATATTGCAAGGACTTGAAGTAAAACCTGAGCAGCGATGGTACCATTCTTTGGAGAAATTATGTCAGAGTTTAGGTTTTCACTAATTATGAGATATCTGCACTTTATCAACAATGAAGACTTTGACTTGAATACCAATCTAGTACCCAAACTGAAGAAAATTTGGGATATATACCAGGCCACTGTAGCAAAATTTCGGAGCGTACCATTATTTCGGCATTGATGAAAGGCCGTCATGGATACAGTACATCGCGTCAAAAAGAGCAAGGTTTGGCATAAAGTTTTACAAGCTCTGTGAATCTAAACCGGGATACATTTGGAATTCAGTTATGTATTCAGGGAAAGGGACAAAGTTTGATCTAAAATACAATCAGTATGGCCTTGCTACGTCATCGATGCTAACCTTTATAGATGCTCTGCTGGATCAAAGTTACTGTGTAACCTTTGAGAATTTTTATACTTCATCAGAGCTCTTTGACATCTTGATGCAAGGAAAGACTGTACTGCAGTGTACATACCGCAGCAACAGTCATGGTACAAGCAAAAGGCAAGAAGTAGATTACAAGGCCTTGTGCTGTGGTTGACTACAATAGCACGATGGGCAGCTCAGATTCTGCGGATAAAGAACTGACTTTCTATCCCGTTATGTGGTGGCAACAAAAGAAATGTTATAAAAAGGTATTTTGTCATCTGGTGGAACAGTACATTTGGAATTAATTTGACCTTTTACAAATTAAAAGCTGGCGAAACTGTATCTCATGCAAACTTTACATGCCAGGTTGTAGAAGAAATCATTGCTGTCCACACTATCACTAAAGAGACGCAGACCCGGAAAATTGCGGATCAATCTAGAGCATCTTATTGGTAAACATTTCATTGTTTATACATCTCCAAAAAAAAAAAAAAACCCAGAATCCAATTAGTACATGTGCAGTGTTCTTTTCAAAAACTGATACATCTGGAAAGGAAAACTGAAAAGAAACACACTATTATTGTCCTGAATGTGATCGTTGGATTGTTTCGTTCACCATGCTTTAAGATTTACCACATAAAGAACTCATTTGAGACTACAGTAATCCCTCCTCCATCGCGGGGGTTGCGTTCCAGAGCCAACCGCGAAATAAGAAAATCCGCGAAGTAGAAACCATATGTTTATATGGTTATTTTTATATTGTCATGCTTGGGTCACAGATTTGCGCAGAAACACAGGAGGTTGTAGAGAGACAGGAACGTTATTCAAACACTGCAAACAAACATTTGTCTCTTTTTCAAAAGTTTAAATTGTGCTCCATGACAAGACAGAGATGACAGTTCCGTCTCACAATTAAAAGAATGCAAACATATCTTCCTCTTCAAAGGAGTGCCCGTCAGGAGCATATAAAGTCACAGAGATAGAGAAAAGCAAACAAATCAATAGGGCTGTTTGGCTTAAGTATGCGAAGCACCGCCGGCACAAAGCTGTTGAAGGCGGCAGCTCACACCCCCTCCGTCAGGAGCAGACAAAGAGAGAGAGAGAGAGAGAGACAAAGTTTGTTTTTCAAGCAAAAATCAATACGTGCCCTTCGAGCTTTTAAGTATGCGAAGCACCGTGCAGCTTGTCGTTTCAGGAAGCAGCTGCACAAAAGATAGCAACGTGAAGATAATCTTTCAGCATTTTTAGACGAGCGTCCGTATCGTCTAGGTGTGCGAACAGCCCCCCTGCTCAATCCCCCTACGTCAGGATCAGAGAAAGTCAGCGCAAGAGAGACAGAGAAAAGTAAGTTGGGTAGCTTCTCTGCCAATAGCGTCCCTTGTATGAAATCAACTGGGCAAACCAACTGAGGAAGCATGTACCAGAAATTAAAAGACCTATTGTCCGCAGAAATCCGCGAACCAGCAAAAAATCCGCGATATATATTTAAATATGCTTACATATAAAATCCGCGATGGAGTGAAGCCGCGAAAGGCGAAGCGCGATATAGCGAGGGATTACTATATATACTGTTTTGGCATCATTAATAGTAATATTATTACTGTTATTATTTTTATTATTGTTCATTTTATATTATTTTTATCATTACTATTAATATTTGTATCAGTTATATATACTTTTGTAATTTAATTAAAATGTAATTTTTCATGCCAAAAAAATGTATAGCTTTTTACATGTTTTTTGGAATAAAATGCAACACTAAGATGGTTGTTTTGTAAGCATGTTCACACTTGTTATAAAAATGCTCAGCCTCCACGTCATAAATTTTTCATATTTCAAAGGAATTAATTCAAATTAATAGTTAATACAAGTCCACCTTTAATCATTCTTGTCCAAAGATCACATTATTAGTACATGTTTTTGGTGTCTTTTATTATATCTGACTCTATGAATAATTTTACATACCTAATATGTTACATTTATTCAGAGTTGGTAGGAAGTTACATTTTTTTATGATTCAATGACAGACAAACTTTTTCACCAAATTGTCAGGATCTTACTAGTTTTTGTTCTGAGTAGTTTTGTTCACTTTTTTGTATTATTGTTGTTCATACCCTTTGCCAATCCCATGATACTGTCAGGATGAATGCTATCATTCCACTGCCATTATAGAAGACGTCAGTGCACATGGATGGGTTTCAGAACTGCATGTTTAATAAAAAAAAGGACTCTACAATTTTTCTGAACTTTTGAAAAAGAAAACAAAGTATATTTTGAGTTTTCATGAATTATGACTAGCTTTTTGGTTTTAACTGTTATTCTCCTTCCTATTTTCAAACCTGGACCCTAGCTTGTTTCGGAGTTCTCTTTCAAATTATCCCTTAAGTAATTATTACTTTTTATATAGACAGAAATATTCATAAATTGCTGGAACATGTCATTTCACCAAACAATCATAACGCCAACCTTTAACCCTTACACAAGAAATCTACCCATGCCTCACAAATAAGAAGCCTTAATATTTAGGTTTTCTTTTATTAATGATAAAGGATGCTATACATCTTAGTCAGCATCACAACTCTGCACACATTCATGGTCTCTAAAATACTTTGGAAAACAGACTTGCTATAAGAGCAGCAAATTTGGAGAACATCACATTTTACAGTCAGGGATTAATAGAGATGTTGACAAAAATGAGAAACCTTTATATTCAAAGATTTAAATTAAACAAATGGCAGTTCACTTACTGCCATCCTTTCACGTTACAAATTGTTAAATGGCATACTGTGCTATAATAAAGGCCAAAAATATTAGTCAAGTAGGGCTAACATGAGTGATGGTTACTATACACTTTTGACAGAATGCCAACATTGTTATCAATTTATATAATAAAACCTTTGATTGAATTGTTGTTTTTAAAGTTTAGGATAAACATGCAGACATACAGCGAATAAGCAAATATACTGATATGGTCATATATTTTTTTACATGTGCATTTTCATTTTTAGAGGTTTCTCCTTCATTTGGAATTGTTCTTTCACTTTTATGTTTTTATTGTTCTGATGGTGACCTCATCTGCTGTCCTTTTGTGGTTGTCATCATTTTTGTTTATAGAAATAATGTAATTGCTAACACATGTCCGTAATGTATATAGTATATCAGACTTAAACCTAGTACATAAATAGTTTGCCACAGTGTCTGCATTCACCAGGAAGCTTTTATGCATTCCAAAGACCGGTATACTCTTGCTATATTTCAGGCAGGGTTCTTCCACATCTATGCATATTTTATTTATTGCTTGTGTTAACTTTGTTGATTGCTTAATTTCTTCATGCTTAATCATCTTTTGTGCCATGTATTTTGTCGGTAGCTACTCAAGAGACAGGGCCACCTGCCCATCATCGTCAAAGGACTGCCCTCAGCCATTCCTTTGCAGTTCATTGTAAATGTGGTTGTGGTGTGGTGACTTATCTTAAGTTTACTCTGTCGGTTTATTTTGAACCCTTGTGCTGTTTTTTGACTTCACCATCTGGATTGTGCATTTGGAGATTGTTTGCCTCTGGTTTGCCTATTTTGAAGGAACTGCCTTTGTTGCCTTTGTGTTCCTTAGAGCTTATTTTTATTCAACAGAAATGTTTGTTAAAGAGAATTTTTTTTATTTTTAAAGATTTTTTATTGCCCTCTTTTGTAACTAGTGGTGTTTGATAGTATTTCTCGTTCTAGTGGACATTTTTGGAATTGTTGGGGACTTTTGTGCTTGAATACTCTTTAGTTCATAACAATCATCAGGGAGGTTGTTCAGTGCCATCGTCTCCTTTTACAGATTACAGATGAAACAAGGCAAAGTACAAATGCCGACATTACATTTAAATTTACAATAAAGAAAACAGACTCTAGATTTGTTATAGATATTATAGAAATAGATTGACTAAGATTTCGGTCAAAGGCACTTTTTTTTCTTTATGAAGAAATTTAAATCACTGCTGCTCATTTAACTTTTTAAAATTTTTATTTAAACTTTTAATGTTAGCTGTTTGGATATCCTTAAAGATTTATATTTTGAATATTTACCTGTGGTTATATTACAAACTGGATAGTATAGAGTATATTTGTGGTTCATATATGTCTCATTATAGCAACTGACATTAAAATAAATCATTTAAAACATCTCCGATAGTGGACTTTTATTTTTTAAATGACAATAGTTTATGTTCTGTTTCAATATAAAATGTGGTAAAATGATTTCAAAGTAGAATAGTGTTTTTTTTAATTGCCTCATTTTAAAAATTCCATGATAATTGTGGTCACCATAATTATATGAAATTTGTATCTTTTCCCATTCCCAGTTTGATTTTTTATCATGTTAAATTTGCTAAATCTCGATTCTGACTATGGTGCTGTTAGGTTTGCCTTTTTGGCAAAAACAATTTTGTTAATTTTTTTTTTTTTTTGCACTTGGTTTAGTTTTGTTCAATTTGTTTTGAATACTTGAATAATTCTTTAAAGATTAAAGGAACTTTGTCTAGATCTGTGGGCCAGGGATTTCTTTACAACTTTTCCTCTGTCTTTTGTGGGTAATCTTATTTTAAAGCCTTTACCCCATTTTGGGGCCTGTGCAGGGATGTAGTCTGACTGTTGGTGAGTTGGTGAGGCTTACTCTGTTGAGAAAAACCTAGAAAAAGTGCTCATCAAGCTGGTGGTTTTTCAAAATCTGCAACCACTTTTCAAGTGGCAGGATCATAACACCTAGCTTTGGGATAAATCACTATACGTCTTTCTTAATGACTTTGCTTGGTACTCACTTGTCTATTTGCCAGTCAGACCTGCTTTCACCAAAGTCATTGTAAAAAGAAAAAGCCTAACCCTTTAGGCACCCTGTCTACAAACTCAAAAGGAATGCTTATGGCTCACACATTCCCAAAAATGGGGAAAAGGCTTTCAGCAAGCAAAAAATATACACAAAAGGATGACAGGGAAACAAACAAACAAAACCTTTGGCCTAAAAATCAAATAAGTTCTTATTTTAATATTTAAATATTTTATTTAAATCATTTAAAAGGACAGAAGAAACTAAAAGGTAGGAGCAATAAAATAAGCAAAGTACTAAAACAGAACAAATCCAATAACAGAAACCAGAAGCAGTACCTTGTAAGAATAGCAGGGATCAAAAACAAACAATACAAATCTAAAAAAACAGAACAAACCAGAAGACAGGAATAACTGCAATGTTGAGACATTCAGGATACCAGCTGTGTGTGTGTGTGTGTGGTTTTTTTTAAGTCTGTGTGTGTGTGTGTGTTTTCTTTTTTTTTTTTTAAGTATGGCTGGGGGTGGTTCTCCAGTTGTAGTATTAGGTGGTACTACCACCATTTACTCCAAATAGATGAGACACGGCAAAAACAAAGATGGCTAATACATATAAAACTAAACTAAAAAGTGAAAAACAAAATCATGATCAATAAAAAAAAACACAAATCCTAGCTGAACCATTCCACTAGTTTCCTTTTGATCAGTGCAACGTTCTCTCAAGGAAGATTCCCTTTTCATTTGGAACTTGATGCTAGATTGATTAGTTAGTCAGTCAGTCATTGTCCAATCCTCTATATCCTAACACAGGGTCACAGGGGTCTGCTGAAGCCAATCCCAGCCAGCACAGGGCGCAAGACAGGAACAAGTCCCGGGCAGGGCACACACACACCAAGCACATACTAGGGACAATTTAGGATCACAAATGCACCTAACCTGGATGTCTTTGGACTGTGGGAGGAAACCGACGCAGACACAGGGAGAAAATGCAAACTCCACATAGGCAGGACCCGGGAAGCGAACCCAGGTCTCCTTACTGCAAGGCAGCAGCGCTACCAGTTATTTTATTTCCCAGTTGCATCATTCAAATAAAAAGTGAATTTTTCATTCTTAGAAAAAAATTACAACAGATAAACTATATAAAGAAAACATTTTAATATACTCATTGCCACTGTTTCTAATTTTTAAACATAGTTTGATTTGCACTTATCCTTTTTTTAAAAAAAAGTTTGATTGTATAGTTGCTGGTTACTGAATCAATAGTAATGATGGAATCAGAACTTGCATCCTCAGTACTGTGAAGCAGCAATTCTAATTGTTGTGCCCACTTGCAGAGCTGAACGAGTTGTAAAGGATTTCTATGTCCATCTGCATTGTGTAACTTTTACTTTTCATCCATCCATTTGTTTCACAGAATGCAAAGACATGAGAGTGCTCTGAATACACAAAACACTTTAATGCCTTTGTGTACCCATTCCTCTTCTCCAAACCTTTATTTTATTAATAACAAAACAAACACAAAGTAAAATAGAAAAAAAATAACATGGTCACAAATAAAAACAGAAAAGTCAAACAATTATGGAACAATTTCTAAAAGAATTATCCAGTTCCTAACGGGGATGCCTGTACATCAAAGAACACTTTTGCATATTAACAGCCATGCCTAGTCAGGTGCCTAGTGATTACAATAAAACAAGGTGCTATGGTCAGGACATATGCTTTATCAAGGATTTTCATAATGTGTTTTACAAAGCTAGGAGATTTACTACATAACACAAGAAGCTATATATTTTTATTGGGTTATCACAGAAAATGCAGATGACAGAGTAAAAAGAAGGCTACAGTACTGTTTATTCTTGTCTTCTGATTACTGCAGCCAGAAGAGGCTCCTCCACCATGCAATCTTAATTTGAAATAATTGGTTCTGAAAATACATGAATGCTGTGGTGGTTCACATGCAGCAAAGAAAACTACACTGTTCCACAGTGATTCTTGTATATAAGGTTCCTTGAAACATTGCTGTCCTTCACAACGAGAAACACCATCACAAAGTTCTTCAGAAGTTCAGAGATTTCATAAAATGATCTGCTTGTTTACACAAGCACTAATGGGTTTGCAAGCCAGAATCCAACTCTGACAGTTCATAAAACTAAGCACTTCAGAAACATAAGCTTTTCGTAAAGAGATATGGCTATCATCCACTCACAAAATGGTTAGTGATATGCTCCTGTAAATGTCACAATTTAATTTAGACCATTTGAAACCATTAGTCTATTCACATACGTTTTAATAACTTGGTTATTTACAGAAATCTGGTTTCAAAAATGCCATTTATACCTTATTCCAGTTAGAGAAACACAGATATTGGTCCCTAAGAAACCAGGTTAACACACATAGATTTTTCTGCAAGTAACTATGTAAAATATTCAACTAGGGTTGCAGTTAAGAATTTCTTAGTCTGCACATGTCTGTTGCACTCTGTTAGCCTGAGCATTTGTTTAATTCATAAATGCTTCCAGCAGGCACGGGTAGAAAACAGTGTTAGTGTTCACAAAGCTACATTTCTTAAGGTAAATGAGTGGGTAGTTTACATTCCCTCTTCTCTTGGTTCAAATCATCTGTCTCAATATTTCAGGAATTGCTGAGAAGTTATGTTGGTGAGTTGAACGTTGTCACATATGTACCAGTAGAAGGCAGCTGAAGGGCTTAAGTAATGGTAATACCACATCCGACCAGGGGGCGGCGGGGTGCACTAACTGTCTTTCTCAGTTCCCTGCAGACCATTCCGAATCCTGCCAGGTTCCAGCCCCCTTGATGACATCACATCCGGGTCCGGGCCCTCGATGACATCACTTCTGGGTCTGGGGCCCTCGATGACATCACTTTCGGGTCCGGCCCCCTCGATGACGACACTTCCGGGTCCAGCCCCCTCGATGATGCCACTTCCTATATGGGCCTTTAAAGCCGCCATCTTACCACCAAGAATTCAGTTCTGTTTTGGACTCAGTATTGCGAACATCGCTGTCATCTTTAAAAAAAACCTTTTGCAGCCAGGGATATTATAAGGGTGGCTGCCCCAAACCTTTTTATGATGTCTGGTCTGTGTTTTTATCACAGTGGCATAGCCGGCAGGATTTTGTCCCAGAAGAGACCGGGACAGGACCTAAACTTCAGCCACGCAGGAAAGTATCGGGGCTGAGTTTCTGGGTGGGGATAATATCATCCTCAAACCAATGGTCTAGTAGACAGGTTTAACCAGACTCTCAAGTAGATGATTCGCAAGGTGGTCAGCGGGGATGGGGATTTGCATACTGGGAAGTCCCACAAGCCTCTACGGGGTTCTCACCTTTTGAATTGTTATACGGTCGACAACCCCGGGGTATATTAGATATTTTGAAAGAAGGCTGGGAAGAAGAGGCGCTTCCCTCTACAAATATATTGGAATATATTGCGTAATTACGCAATAGATTTGGAAATATTCGGCCTATTCTAAAAAGTTATATGGAAAAGGCGCAAGCAGCACAGGACCATTATTATGACTGTGGCACGACGCTCCGAGAATTCCATCCAGGAGATCGTGTCATGGTGTTGGTTCACACCTTACATTCCAAATTACTCGCCGATTGGCAAGGCCCTTATGAAATTAAGGAGAGGAAAGGTCTGGTCGACTATTTGGTGAAACAACCCAATCGTCGACCAAGTGAGCGAATTTATTATGTAAACTTTCTGAAGCCATGGAAGGACAGGGATATGATCCCTCCTCCACTCAGCCATGCTCATTCTTTGCTCTAATAGACACACTTAATTTCGGCGAGGAATTAACTTTCAGACAGAAACAGGAGCTGGAGTCAGCTATCCTGGCTGTTCCAGAGGTGGTGAGTGAGAAACCCGGAAGGACCTCTCTGATTGCGCATGACATATAGACAGAGCCTGGGGTTATTGTCCGGGAGTGCCCCTATAGACTCCCAGAGGCAAAGAAAGTAGAAGTGGGGCTGGAAATCAAGCGAATGCCGGAACTAGGAGTGATAGAGGAAAGTTTTAGTCCCTGGTCCAGTCCAATCATCTTGGTTAGTAAACCTGACAGCAGTTGGAGGTTTTGCAATGATTTCCTTGTTGAGCCAAAGTGTCGATGGTGTTGAACACCCCATCATGTACCTGAGCCGGAAACTGCTGGATCGA
Organism: Erpetoichthys calabaricus; assembly: GCF_900747795.2. Classification (NCBI taxonomy): domain Eukaryota; kingdom Metazoa; phylum Chordata; class Cladistia; order Polypteriformes; family Polypteridae; genus Erpetoichthys; species Erpetoichthys calabaricus. The sequence goes on from NC_041395.2 coordinate 200,927,812, forward strand.
GAGACCAGGTATGCGGCGGTGGAAAGGGAAGCCCTGGCGATTAAATGGCCGATTATGCAGTTGAGGTACTACCTCTTGGGCCGACAGTTCACTCTTGTGTCAGATCATGCTCTTTTACAGTGGATGGCCCTTCACAACGAGTCGAATGCATGGGTCACTAGGTGGTTTCTTGACCTACAACCTTACAAGTTTTCCCTCATTCATTGTAAGGGCTCTCTCCATACCAATGCTGATGCTCTCTCTCGTGCTCACGACCTCTCAGTGCAGGTCGCCCGACCCGATGGGTCTGGGCAAAGGGGGGGGGCCTTGTCACACACGTACGAGTAGGAGGCAGCTGAAGGGCTTAAATAATGGTAATACCACATCCGACCAGGGGGCGGCAGGGTGCGCTAACTGTCTTTCTCAGTTCCCTGCAGCCCGTTCCCGAGAAATCCTGCCAGGTTTCGGTCCCCTCAGTGACATCACTTCTGGGTCCAGCCCCCTCGATGACGACACTTCCGGGTCCAGCCCCCTCGATGATGCCACTTCCTATATGGGCCTTTAAAGCCGCCATCTTACCACTAAGAAATCAGTTCTGTTTTGGACTCAGTATTGCAAACATCGCTGTCATCTTAAAAAAAACCTTTTGCATCAAGGGATATTATAAGGGTAGCTGCCCCAAACCTTTTTATGATGTCTGGTCTGTGTTTTTATCACAATAGTGCTAAGCTCAGCAGCACAATTTCTGGATATATAGGCTCCATACATGTTTTCTGATTCACAGCTGCTGTTGATGTTTAATCTTTTTAGTGCATTCTTATGCCAGAGTGTTTTGCCAAAGGTGAACTCCACAAGTGGACACTCACATGTGCCCTGTAATGGACTAGCAGTTTAATGCTGCCAGATTAAGCTTTAGCCTTGTGAACCTGATTTTAGTGGATTCCATAATACACTAACTGGTAACGCCTCTTATTTCATTAAAGTTAAAACCGCCAATAAATTTTGATTGCCATCTGTACAGATCTTAATGATTAATGATTTGTTCAAGCATGTTCATATCATATGCTTATAAAAAGGGTAGCTTCTTACATATGAAACCTTATCTTGCACTAGGAATTCCCATAGTTTATCAAGTTTCTAATACTAAATAAAAATCAGGATTTCTGTTTAGTTTATTTTTTTAAAATATGTAATTAAAGTTGTACACTGTTCACACTTAAACTGCTTTTAAACTGATGTGTTTTTCATGCTTACATTCACACAGAGATAATAAAAGTTAATTTTAAATGTAGCATTATTATTAAAGAATAATAATAAGGTTTAGGTTTAAGGTTTCTTTATTTAGTCATGTTTACACAAGAAAACATGAAATTTGCCTTCTCAGTTGCATCTAATAACAGACAGAATGAAATAAAACAGACAAATAGAAACAAGAAAGGCTAAAGTAAGGCAGTTAGATAATACATATTTACACCAAAAAAAAAAGTTACAGGATATATATCAAAACCTTAATCATTATCTCAGATATTTCTTATTGAAAAGTCGTATGGCACTAGGAAGAAAGGAGTTTCTGGAGCGATTTGTGTGGGTTTTCAAAGCGACTGTCCTTCCTGATTTACTGAACTTTAGTTCTACATGATGTCTGTCATCAGATGAGATGATTTCCAGTTTCTTTAACATTGCCCTCTGACACACACTAGACAAATCATCTACATCAGTCCCAATAACTTTAACTGCATACTTCATAATCTGCTGGAGCTTTTTTGAGTTTTGGTTTGTCAGACTATTAAACCAGGCAATGAAACTGAAAGTGATCACAGACTGGATCATACTATGGTAAAAGGACAACATGAGGTCCTTGTCTACTTTAAATAGTTTGAGTTTATGGAGGAGAAATAAGCGCTGATTGCATTTAGAGAGTAATTTTTTTTTGTATTTGTATTCCAGTTAAGATTGTTATCTAGGTAAGTATTTATATTCAGTCACTATTTCTACCTGCTCTACCAGAACTACAACAGGTGAACATACAGATTTTTGTCTTTTAAAATCAAATATCATTTATTAGGTCTTTTTTACATTCAGAGAGAGAGAGTTTTTATTGCACCAGTTTACCATACAGTCCACTTGATTTACATAGTGGCTTTCATCCTCCCCAGATATGCATCCTATGAGCATGGTGTCATCCGCATACTTGATAATGGAGCAGTGGTCATTATTCTGTCTCAGGTCACTTGTGTACAGAGTAAACAGTAATGGTGATAAGACACACCCCGGCGGACTTCCTGTGTTTGAATGAATGACTACTGAAAAAGTGTCCCGTACTTAACTGTCTGTGAACGATTTAAAAGAAAGTTCTGAATCCATAGTGTAATAAATTGGTTTACATTCATACTGTTCAATTTCCCAATCAGTATATGAGGCTGTATGGTATTGAATGCTGAAGAAAAATCCAAAAATAGTGCTCTGACATATGAACCAGGCTGATCAAGAAAGGTGTGGATTTGATGTAAGATAACAAGCAGAGCATCTTCCACACTTCTGTTTGCACAATAAGCAAATTGATTGTTATCTTGAAATGACTTTGTCTCTGTCATTAAAATGTTTTTCACCAAATGTTCAAAGCATTTCATTGGAATACAGTAGATGTAAGTGCCACTGGTCTGTAGTCATTTAAACAGCTTGGCCTAGAAACCTTAGATACAGGGGTAATGATTGATTGTTTCCACAGATTAGGTACAATACCACAAATCAGAGACCAGTTAAAAAACAAATGAAAAACTGGAGAGAGCTGCTTAAAGCAAGACTTTTAAGAGCTGACCTGATATGCCGTCTGGTCCCACTGCACTGTTTGTTTTGGCCTGCCGCAAGCCTTTCTCCACTTCAGTTAAACTGAACCCCATCACAGCAGAATTCCTGGTGTTTTTATAAAGCATCTCCTTTATTTCTGTATTTTGTGTGCTGAAATCACTTGTTTCAAAGCTGGCAAAAAAGTTATTCAGTTCATCTGCTAAAAGCTTGTGGTGTTTGTCTGCTGGAAAATTCACATTCTTTTTAGAGCCCAGTCCTGTAATTGTTTTTGACTACTTTTGTCCCTTCCAGACCTGCTTTGGATTGTTATCATTAAACCACCTCTTGATTTTTTCCCCATATGTCTTTTTATTTTGTTTAATTAACCTGTTAATCCTTTGCTGTAAAATTCACTTATCTTCTATCTTATTTTCTTGATGTGCATGTTGCTTTTCCAATAATAATGCTTTAACCTCTTTAGTGCTCCATGGCTTACTGTTTGGGTACAACTTGACAGTTTTTTCCTTAATGATGATAGACTCACAGAATTTCATATATTCACTGACAGTGTAAGTGGCCTCATTCAGTGACTGTGAGGATATCAGCATATCCCAATTTGTACTGGAGAAGCATTCCTGCAGTTCCTCTACACTGTCCTTGCACCAGTTTTGCGTTATACGTATGGCTGGTTTATCTTGTTTCAGTTTCTGTTTTTACTTCGGGAGTAGATGAATAACAACGTGGTCACACGCACCCTGGGTTGCTCTGTGATGCGATACGTAGGCACCAGGGACGTTTCCATAGCACTTGTCCAGAGTTTTGTCCCCTCTAGTGTTTATATTCACATACTGATGGCAATTTGGTAATACTGACTCCAGATTGCATAAATTAAAGTCACCCATCACAAGTTTGAAAGAACCAGGTGATTTGGTTTCTAGTTTATGAGCAGTTTCAAGAATCGATTCAGCTGCTGCTCCCACATCAGCATGCGGCGGAATGTAAATGACTGTCACAAATAGTTGTTTAAACTCCCATGGTAGATAGTATGGGCGAAGTCCGACGGTGAGTAGTTCAATATTTGGCGTGCAGATACGCTCTTTTTCAGTGATATTCCTGCACCACCTTTTGTTAATGTAAAGGCAGACCCCACCACACGTCTGCTTACCAGAAGCTGGATTTCTGTCTTGCCGTACACAAACAAATCCATCTACTTCGACTGCTGTATCCGAGTCTGTATTCTTAAACCAGGTTTAAGCACATCAGACAGCTTTCACGGTACTCGTAGAGGTATCGCGCAGATGCTCTCAGCTCGTCCAGTTTATTTCTCAAGGACAAAGGTGTTTTAAAACTTCTCCGTCTCAGACGTACTCGTAGTCCACCTCTTTTTCCTCGCTTTCTGGGTTTCAAAGATTTTAATTCGTCTGGTATATTAGTAATACACGGAGAGTAACTGGTAGCTGGTCTCACTGATAGCAGCACATGCCGGCTGTAAATGAACAGCGCCGGCCACACACCTGGGAATTCCTGCGCAGGTAGTGTGTTAGTGTCCCGTTGGATTCCAAAGGTGATAACGATCAAAAGTAAGAAACTTACGCAAATTTTATAAAGTATTTTATAGAAATAACTACTTGCAAACTAGTAAAAGAAAACCAAAGAAAACAATTTTACACAATTTAAGAACAAAAAGCAGGTACAAAACACAGAGAGATGCACTGAGAGGTCATTTTGTCTTTTTCAAAAACATTAAAATATGAAAACAGAATATATAACTAGATGGTATCAATATAAAAATATACACAACCAAATTGTATCCTCTTCATAAATATTTTGCATATTAGTCTTTAACCTGTGGACTTACAATGCTGATTTTATAATATTTATATTTTGTACTTCATAACATGTTGGTGTATATTATTTATTTTTTTCAAATATGTACTGTACAGTAATGAGAATGCTGTTATTATAAAAAAAATGCACTGATTTCATTATGCAGTGATTTAATGGTACTTGGTAGTATTATTAACATGAAATTGAGCAGCTAAAATATACCGCAAGTGGCTGTTTTAAAACATTTTGATATCTTCATGTATTCTTTTTTTGAGAATTAATGGTCCTGGGTAATAGACTAATGTAATGCAGAGCACCCAGGTGGTTTAAAGGCTGATCAGAGCATTATTATTTGTTTTCATTCATGTATAATCTGCAAATTAAAACAGCAGAAATTACAGAAATTGAAAAGAAAACTCGTTGGCACTGATGCATTCAAATCTCTATCACATTTTTTGCATCTTCTTTGTGTACCTACGTTAGATTACCATACACTTACACAAATACATGCATATGTATTAAATTTTAGGGTTATTGGCTCTTGCCTTCTACACACCGTTTTTGCAAACGCTTTTAGTAATTTCAGATGACTTTGTGGAAGTTTGATTTAGTTTATGTTAGTGTAATACACATTATTAAAAAGTTTTATTCCATAGTTCTTTTTTGATGTATGATAATTTATGTATTGATGTAGGCTAACAGAAATTGTTTAACAACGTATATTTCTTTCATTCATTGACTTTATGCTGTATGAAGATCTCTTTAAATGATTAAATGCACTATAGCACTTGATATCCAAGCAGTGTTGCTGCTAACACTCTGAAATGGAACCCACCAAGAACTCCTCCTCCCCCACCCACACACTATACAATCTGTTGCAAAATAAATTCTGTCTCTCCCATCCTTGAGCTCCTTAAGACAGACAGACACAATCAGAGCTGAACAATCCCAAATCACTTAATTCATTCAAGAGACTGAGCTGAGGGCAAGATTATCCCAGCCATAGTGAGGCCAGAACTGAATCTGAAAAGGGGCCAATTCATCACAGACCCCACTCACACTTAAAGTGGCAATTTGTTTTCTTTTAGAAATGTAAACGATTTTAAAACAGCAGACCCCATAACTTTAAAGGAATACAAAAAGTAAAATATTTGACAAGTTCCAAAAACAAGATATGGTAAGTATGGAAAACAGGTGTTACACCTAATAGAAGAATGGCAGGGATAAAATGTGGACTAAAAACAGACCAAAAGTCAAAAATCTAGAATTTTTTTCTAAGAAAAAATAACAGGAAAGTCTTATGCTAAGAAAAAACTAGAAAGCACACTATCGATTTGAACTGAGGTGTATCCACAATCTTGGGCAACCAGAAAGTGCACAGCGCTGACCTTTATACCATTGTTGACAGTAACATCACCTGCACTTTCTGACAGCACCTATATAATTCAAATGTCACCATAGTAATACGTGAACATAATTTAACATCTTCAAAATAAATTTTAACAAGAAGAAAAAATGGACTCTACATCCTCAAAAAATTTCAAACAGACACACATAAAACGAAATCACAATAAACACAGAAAAAATTAAAAGTCATATCACAACAAGATGTTAAAAATAAAATAAAGGATTCACCAAATAAACAAGGTTGCTATAAAAACAAAAACTCATCCTAAAATTACTGTTTAAAAAGGAAGTAAATTGATGTTTAAATCTTGAACATTTATATTTCACTTAAAATTCTCATATGATTTTACATGTGCCACTTTTGAACATTTTTAGACTGCATGGTGAAATCACTGGGTGACACTTTACAGAACCCACTGTGAAGAATGGTGTGATATTTTCTTGTATGACTGTTCCTGCAGTACACTAAATATAACTAAGTGCGCTATTAGCATAAGCTTGATTAGATTTTATCTTTTGACTAGTAGGCTGCCTTACAGTATACTAATCAATTAAAAGCACTAAATCTTTGCCTGATCCTCCTTTCAGAAACACAGATGCTGACTATTTCTCTGGCCTTCATTCCATGGAGCAGACATGTCTTCATCACTTCTATGATAATGTTCAACTGAGGCCGACCTGATGTTGTGAGGGATGCCGTGTCCACTGATGCCGTACTCAGGCAATGTGCAACCTCACGTAAATTTCGCTATATAACATCATTTATCTCTGTGTTGGTGAAAACATTGACATCTCCAAGCTTATCTAAAGTCACTTCACATCTAAGTAATAAAAAAATTTCTATCCTCACAATCTGCCAACTCCATTAACTCTCTCGCCATTTCTTACACACGACTTTTATCTTATTAAAAACAATTCTGTCACATGTTCCATCAAATTGACCGCGCTATGTGCATGTTGAGAACTTCAAAATGAAAATAAAAAGTGGAAAATGAAAATTCAATCAGCAGCAGGTGGCGCCAGTGCTTATTTACATTTTGCTTTTCATTTTTGCAGCTTCATTGAGGTTTAGGCTGAAAATGAAATTGCAAATTGGATTATTTCATGTTAATTAAAATTTTTGCCACATTTTTGCACAGACTTTGAAAATGAAATTGCAAAAGAGAGAATGCATTTTCATTTTTTAATTTTCATTTTCATTTTCTTTTTTGCAGAAAATAACTCCCATGGCAGTGCTACCATAAATTTGTAGATATTGGGCAACATTCCTTAATAGTTCTACTTTGAAGACCAAATTAAGAAATTTATTCAGATGTTTTCTTGCCACAGCTCGAACAGTCTGTCTTCCTTCCCATGTATCCAAAGAAATATGCAGCCAATCTTGCAAAACCATAAACACTGAGTTATTTATTGATTGGTCAATGGTAACTGATGTGCAGAATTTATAGGACCTCTCACACATGACAAACTCAAAGCCTACAGTGCCTGAGCCAATAAGCCACCCAGAAGGTGTCAGAACATATCACATACCTTGCAGGTAGTGACTTTACAACATATAGTCTTAACCTGGCTCTGGGTGGACCATGTCATTAATTTTGATGGTTCCAATGGAAAAGGGGTCCTGTTTAGCAGTATCAGAAAAACATAAGAATGATGGGAGTTTTTTAAAAAACTTATATTGTATAACTGGAAAGAAATATGTGATCGGATAGATAAAATGTTTCAAAGTCATTTAACCTTATAATGAACTAAGCGATTAAAAAAAAGGAGTGTGATTTTATTTTTCAGCAACAATCAAAACAGTTATTTTTGTGTGTTTTAAGTGTTCTTATCTTAATTAAATTACATGATTAGCATGAAACAACTACTTCACTTGTGGTTATTCTAGAAATATCTTGCCACGTTGATTTTATCAGACAAAGAATTGTTAAGAGTTTGCAATGTACACTTTGGTGCTACAAACAAGTTAAACTTTATGACATCGTACAATATATTCATATATTGCCTGAGAACTGGAACATTTTTACAAGTGTAAAAACAATTGATTTACAGCATATAATGTGTTTATTCAGCTTATAGAAAGTCAGCTTTCAAAGAAAGAAAAAACAAAAACAATACACCTGCAAACTCAAAAATGATTCTTAAAGGAATGGCAAATATTTTATATTATCTTGGTAATGCAAAAATGGATGCACAAAATTAAAAAGGGACATCTACTGAAAATGTATCACCACCACAAGACTGTCTACTCCCCATTGCATAACAAATACAACAGGGTAAAGCACCCAAGTTTTATGACAACAGTTTAAGAGTTTCAGCCCCAGGAGAATGAATTTCCTTCTGGTATGAAATATAGGAGGGACACAAGTGTTACAAAAGACTGTCAATCTTAAAAATACATTCTGCCCAGTGTCAATAATCCAGCTTCAAAATATGCCAAGAAATGTATTATTATAATTATTTTTATTATGTATTAATGAAATTTCATTACAGGATTTCTAACAGAACACAGCATGTGTGCTAAATTGGTGTAATAAATGTATGTTTAATATGTCACTGTCCTTTGTGCAAATATATCTTATAAATCTACATTTTTTTCTACTCACATGCACAGTTGACACAGAGCCAGATTCAGCACAGGAGTTCACCATTTAGAACTGCTAGGCAAACATTATAAGACAAGACAGACAGACACAACTGTGAAACAGGTAGTCAGACTAAGGACCATTGTATACTATTTTTGTGTGTCAAAGTCAGCATGAAACTGTATCCTCTTTTGCCTTGTTCAGAATGGCATGATTCACCTAAGTTGGGGCCTGCACATGAAGAAAGAGTATAAAGCCTTGGAACATTGCCCGGCACACCTTTGAAGCCAACGGACGGATGGAAGATAACGTCATCCGATCCTGAAAATCCTTCCACTGCAATGCGAAAATGGCAGACTCTACATATTGGGCCCCCACTCCCGAACTGGGTTCTTGTCATTGGCTTCCTTTGTCTGTTATGCAGTGTAAGCCGTCATTAAACAAAGCTAAGTTATTTCTCCTATGTAATTTCTTACTGCTGTATCACTAAGGGAGGGGTATTGCCTTTTTATATTGTATCTATATAGATTTTGGTTATATAACACGCCACAGTTACAAAAGAACTCATTCTCAGGGAGCTAATGCCCCCTGTTGAATACAACTGGGTAAAGATAAAACTGAATCGTAAAGTGGCAAAATTGGACGGTTCTTTTGTGAAGTTCACTGTCTGGTTTCAAAGAAACAGCATCCATATAATAAAATAAAGCTAAAACCAAAACAGCAGACTTGCTGACAGTGGCACTGTATGCAAGGGCATTACTGACTGACAAGATATTGCTTGTCATAGAGGAATAAAAAGGGGAATAAATGCTATCTATTTCTGACAACTTCTGAATGTGGTTGGAGTGATCTGGTCACAAGTGTATTTACTCCTGGCTTTTAATGTGATCAAGTGCTATCTGATTGTGATCAGATCACAAAAATGCATTTTAATGCCAGGTATAAACATGTTTGAAGGTTAGTTGAATTAGAGAGACAATTCATTTCTAGAAGTACCCAGAGAATTAGTGAAAGCTATATAAATTCAAGGCAAAAAGAACTCAAAATGCAGTTTATTGACTACTGTAATCTGCAGGACTTTTAACCAATGAATGAGGGGAAGAGACTTTATGTTTAATTATTAAGATTTACTTTGTACTGCTTCCATTGCATTATTGCTTCTCTCACGGCACCTCCATTTTGTGTCACTGTCATCAGGACACATATGATGGTTGTTACAGAGATTGGCCCTAGATGTTGCACAATTAACATCAGCAGGGAGCTGCTATAAACCTAGGCGTTTTAAATACATCAACATCAGATTTTTTAAGAAAGCTACATAAAACCCTTTGTATATGTGCATAGAAGTGCTAATTAGGATTTCCCATTTAATGACATTTGACTTTGGGTTCTTACTTTGATTCTTGGCTTACAATTTTGATCAGATGAATGATAAGTTACAACATCTGGCTTAGCATTTCCTCTTTGGTCACTTCCATTCATTCTGTTTGGCTTTCCATCATTTTCAAATTACAACCAAAAGTATATCCCACAGATAGAGTTTTTATTGTGCATATAATGACCCTATGATATGGTAAACTCCTAGGGTGGGTGTCATCTATGTTCAACATGAATCATCTCTGCTGCATTTGTCAGAGTTTCAAAAAGTATTTGATGTGCTCATTCAATCGAAGGTGGCAGTTGATCAATCATATCTTTGAATTAAGACAAAGGAATAAGCTGATCAATTAATATATTGTGATGTGTCAAATTTTAACAGCTGAGGAGGGTCGGGATGAAGCATCCCTAATATCTAGAGCCATTAGATTAAAATATAGTGATTTCTTAAAATCTTTTACGTCAGTTAAATTCTTTTTAATTGGTGAGATGAAAATCGATTTTTGTGAAACTAAAGTAGTAGACAAATCTCATTGTTCATGAAGCATATGTTCAATGATTTTCCCACCAACAGAAAAGTGAAGTATAAATGAATGAGAGATTGCTAATACAACCTGTTGGCATAAAGGCAAATGGGTTTGTTTAATGACCATTTTTAATTCACATTACATTAGAATTGGACAGAAAACACAGTTCTATGCAGGAAAGCAAATTTATATTTATCGTAATCTACCTTCACGTGGTGAGCACAATAAATTGAGCTGTGACAAGCAGTTCTGTTCTGTTGGGGAGAGTATTACTTTAGTATGTTTTGATTTATTTTAGCAATACATCCCTAATTAATAAAGTATCTATCTATCTATCTATCTATCTATCTATCTATCTATCTATCTATCTATCTATCTATCTATCTATCTATCTATCTATCTATCTATCTATCTATCTATCTATCTATCTAATTGGGAATCAGTTGATTTGTGCCTGTACTGTATGTATTCCTGTATGTTGAAGGTCTCCCAACACTTGTGAGAACTTACTGTATACATGTGAGGATCTAAATCTGACACACAATGGTGGATTCCAGTAAAATAAACAAGAATTATTTCCTTTATCTTGTTTGTTTAAAAGAATCTTCCGATTACAAAGGTGAAATGCATACAGTATGCAGTATATGCAACATGGAGTTGCCATACAGGAGTCAAATAACAAATATGTTCCAGCATCAACCTTACATCAAGATAAGTGATACGACTGCTAACCAGAAGACTAAGGGAGCTTCTAGTGCAGGAGTTTTAAAACATGGGACCAACATGCTACACTTTGTGGTCTGCATTAACCATGCCAAGGTTTATGATGTTAAACAATAAAGCTGGGTTTTAATAATTGCCTTTGAATATTGTCATGTGGCTTTTTAATAAGTACTAGCAAAATACCCGCGCTTCGCAGCGGAGAAGTAGTGTGTTAAAGAGGTTATGAAAAAGAAAAGGAAACACTTTAAAAATAACGTAACATGATTGTCAATGTAATTGTGTTGTTATTGTTATGAGTGTTGCTGTCATATATATATATATATATATATATATATATATATATACACATATACACACACACAAATATACACATATCTACATATATACATATATATATATATATATACAGTGGTGCCTCGCATAAAGAACGCCTCGCACAGCGAACGCTGCACACAACGAACTTCATTTCATGATTCATACAACGAACTTCGTTTCACACAACGAAGTCGCCCGAGCTTCCACGACCGCTTTGCCCGAGCTTCCACGACTGCTTCGCCCGAGCTTCCACGATCGCTGCCGATGTATTGCATCCTTCCGCGCAGGCACTGCAGGCAGTCGTTAGTCACTGCGCTTAACTTAAGCACGTATCGCGGCAATCTTTCTTCATTACGAATTAAATCACGCACGTATCACGGCAGTCGTCCTTTTAAGTTAAACTCAATATTTTTTTTATATCATGGCTTCTAAAAAAAGCAGGAAGGTGATTTCTGTTGAAATGAAACAGGAAATAATTAGAAGGAGTGAATGTGGGGTAAAACAGTGTGACCTCGTCAAAGAGTTTGGCCTCAGCAAGACCACCATTTTCACCATTTTGACAAATAAGGATGCAATCAAATCAGCCAAAGTAGCCAAAGGAGTATCAAAACTATTTCATGAAAAACATAGGTCTTCAATCCACGAGGAAATGGAGAGGCTATTAGCGATTTGGACTAAGGACAGGCAGGTGAAAGGTGACGTAACAACCCAAGATATTATCTGTCACAAAGCCAAGAGAATTTATGACGATCTAAAGAAAAACGTCCCTGGAAGTAGCAGCAATCAAGATAATGAAGAAGAATTCAAAGCCAGCAGGGGGTGGTTTTTTAGATTTAAGAAAAGGTGTGGAATCCGCAGCGTTACTATGCATGGTGAGGCTGGCAGTGCTGACAAGAAAGAAGCAGAAAAGTTCTCTATTAACTTTCAAAAATGTATTAAGGATGAAGGATACTGCCCACAACAAGTGTTCAATGCCGATGAAACGGGTCTTTTCTGGAAAAGAATGCCGAGCAGAACCTTCATTACAAAAGAGGAGAAGAAATTGCCAGGACACAAAGCCATGAAGGACAGACTTACCCTTATGTTTTCGTCTAATGCCAGCGGAGACCTCAAGATCAAACCTCTATTGGTTTATCACTCTGAAAATCCCAGAATTTTCAAGAAAAATAACGTTATTAAGTCCAAACTGTCCGTCCATTGGAAGTCCAATCAAAAAGCCTGGGTGACCCAAGTTATCTTCAACGAATGGATTCTGGAAACCTTTGCTCCTGCCGTGAAGAAATTCTTGCTGGAAAAAGAACTGCCGCTCAAAGCCCTTCTGATACTTGACAATGCCCCTTCTCACTCAAAAGACCTAGAGGAAATATTGCAGGAAAATTATCCTTTTATCAAGGTGCAGTATTTGCCACCAAACACCACATCCATTCTTCAGCCAATGGATCAGCAAGTTATTGCGAACTTTAAAAAACTCTACACTAGAGCCCTCTTTAATAAGGTGTTTGAAGAATACGAGTTTGGTGGAGACAATATGACTGTCCGAAAGTTTTGGAAGGAGAAATTTGATGTCCTTATGACAATACGACTTATACAGAAGGCCTGGGAAGAAGTGTCACAAAGGACCCTCATTTCTGCTTGGAAGATGCTTGTGCCTTCGTGGACCCAGGAAGAAGCAGTAGTTGATGACACAGAAGTGGTGAAGGACATCATCACAGTGGCCAAAAGGTTGGAATTAGAGGTAGAGGAAGAGGATGTAGAGGAGCTTATTGAGGAACACGAAGAAGAGCTGACAACTGAAGAGCTCCAAGCACTTCTGGTCCAGCAACAGGACAATGCTCAAAGGGAAGCGTCATCTGATAATGAGGAGCAACAATCAAACAATCAACCAATCCCAACTGCTGACATCAAGAACATCCTGGTCAAATGGAAAGCAGTTCAGGAGTTTACCAATGCCCACTATCCGGATTCAGCTGAAGCAAACAGGATCAACGATCTTTACTCCGATACTCTTCTCCGTTATTTCCGGCAG